>NC_041390.1:338991787-339116706 GCF_002162155.2 Triticum dicoccoides | reverse complement strand
GCCGTCTTCTCTGTTTTCGGCCGCCGGAGTTGTGTCGGTCGCCGCCGCCACCACCGGAAGATGCCCGCGCCGCCTCCGAGCCTCGTCGCCGGCGCCGCCCATCCTCATCGTCCCGCACGCCGCCCCTTCGTCTCTGCCGGCCGCCCGTCGCCGGTGAGCCCCCGACGTGGCCGCGCCTCCCCTCGCCGCTGGGTCTCGTCGTCGGCGTGCTGCTCCACCGCCATGGCTGGCCCGCGCCTTGCCGCCCGGAGCTCCACCGCTCCTCCGCGATGCCGCGCCCGTCGCCCCTCCTCACTCCAGCGACTTCCTCGACCTCCGGCCGCCTCTTCCTCGTCTTCTCCGGCGATCCCGCGCGGATTCCGGTGAACTTCGATCCACGTGCCCGATCTGGATCTGGATCCATCCCCCGGTTGATTTTTTCCCTTCGAACCCTAATCTTTTGGCATATTTCAACGCATCATAACTTCCTCATCGTAGTTCGGATTCCTGCGTGTAGCATATCAAAATGTTCGTCTCGACGAGTACATCATTTCATCTCATTGCATCATTTTCATTTGAGCTCATCTTGATGCCCGAAATGCTGTTGGAAGAGGGCTATGTGATGATTAGGTCAGGTCTTTTTCAGCAAATGCACTTTTGTAATTTTTGCCATGATTAATGTGTGCATGCTATGATCCTGAGCTCTACATGTGTTTTGTAATATGCCATGCCATATTTACAGGGGTGTATGCCATGTATTTTTGTGATCTTTGTGGTGACTAGCACAAGCATGCAAAGTAGCTTACTCAATGATGGTGATTTCAGGGACTTAGAATTTCATTAAGTCCTTGCCCTGTCTTTATTTTTATGCCATATGTTCATGTTATTTCCTAGTGATCCATGCCTCTTTTGAGGATGATCAGTAAGGATGTTTTGTTAATATTTTGGTGCTCTATCCATCCATGTATTTGTTTGCCTTTATAGAGCACCCTAGCTTGAGTCAATCGAGATCTATGTTTGCTATAAATTGTTCCTAGCAGATTGTTAACATGTTTAGCGATTTTGCCGAGCTTATTGTTGTTGATCCGTGCATGCTATGTTGTTGTTCTTGCCATGTCTAGCTTCTATGCCATGTCTAATTGCTGGGTGTACGCTTAGTTTGTCATGCCATGCTTTGTAGTGAGTGCATCGAGCTCGTTAACATGCCTACTTGTTAATCTGTTTTGCATGCTCCAGTTTTTCACTAAGTCTGAATTTGTTTATGTTTTTGCTATGTTCAAATGCTTGCAATTGTATTTTATGATCCCTTTTGGCTCATGGTAACTAAGGGACTTTTGTTACATGCTTAGAGTAGCTTCATGGCATGCCTTGCTTTGCCATGATATGTTCCTGTAGCATGTAGTTTTCACGCTCTAAAGTCTGAAACCTGTTATCGTTTGCACTTTTGCCATGCTTGTTTGAACCTGCTATTGATTGAATCAGCCGTAGCTCAGTGTTTATATTTTGTCAAGCTTCATGAGTGGATCCCTGACATATATTTTGTTGTCATGTTGGAGTGCTGTAGCTTATTTATCTTGGTGCATTTAGAAGGCTACTTGCTGTTAATCGCAGACCGGTGCCATATTTGTTTTGCTTGCCATTTCCAAATCGTGCGTCCAATTCCGGTGATCTTTATATTGCTTTCGACCGAAATCAACTCACCTTTCCAGTGGCACTCTTGGATTTCCAAGTTGAGGCCAGTGTCAATCATTCCTTTCCAAAGCATGCATATGCATCACATACCGCATCCCGCATATCATGCCATGTTCATGTGTTGGTTGTTTTCTATGTTGTGTGCTTCTTTCCGGTGTTGCTTCTTCGGGTTGGTTCCGCTAATGTCGCGTTTGTGAGGACTCGTTCGACTATGTCCGTTTGTCTTCTTCTTAGACTCGTTTTCTTCCTTGCGGGATTTCAGGCAAGATGACCATACCCTCGAAATCACTTCTATCTGTGCTTGCTAGTTGCTCGCTCTTTTGCTATGCCTATGCTGCGATACCTACCACTTGCTTATCATGCCTCCCGTATTGTTAAGCCAAGCCTCTAACCCACCTTGTCCTAGCAAATCATTGTTTGGCTATGTTACTGCTTTTCTCAGCCCCTCCTATAGCGTTGTTAGTTGCAGGTGAAGATTGGAGTTTGTTCCTTGTTGGAACATGGATATTTTGTTGGGATATCACAATATCTCTTATTTAATTAATGCATCTATATACTTGGTAAAGGGTGGAAGGCTCGGCCTTATGCCTAGTGTTTTGTTCCACTCTCGCCGCCCTAGTTTCCGTCATAACAGTGTTATGTTCCCAGATTTTGCGTTGCTTACACGGATGGTTTATAATGGGAAACCCTTGAAAGTTCGCCTTGAATAAAACTCCTCCAGCAAGGCCCGACATTGATTTTACCATTCGCCACCTAGCCTCTTTTCCCCATGGGTTAGGCTAGCCCAAGGGTCATCTTTATTTTAACCGCCCCTAGGCCAGTGCTTGTCTAAGTGTTGGTCCAAACTGAGCGATGTCCGGAGCTACCAGGGGCAACTCTGGGCTGGCCCACCCGACGTCTTGCTCATCCGGTGTGCCCTGAGAACGAGATATGTGCAGCTCCTATCGGGATTTGTCGGCACATCTGGGTGGTCTTGCTGGACTTGTTTTACCATTGTCGAGGATGTCTTGTAACCAGGATGCCGAGTTTGATCGGATTGTCTTGGGAGAAGGAATATCCTTCGTTGACCGTGAGAGCTTGTGATGGGCTAAGTTGGGACACCCCTGCAGGGATTTGAACTTTCGAAAGCCGTGCTCGCGGTTATGGGTAGATGGGAATTTGTTAATGTCCGATTGTAGAAAACCTAAAGTTTACCTTAATTAAAATGCACCAACCGCGTGTGTAACCGTGATGGTCTCTTCTCGGCGGAGTCCGGGGAGTGAGCACGGTGTTGGAGTTATGTTTGACGTAGTTTGTTTTAGGATCACTTCTCTTCTCGCTCTCTTTTGCGTATGTTAGCCACCATATATGCTAGTCGCTTGCTGCAGCTCCACCTCATACCTTTTTACCCTACCTATAAGAAGTCTTGATCATGAGGGTGTGAGATTGTTGAGTCCTCGTGACTCACAGATACTTCCAAAACCAGTTTGCAGGTGCCGATGAACCATGCAGGTGATGCAACCAATCCCAAGGAGGAGCTCGCTGAAGGTCTTGTCCTTTGTGTTGCTTCGTTCCAGTTGATCAGTAGTGGAGCCCAGTTGGGGTCGATCGGGGATCTGTGTAGCATTGAGGTAGTCTTCTTTTATTTTGGTTCCGTAGTCGGACCTTGAGTGTATCTGGTTGATGTAATGTTATATTCATGTATTGTGTGAAGTGGCGATTGTAAGCCAACTATGTATCTCTTTCCCTTATGTATTACATGGGTTGTGTGAAGATTACCTCACTTGCGACATTGCTTTCAATGCGGTTATGCCTCTAAGTCGTGCTTCGACACGTGGGAGATATAGCCGCATCGAGGGCGTTACACGTTCTTCCTCACTACTACAGAAAAACCCCAGCTCTCCTTCTTCCTCACTACTATAGAAAAACCCAGCTCCCCTTCTTCTTCACTCGCACTACAACTAGGCTCGTCATTCGTTACTCTGCTAAAATCCGTGAGCGTGACGCCCTCGAGGAAAATGGAGCTGGCTGACCCCAGCGACAAGAAGATGAGGCTCCCGCCAGCGGCGACGACTGTTGTAGATCCCGCACCCGGCAGCGCGGGGAGAAGCGGTGACCCCGCCCCCACCGGATCCCAGGAACCCGTAGAATCTCGGGTGGACCGCATCAGCAATCTCCCGGACGCCATCCTGGGGAGATCATCTCACTTCTCCCCACCAAGGATTGTTGCTGCACCCAACTCCTCTCAATTCGGTGGCGCCCTCTATGGCGTGCCGTGCCCCTTAATCTTGACTGTTGTCAGCTATCTCTCTTCAATGATTTTGAAATCCCCAGAGCCATCATCTCCTCCCATAGGGCTCTGTTCAAAGGCTCTATATCCTGTCATGCTACCTGAGGATGCATACCATGCCCTGCACGGTAGACGCCTGGCTGAAATCCCATAAATTCATAGAACTACAGGTGCTTGAGTTCTACTATTCCCCTGGAAATCATCTACTAGATACCGAACGCCATGTACCTGTGCCCTCAGCACCGATGTCCATATCGCGGTTTTCCTTCTCTCTCCACACCGCCACCTTTGCGCTGCGCTACCTACCAGACAATCTGGTACTAAACCTTCGACTCCCATTTCTCAAGAAGCTTTCACTTGTGCGGGTTCATATATCGGAGGCCTCATTGCACAACATCATCCACTCCAATTGCCCTGCCATGGAGTGCTTGATGCTTATTTTCATAGTTAGAATCGGTTGTCTCCAAATAAAGTCGCCTAACCTTGTAAGAATTGGAATTTCTTTTGACAAAAGGCAGCTTGTCATCCAAGATGCCCCTTCACTTCAAAGGTTGATCCTTGATTCTAGTTATTCAGCGTCACAAATAACCGTCCTCTCTGTGCCTAAACTGGAGACCTTGGGTGCAATACATGATCTCTGTGCTCATTTCAATATGGTGTTTGGCTCCATAGTTCTTCAGGTACTTTATATTATCATCTACACTTGTAACCATAAGCTGCATTTTAAATTTATGTGCATAAGTTATATATACCCTCATAGTACACATTGTGTACTAATATTATGTTCTATGCTCAATGAAGAGTTTCTCCATGGATAGCCTATCAATGGTGCTGCATTCTGTCAAGATCTTTTGTATCCAAATGAATAGTTTTGATCTGAAGAAGATTATTGGCTTTCTACAACGCTTTCCATGTCTGGAGAATTTGTATATAAAGGTGATAATTTCACGCACATTGGAAGCCCGCATATAGTGTACTAGAATTAACCGTTCAGCTGTTGCTCTTTCCACTCTCTTTTTAGACGTTAACTATTTTCAATCTTCATGTCTATTTAGGCAATAGGACGGGGTAAGAAAGTTATAACCAATCGGTGGATTCGTAAGCATCGGGATTTTCTCACTTCTCATGGCATTCGATTCAAGACAATAATGCTAGAACGATATGTAGCCAACCATGCAAACACTAGATTTGTCACATTCTTCTTGCTAAATGCGAGGTTACTATTGTCCATCAGGCTTAAGTTTATCAGCAGCATGGTTTTGACGGATGGGTATGTCGAAGAGCAAAAAACGGAGTTTCTGGTGGGCAAAAGAGCTTCTGAACGTGCCCGGCTTCTATTTACAACATATTGTGGTCATAATCTAGTGAATTTTATGACCCAGGATGTTCATTCTATGGACCTGACCGATCCATTTGACCGTGACTGCCGAAAACACTGCTGGAGTTAGACGTTGTTGCCATTTTCAACCTAGGTTTTTTCTAAACCTGATGAACAATTAATCCCTCGTGTTTTTGTACAGTTTGTAAGCTGGAGTTAGATGCTCTTGCCCTTTTCAACTTGGATGTGACTGCCGTATTTTCTTTGAAACAAGGCAAATGGCTTGCCATTCGTTTAATTTAGAGTGAAATATTGTAACAAATCCCAACCAAGGGAAATAACATCACTCTCGCCAGCTGCTTGAGCTCACCACTACTGGAGGATGCTGCTAACGCAACACTATGATCAGAGATCCTTCAAAGAAACTGGGTGCGATGCCATAATCACAAACGGTGGTGTAAAAAACTTCAAAAAAGGTGCAAATTGTTTGCGATGGAGGATGCATCAAACACGGTTCAGATTTTAGTTGCGTGTGTGATTCAGGGCATACAGTTCAGTTAAATTAACCATTTTCGATGAGGAGGAACAAAAGAAACGGGCAGCCAGATGAAGGCATGTGCGATGTACAGCATACGGTTCACTCAGATGAACTGTTTGTGATTAACCAACACAAAAGAAACGAGCAGCCAGATGAAGGTGTGTGCGATATACATCATACGGTTCACTCGGATGAACTATTTGTGATTAGGCAACATAGAACAAATAGTCGGCCAGATCAAGGTGTGTGTGATTGAGGGCATATGCTTCAGAAGGATTAACTGTTTGCGATTAGGCAATAGAACAGAAATGGGTAAGCCAGATCAAAGTGTCTGCGATTGATGGCATACACTTCACATGGATAAACTGTTTGTGATTAGCCACAACAAACTAAAACAGTTAGATAGATCGACGTGTGCGCGCTAGACGAGCACACCCATTCTAATTAAAAGAAGCGTGCACGATGGTAATAACGAGTGCGCATGGTTGTTGGAACAAGACGTGTGCTAACATTGCCTATTGTGGTGCACCCTATGGTGCAAACACCACGTACGCGACCGAGAAGGCGTACGTGCCCACGTTACGCCTTCCAGGAATAGTGCCGCACTTATAACAGTCAATAAATTTTGAGCATGCGTCCCGTCACAATTTTTTTAGTAGAACAGGGAGGCCGCGTCCCGTCACATTCCGAATTGCAAACCTGTTCACACCAATCAAAACCTAAACGGTTTCCGACCTAGGAGCGTATTACTACGCGCTTATAAATACTACTACTCCAAGATGACTGCACATTCCTCCTCAACTCCTCATCCACAAAAAGTCAAAAACAAACAAGTCATTCAACATCGTTCCCTTGTGTTCGCCATGGCCAGCGTGAGTTCTGGGTTGAGAGATTGCCACCGGGGAGAGGTGAGCCTAGAAGCGGATGCACGAGAGATGTCCCTCCTCGCCGCGAAGCAGCCAACATGTCCTGCTGCACGGCCGTAGCAAGAGAGAGGTCCCACCGCGCCGCCGAAGCAGCACGGAGGACCCGCCGCGCTGTCGATGCAGTAGACTGGTCTAGCCGTGCCGCAGAAGCAAAAGAGATGTCCCGCCGTGCCGCGAATGTAGCAGAGATGTCCTCCCGTGCCGCGGCGGCTTTGGAAAATGTCTCGTGGGCAGGCGATGACTCTTACAGGCGCATGTGTGCCCTTGTCCTTAGGCAGATGGATCAGCTCTCCAGGTGGGCAAGGTTGCAGGATGACCTGAAAGCCTTGTTTGAATAGTCTACCGACGTCATCCGACAACTAAATGAGAGCAATGCGAAGCTCCGGGCCGAGCGCGACCTACTGAGGGCAAAGATCGTCGGAAGTGCGAAGCAGCAGGAGCAGACCACTGCCTTGTTGAAGAGGATCGGCATCATCTTCGAGAAACTTATGGAATAGAATGCCATGCTGCGCATCGAGTGCAGTAGGCTGGTGGAGGAATCCGTGGATGCTCTCAAGCAGCATCTTGAGGACAAGAAAGAGCTTGTCGCCACTCACCGCTGAGACTAGTTCCTGCCGCCTGCAGCAATGCATCAAGAAAGTAGAGATCAGCGAGCCAGATCGTTGTCTTCCTTCTTCTTTTGCCCTTGTGTATTTCGGGTGTTGCCACATGTGGCTTTCTTAATTATGTTTCTAAATATGTAAGACAATTATTATCCAATGTCATCGTCCTTATATTCATCATGCTTGCTATAAGTCGCAGTCGATGCTATATAGGTCCGTCGGATCTTCCATCAAGATCCGTGCAAAACTTTCTTTTTTAGATTTTCATTTTTCTCTCTTAAATCTCAGTCCAGTCAGACATATAGCCACGCCGTAGAAGAGGGGCTCGGGCGCCATTAATGGAGACATTGGGAGGGAGGTGCGCGAGGGGTAGCGGTCAAAGGGTTCTCCTCCCGATGAGCACGCACAGGGGTTTGATCGCACGCCTCCCGTACTCAAATAGCTACCCACACGGCACATCCTAGACAATAATAAAAGGGGACGCGTGGCCGCATGTAATTGGTAAGTCAAATGCCCACGGTTTCAATAATACTTGTGTTTCCGATTTGTAACGTAACAGCACTTGTTCCAAAATGACTTTGTTGATTGTTAATGTGTGCGCCTTCTCAAATCAGACAGAAAAATTACCACAACATGTTGGTACCATGTCATGAGACCATGCCAAGTTTCATGATTCTCTGGCGGTTTTGGAATTACATGAATTAAAAAACCAAGTTTCTCAATCTTTCTGGCCGTGCCACGACGCCCAAATGTTTTAATTTCACTCACATATCTTGCATCATACCTAGAAATTCACCCAAGGACACACATGTGATTTTTCAAACAACTTTGGTGCACTGGAGCCTGTGCTTGTAGTTCAAATATGAATTATGCACATTAAATGCCCAGAAACTCAATTAATGTATAAAAAAGGCCAAACGAACCCGGAATAATTCCAAAATTTAGCATGGTACTTCTATTTGGTCTAATATGGCTGTGTAAAAAATTAAGGTGGGAGAAGGCAGTGTATGTATGTCGTTTTGCACACGGAGGTGACACGTCCCCTCTTGGAACCACGGGCCTTCTTGAGGGAAGCTCCGGTTTGCAAGAAGCTTACACCAAAGCTTGTCCCAATTCGGCCAAAGAAATTACCGCAACATGTTGGTGCCATGTCATGACACCATGCCAAGTTCCATGATTTCCAGGCATGTTTTGGATTTACAGGAATTAAAAAACCAAGTTTCTCAATCTTTCCGGCCGGGACACGATGCCCAGATGTTTGAATTTCACTCCCATCTCTTGCATGGGACCTAGAAATTCACCCAAGGACAAACATGTGATTTTTCAAACAACTTTGGTGGACAGGAGCCTATGCTTGTAGTTCAAATTTGAATTATGCACATTAAATGCCCAGAAACACAATTAATGTATAAAAAGGCCAAATGAACCAGGAATAATTCCAAAATTTTGCACAGTACTTCTATTTGGTCTAATCTGGCTATGTAAAAAATTAAGGCGGGAGAAGGCACTGTACGTATGTCGTTTCGCACATGGAGGTGACACGTTCCCTCTCGGAACCACGAGCCTTCTTGAGGGAAGCTCCGGTTTGCAAGAAGCTTACACCAAAGCTTGTGCCAATTTGGCCAAAAAAATTACCGCAACATGTTTGTGCCATGTCATGACTCCATGCGAAGTTTCATGATTTTCAGGCGTGCTTTCGAATTACAGGAATTAAAAAACCAAGTTTCTCAATCTTTCCGGCTGAGCCATGACGCCCAGATGTTTCAATTTCACTCCCATCTCTTGCATGGGACCTAGAAATTCACCCAAGGACACACATGTGATTTTTCAAACAACTTTGGTGCATTGGAGCCTGTGCTTGTAGTTCAAATTTGAAATATGCACATTAAATGCCCAGAAACTCAACTAATGTATAAAAAAGGCCAAACGAACCCGGAATAATTCCAAAATTTAGCACATTACTTCTATTTGGTCTAATCTGGCGGTGTAAAAAAATTAAGGTGGGAGAAGGCAGTGTACATATGTCGTTTCGCACATGGAGGTGACACGTTCCCTCTCGGAACCACGAGCCTACTTGAGGGAACCTCCGGTTTGCAAGAAGCTTACACCAAAGCTTGTCCCAATACAGCCAAAAAATTTACTAGAGAATGTTGGTGCCATGTCATGACACCATGCCAAGTTTCATGATTTTCAGCCGTGTTTTGGATTTACAGGAATTAAAAAACCAAGTTTCTCAATCATTCTGGCCGAGCCACGACGCCCAGATGTTTGAATTTTACTCCCATTTCTTGCATGGGACCTATAAATTCACCCAAAGACACACATGTGATTTTCAGCAAATTTGGTGCATTGTAGCATGTGCTTGTAGTTCAAATTTGAATTATGCACATTAAATGCCCAAAAACTCAATTAATGCATAAAAATGCCAAATGAACCCGGAATAATTACAAATTTAAACACGATACTCATGTACTAGTTGCATGTTCACTGTACGTAAATGTCCTAGCAATTCAAACACCATACTTTCCCTCTGTAACACCATTTTGTCTTTCAAAACATAATGAAAAAAATCAGGTATACCACAAATAGTTTACTAGAAAGAATCATGTGGGATGCGATATATTTTGGGGCATTGTCTTGTCTGGCTTATGCAGGAAGCTTCATCGTCTACAGTCCACCGCCCCCGCTTGAACCACACTTACGTGACAGTTTCTCGTGGCACGAAGCGATATTTTTTTGCCACCGTGGAAATATCTATATCCCCGCCCCTCCCTCCTACCAAAAGCCACATTTCCACTATACCTCCTTGCTTTCCAAGTTCAAACCTTCACTGCTACTTACTAGCAGCTCAGCCTCCTCGCCGGCGACCCTTCTTCTTGCAGCGCCGCCTCCTCGCCGGCGACCCTTCTTCTTGCTGCGTCGCCTCCTCGCTATCGACCCTTGTTCTTGTTGTGAGGCCTCCTTGCCGCCGACCCTTCTTCTTGCTGCGCAGCCTCATCGATATGGTTAGGTAATCCACACCCACCCACACCATCCTCCTCCTTTCCCGTCCCACATGCCCCGACTAATGGAGCGACACCTTCCATCGAAATCACGACCCCCTCCTCCAATTAAGTGTCGCCCATAGCCATTTTACACGCAGTATAACATGGAGCTGAGTAGCATGCGGCCGCACACGCGAACGAGGTCGCTATGGCTGCCATGCGTGTCGACCGCGAGATCTTGGAGGAGCACCTCGTCTTCGAGGCCACCATCGACACCACCACGCGGTTGTCTACTTTAAAATACAGTTCGTGATGTTTTCTCGAGGCCACCGCCAGTGCCTTCTATTGATTTATCCTCTGTAATGTTAATATGCAATCTGATGTTCAGTTAACAGTTTGGTTCTCTGAAATGTAATGTTCAGTTAACACTTTGGTCCAAGAATAGCTGCATTTCGTAGTATTGTTCTCAAGCATTCTTTGTTTTGTTAACTATCTTATCTTCTAGTACATGTTTCTATTTTGCAATGTCGTGCTCAGTTAACTACTTTGGTTCATTTGGTCTGTTGTCCATTTAACTATTTGGTTTAGTTTTGCAATTTGATTTTCATTTGCTGTGGGTATAATTTTGTATTGTTATGCATGTGACACCAATTGAATTTGGCTATACTCAATACATATTCTATGGATAGTATGATAACTCTCAGTTAACCTGATCAAGATCTTCCTTATGTGTGTTCCTGGGAAACAATGGGAGACACTGCGGTTTACCATCGACGTTTGTTCAAGCAGGGTCCTTTGACTAATAGCACATTATTGTGTAGTTGTAGGAATCATTCTAATATTTAGGTTTCTTACAATTTGGTCTTGCACATGTAGGTCCTGCTATGAGAGGCTTAGACCCACTGGTCGACTCATTTTGCATATGGGAAAATATGATGTCCATGAATATCAGTCATGTCAAGAAACTCACAAAGGTTGTTAGGATGAAGAAACTTGCGACGAATAACAGCAAGATCTTTGATTGCACAATGAAGAACACATCAGTCAACTATAGGATGGTACCAACTCTTTTACCTTGTTTTTACCCCTTGCGCATTTCAAAATTTACAACAGTGATTTTTGCATAGCTTTGTTTTTTAGTACTTTTCAAAGTAGTTCACCGATGATTACCTCTCAAACCACCTGCATGGTCAACAGGCGAGGAAGGTATTCATTCAACACCCACGGTACAATATTGAAGTCTTGTTGAAGAGGACGAAGGTTGAGCGGGCAATTATTCATAGTCACTGGCCTAAAGTTGCAAGGACATTCAACATCACTGAAGGCTCAATATTGCCTCCCGCTTCCGTAGTTTCCCAGATGAGATTCATCTGTCTATTTACCGTGTATGATGCTACTTTCCAAAGGTTTTTCATGCTGCATGTGAAACTGGGTGCTGTTGTGTAATGGCATAACTGAGTGCCGAAGCTATCTGATGTAATTCGATTATGAAATCCTGGTTGCTTTTATATGGATATGAAATATCTGGTGTGTTTTATGAGAAATATCAATTTGATTAGTACATGGATTATCAATAATAGGCTAATTACCCTGCTTATTGGGGTTTTCTATTGCAAATGGTTACTCATACCACACCGTGGGCGATGAACTCAAACAACCCGCACGGTTTCTAGAAAGTAGGCATGTTCGATCATGTAACAATCACACACGGCTTCCGGCAGTGAACTGTTTGCGTTAGGCCACTTTGCACAAACGTTTCCACACAAAGAACAATGTGTGATATACATACCTACGGAAATATTTTTCTAGGATTCACCGTGTGGGATGTACATACCTACGGAAATGATTTTCTGGGATTCACCATGTCGGATGTACATACGTACGGGAATGATTTTCTGGGATTCACCGTGTCAGATGTACATACCTATGGAAATGATTTTCTCGGATTACCGTGTGGGATGTACCCCTATGGAAATGATTGGGTTTCGTTGCCTCGCCCGATCGCACACGGCCCCAGCCTGGGTCCCAAGAGGGCCTATCCCCGACGATTTTTGGATCGTGTGGGAAGGACACCCTATCGCACACACTCACTTGGTGACAGTTCCAAATGTCGTCGTGGAAAGGGGTTACAAACCGTATGTTTAGGACGTCGTTATACTAGTGCATTACAGAAGCCAAGTGATTAGCCCGCACCAGCACCCACAAACTTATTTCGAACTATCACACAAAATCGGCTGTAAATTTTGATAGGAAAGGCTGCATGACCGTGACAGATTTGGATTCTGACATTTGGGACCCACGAGGAAATAGCCTATCCAAGGTGGTGTAGACTTACTAGCTAGTAAACAAATGATTCTTCCTACCAGCCGTTGGATTAACATCCAACATCTGTCGTGTATCTTCTATCTCTTGTCTTCTTCCTCCAGCCGCCCAAACCAAACCACCCCGTAGGCTCCGCCTACTCCTGCCTCCCATGGTTGGTTGCGCCTCCGCCGCCCTACCGTACCCACCAACGTTGGCCAGTCCCTCCCTCTATTCCCCCACACGTCCTGTTATTCTCCAGCCATGTCAGCCCCAACATGCACCCGCACCCGAACCAGCAACCCTCATACTCCCCTCTGCCTGCGACTGGACCGGCGCATCTTCCACAGCTCCTGTTCATTTCGTCTGAGGCCTCACTGTCATTCTCGGCCTTGGTTCGTTCGTTGTGCGTGGTGCACCTCCCTCTTGCATTGTCAATGTCGTCAACAACCGAGAGGAACAAAGAGATGATTGTACGTGGAGAGGATGACAGTAGGGACCCACCAGCGTCATGGCAGTACGCAAGCAAGTGCGTCATTATTACAAGCCCAAAAATGGTTCCTCCTAATGGCTGGACATCTGGGGCTCATGCCATTGTCAACATAGTCAATAAACAAGAGAATTACACAACGAGCGCCTGACACTAGGGACCCAACATGTTGCGCAGTTATTATTTACTTTTTCTAAGGAACAAGCAGTTCTTATTTATACTAGTTTTAGCGACGGATCAGGGTAACAAGGGGCTGTGCGGGAGCTGTGGCCCGTCTAGCCAGGGTTTTATTTATGTTTACCACATCATGAGCCTAGTTGTGTTTTTTTCTTGCTGAAAATGGCTAGCCCAGTTCTATTTTTTAAAAGAAATACCCAAACGAGGCCTACTTGCTTTATCGGTCGTGTTGGGCTGCAAATCTTTCAAGACGAGGAGAGTTTCATTCGGTTTGCCCAGAAATGGGCTATACATTTTTTAAACACATCAAACCGGGAATTAGTTTCATTTTTTTCATTACAAGATTTTAAATTCCATTGATTTTAATGCGTGGACAATTATTTGGATTTTATATTTATATAAATTATTTTTCAAAATAGTTTGAATGTGACTCGTGCCACCTCTTGAGCATGCGTTGGTTTTCCCTTGAAGAGGAAAGGGTGATGCAGCAAAGTAACGTAAGTATGTCCCTCAGTTTTTGAGAACCAAGGTATCAATCCAGTAGGAGACTACACACAAGTTGCCTAGTACCTACACAAAGAAACAAGAACCTCGCAACCAACGCGGTAAAGGGGTTGTCAATCCCTTCACGGTCACTTACGAAAGTGAGATCGGATAAAGATAATAGGATAAATATTTTTGGTATTTTTGTTGTATAGATTGAAAAGTAAAGATTGCAAAATAAATAGTAAACTAGAATTGTAGATTGGAAACTTATATAATATAAAGTAGAACTGGGGGCCATAGGTTTCACTAGTGGCTTCTCTCAAGATAGAATATATTATGGTGGGTGAAAAAATTACTGTCGAGCAATAAAGCACATAGTTATGATGATATCTAGGCATGATCATGAACTTAGGCATCACGTCCGTATCAAGTAGACCGAAACGATTTTGCATCTACTACTATTACTCAACACATCGACCGCTATCCAACATGCATATAGAGTATTAAGTTCATAAGAATAGAGTAACACGTTAGGCAAGATGACATGATGTAGAGGGATAAACTCAAGCAATATGATATAAACCCCATCTTTTTATCCTTGATGACAACAATACAATACGTGTCGGTTCCCTTTCTGTCACTGGGATCGAGCACCAAGATTGAACCCAAAGCTAAGCACTACTCCCATTGCAAGAAAGATCAATCTAGTAGGCCAAACTAAACCGAAAACTCGAAGAGACTTGCAAAGATATCGAATCATGCATATAAGAATTCAGAGAAGAATAAAATATTGTTCATAGATAATGCTGATCATAAACCCACAATTCATCGGATCAAGGCAAACACACCACAAAAATAATTACATCGAATAGATCTCCAAGAACATCGAGGAGAACTTTGTATTGAGAACCAAAGAGAGAGAAGAAGCCATCTAGCTACTAACGATGGACCCGAAGGTCTGTGGTCAACTACTCACACACATCGGAGAGGCTATGGTGTTGATGTAGAAGCCCTCCGTGATCAAATCCTCCTACGGCAGATCACCGAAAAAGTTCCCCAGATGGGATCTCACGGGTACAGAAGGTTGTGGCTGTGGAAAAGAGGTTTCGTGGCTCCCCTGGATGTTCTCAGGGTATAAGAGTATATATAGGTTAAGGAAGTAGGTCGGTGGAGCTACGAGGGGCCCACGAGGGTGGGGGCGTGCCGCCCTACCTCGTGACCACCTCGTTGCTTCCTTGACCTCCACTCCAAGTCTCCTAGATTGCGTTTGTTCCAAAAAAGATCCACGCGAAGGTTTCATTTCGTTTGGAATCCGTTTGATATTGCTTTTCTGCGAAACACTGAAATAGGAAAAAACAACAATTTGCACTAGGCCTTCGGTTAATAGGTTAGTCCCAAAAATAATATAAAAGTGCATATTAAAGCTCATTAAACAACCAAAACAGATAATATAATAGCATGGAACAATCAAAAATTATAGATATGTTGGAAACGTATCAAGCATCCCCAAGCTTAATTCCTGCTCGTCCTCGAGTTGGTAAATGATAAAAATAGATTTTTTGATGTGGAATGCTACCTAACATAATTTTCAATGTAATTTTCTTTATTGTTGCATGAATATTCAGATCCGAAAGATTCAATACAAAAGTTTAATATTGACATAAAAACAATAATACTTCAGGCATACTAACCAAGCAATCATGTCTTCTCAAAATAACATGGCCATAGAAAGTTATCCCTAAAAAATCATATAGTTTGGCTATGCTCTATCTTCATCAAAAAAAATTAAATCATGCACAACCCAATGACAAGCCAAGCAATTGTTTCATACTTTTGATGTTTTCAAACTTTTTCAATCTTCACGCAATACATGAGTGTGAGCAATGGATATAGCGCTATAGGTGGAATATAATGGTGGTTGTGGAGAAGACAAAAAGGAGAAGATAGTCCCACATCAACTAGGCGTATCAATGGGCTATGGAGATGCCCATCAATAGATATCAATGTGAGTGAGTAGGGATCGCCATGCAACGGATGCACTAGAGCTATAAATGTATGAAAGCTCAACAAAAAAACTAAGTGGGTGTGCATCCAACCTTGCTTGCTCACGAAGACCTAGGGAAATTTTGAGGATGCCCATCATTGGAATATACAAGCCAAGTTCTATAATGAAAAATTCCAACTAGTATATGAAAGTGACAAAATGGGAGACTCTCTATCATGAAGATCACGGTGCTACTTTGAAGCACAAGTGTGGAAAAAGGATAGTAGCATTGCCCCTTCTCTTTTTTTCTCTCATTTTTTATTTGGGCCCTTTTTATGGCCTCCTTTTTTCGTCCGGAATCTCATACCGACTTGTGGGGGAATCATAGTCTCCATCATCATTTCCTCACATGGGACAATGCTCTAATAATGATGATCATCACACTTTTATTTACTTACAAATCGATACTTTGAACAAAATATGACTCTATTTGAATGCCTCCGGCGGTGTACCGGGATGTGCAATGAATCAAGAGTGACATGTATGAAATTATGAATGGTGGCTTTGCCACAAATACGATGTCAACTACATGATCATGCAAAGGAACATGACAATGTTGAAGCGTGTCATAATAAACAGAACGGTGGAAAGTTGCATGGCAATATATCTCAGAATGGCTATGGAAATGCCATAATAGGTAGGTACGGTGGCTGTTTTGAGGAAGGTATATGGTGGGTTTATGGTACCGGCGAAAGTTGCGCGGTACTAGAGAGGCTAGCAATGGTGGAAGGGTGAGAGTGCGTATAATCCGTGGACGCAACATTAGTCATAAAGAACTCACATACGTATTGCAAAAATCTATTAGTCATCGAAACAAAGTACTACGCGCATGCTCCTTGGGGATAGATTGGTAGGAAAAGACCATCACTCGTCCCCGACGGCCACTCATAAGGAAGACAATCAATAAATAAATCATGCTCTGACTTCAGCACATAACAGTTCACCATACGTGCATGCTACGGGAATCACAAACTTTAACACAAGTATCTCTCAAATTCACAACTACTCAACTAGTATGACTCTAATATTACCATCTCCATATCTCAAAACAATCATCAAGTATCAAACTTCTCCTAGTATTCAATACACTTTATATGAAAGTTTTTATTGTACCCATCCTGGATGCCTATCATATTAGGACTAATTTTATAGCCAAAACAAATTACCATGTTGTTCTAAAAGACTCTCAAAATAATATAAGTGAAGCATGAGAGATCAATAATTTCTATAAAATAAAACCACCACCGTGCTCTAAAAAGATATAAGTGAACCACTAGAGCAAAATTATCTAGCTCAAAAGATATAAGTGAAGAACATAGAGTATTCTAATAAATTCGGATTCATGTGTGTCTCTCCCAGAAGGTGTGTACAACAAGGATGATTGTGGTAAACTAAATAATCAAAGACTCAAATCATACAAGACGCTCCAAGCAAATCACATATCATGTGGTGAATAAAAATATAGCCTCAAGTAAAGTTACCGATAGACGAAGACGAAAGAGGGGATGCCTTCTGGGGCATCCCCAAGCTTAGGCTTTTGGTTGTCCTTGAATTTTACCTTAGGGTTCCTTGGGCATCCCCAAGCTTAGGATCTTGCCACTCCTTGTTCCAAAATCCATCAAATGTTTACCCAAAAACTTGAAAACTTCACAACACAAAACTCAACAGAAAATCTCATTAGCTCCGTTAGTATAAGAAAACAAACCACCACTTTAAGGTAATGTAATGAACTCATTATTTATTTATATTGGTGTTAAACCTACTGTATTCCAACTTCTCTATGGTTCATACCCCCCGATACTAGCCATAGATTCATCAAAATAAGCAAACAACACACGAAAAACAGAATCTGTCAAAAACAGAACAGTCTGTAGCAATCTGTAGGTTTCGAATACTTCTGTCACTCCAAAAATCATGAGCAATTATTATGTCCTAAATAATTTGTATATTGATAAGCTTTAGTTGGAATTGGTATTTTATCGCTCTCTGGTAAAAAAACTAAAATTATTCTCGTGAGCGCATACTTTCTGTTTTTTTCATCAAGATCAAATAACAATCACCCGAGAAGATCCTATAGGATTTACATGGCACAAACACTAATTAAAACATAAAAAACACAATCATAACAGAGGATAGATGATTTATTAATTACTAAACAGGAACAAAAAGCAAGGAACAAAAATAAAATTGGGTTGCCTCCCAACAAGCGCTATCGTTTAACGCCCTAGCTAGGCATAAAAACAAGAATAGATCTAGGTATTGCCATGATAATGATAAGGTAGATCGCGAAAACTCTTCTCATACTCCCTACGTTCAGCAGCAAGTTTCCTTTGTGGCAAGCAAAAGTAATCAAAAGGGCTAAATTTAATGGGACAAAAGTCCCCAAGATCAAGCTCGGGAGGTATTGATTCCTCCTTTGGCCACTCATATTGCACAACCAATTCATCGTTATAAGCATTCTTTTGGCAAAAAGTCCTGAGCCTTTGTTCGAGGCAAAAACCTAACCCATTGTTCTGGATAGCAAATTTATCATTAAGTTCCAAAATCCTCTCAACAAAAACATCGGTAGGAACCTTTTTTCTAAGGTTCTCATTAAAAGCAACATGATCTAGACATTGTAAGTGCATTATGTCTTCTTGATAAAAAAGGATTGCTTCTATGGGAGGACGGCCGACATCCACCCTATAATGTGCAAAAATTTCATTGGTCTCTTTCATAATAAATCTGAACTCATGAGCTAAAAAGGTAGTAGCTACTCGCTTAACAGAAGAATGCTCAATATTGGAAAATTCTAGAAAAATCCTTTGAACGCAAGGATGCATATGAATAAATTGTCTTTCAAGTTCAACTATGAGCAAAGATATAGCATCCGCAAGACTACCGATTCTATGAAGAATACACCCTCCCATAGTGGGCAAAGCACCGACACAAGTAAAGAAATGCTGAATAACTCCTTTTTAATAACATTACCACTACCGATCCAAAACTTTTTAGTGTGTAAAATTGTAGGTTCTTCATGAGGATTATCAAAGGCATCAAGGTTCCCCACGTTGTTACTATTAACCTTATCAATGATAATATCCCCAGTTTCAGACATGATGGCAACAAACCACACTAAGAACGGATACACAAGATGCAAGCGAAAGATGGCAAACGGAAAAAGGGCAAATAGAAAAGAGGCGAATAAAATGGCAAGGGTGAAGCGGGGAGAGGAAAATGAGAGGCAAATGGCAAATAATGTAATGCGAGGGATAAGAGTTTGTGATGGGTACTTGGTATATCCTGACTTGAGCGTAGATATCCCCGGCAATGGCGCCAGACATGGCTAGTTGACGGGAGATCAAATCTTGACTTGACTTGGTGCAAATCTCCCCGGCAACGGCAACAAAATTCCTTCTTGCTACCTCTTGAGCATGCGTTGGTTTTCCCTTGAAGAGGAAAAGGTGATGCACAAAGTAGCGTAAGTATTTCCCTCAATTTTTGAGATACAAGGTATCAATCCAGTAGGAGACTACACGCAAGTCGCCTAGTACCTGCACAAACAAACAAGAACCTCACAACCAACGCGATAAAGGGGTTGTCAATCCCTTCACGCTCACTTACGAAAGTGAGATCTGATAAAGATAGTAAGATAAATATTTTTGGTATTTTTGTTGTATAGATTGAGAAGTAAAGATTGAAAAATAAATAGTAAACTAGAATTGTAGTTCAGAAACTTATATGATGTAAAGTAGACCTGGGGCCATAGGTTTCACTAGTGGCTTCTTTCAAGATAGCATATATTACGGTGGGTGAACAAATTACTGTCGAGCAATTGATAGAAAAGCGCATAGTTATGATGATATCTAGGCATGATCATGAACATAGGCATCACGTCCGTATCAAGTAGACTAAAACGATTCTGCATCTACTACTATTACTCCACACATCGACCGCTATCCAACATGCATCTAGAGTATGAAGTTCATAAGAACAGAGTAACGCATTAGGCAAGATGACATGATGTAGAGGGATAAACTCAAGCAATATGATATAGACCCCATCTTTTTATGCTCGATGACAACAATACAATACGTGTCGGTTCCCTTTCTGTCATTGGGATCGAGCACCGCTAGATTGAACCCAAAGCTAAGCACTTCTCCCATTGCAAGAAAGATCAATCTAGTAGGCCAAACTAAACCGAAAATTCGAAAGACTTGCGAAGATATCAAATCATGCATATAAGAATTCAGATAAGAATCAAATATTATTCATAGATAATCTTGATCATAAACCCACAATTCATCGGATCTCGGAAAACACACCGCAAAAAGAATTACATCGAATAGATCTCCAAGAACATCAAGGAGAACTTTGTATTGAGAACCAAAGAGAGAGAAGAAGCCATCTAGCTACTAACGATGGACCCGAAGGTCTGTGGTCAACTACTCACACACATCAGAGAGGCTATGGTGTTGATGTAGAAGCCCTCCGTGATCAAATCCTCCTACGGTAGATCACCGAAAAAGGTCCCCAGATGGGATCTCATGGGTACAGAAGGTTGCGGCTGTGGAAAAGAGGTTTCGTGGCTCCCCTAGATGTTTTCAGGGTATAAGAGTATATATAGGTTAAGGAAGTAGGTCGGTGGAGCTACGAGGGGCCCACGAGGGTGGGGGGCGTGCCTACCTCCCTGGGAGCGCCGCCCTACCTTGTGGCCACCTTGTTGCTACCTTGACCTCCACTCCAAGTCTCCTAGATTGCGTTTGTTCCAAAAAAAGATCATCTCGAAGGTTTCATTCCGTGTGGATTCCGTTTGATATTCCTTTTGTGCGAAACACTGAAATAGGAAAAAAAATCGCACTGGGCCTTCGGTTAATAGGTTAGTCCCAAAAATAATATAAAAGTGCATATTAAAGCCCATTAAACATCCAAAACAGATAATATAATAGCATGGAACAATAAAAAATTATAGATACGTTGGAGAGGTATCAACTCGATATTTCGGATTTAATAATAGTTGGCCGCACCGAAATATGCAAAACTTCGTATAATTCTTAACCGTTGCCATAATACGGGGTGTAATGCTAACAAAAAGAAGATGGGCTCCAAAAAAGTTCTTAAGATTTAGCAAATGGACTGTAAATTATTAGAAATAATGGCAGATGGGCTGTATAGTGTTTTCCGTAGATTTGAGGCTGACTTGTGCTCCTACTACAGGTTGACGCGTATGTTTTCCTAAAAAAAGGTTGACGCACACGCAACGCCGTGTAAACTTAGTCAACACATGAGAGGACTGACTATTGGATGTCTATCCAATGACCGTCGTGCTTCTTCAATCTCTGCTCTTCCTGCTCCAGCCGCTCAAACAAGTGTCAGCCGGACTGCCTGCTCCCTCCTCCCACGGCCGGCTATGCTGCCGCACAGGCCTCACCACCCCATCGTACGCCGACAGCTGTCCTAGCCATCCCTCTACTCACCCACACTTGCTATTATTCTCCGGCGACGGTAGACGAACCAGTAAACCCTCGTACTACCCTCCGCGTGGGAAACAACTTTCGAGTCTTCCCTGGCTCTGTGTCGTTCCCTTCCTAGGCCTCATTGTCGTGCACCACCCTGGTGCTCTTGGTACGACAAGGTCAACGCGGCCAGCGAACGACACCATCGGAAGTGGACTGTACGTGGAGAGGCTGACAGCTGGGTCCATGGCGACACACAAGGAAATTCCTCCTTGTTACGCGCAAAATAATGATTCCTCCACCTAACAGCTGGGACCCACCGGAAGGGCCTCTGTATTTTGTGAAAAAACATTCCTCCCACTGAAAGGTCGGACCCACCAGCTATATCTTCACACCCAAGGAAGCGCCTCCTTATTACGCACAAAAAAATGAATACCCCCTGCTAGCTGGGACCCAGCATAGTGGGAGGCTGACTTGTGGGCCTACTAAGTTGACTAGGACGGAGGGCTTTGTCAACTTAGTTAATATGAACGATTCTAGCTCCAGTAATCGTACAATGTCCATCCAACGGCCCTAGTGCTTCTTCAACCTCTGGTCTTCTTGCTCCAGCCGCCCAAAGCAGCGCCGATCGTGCCGCCTGATCCTCCTCCCGTGGCCGGCTGTGATGCCGCGGAGGCCTCACCGCCCTCTACTACTCCCACCGCTGGCCAGGCCCTGCGGCGACGGCAGCCTCACACCAAAGCCGAACCAGTGAACCCTCGTACCCCTCTCCGCGTGTGAAACAACTGCCACGTCTTCCCCGGATCCGCGTCGTCCCCTTCCTAGGCCTCGCCTTCGTCCACCGCCCTCGTGCTCTCGGCACGGCGTGGTCAACGTGGTCAATGAACGACTTCCATTGGAAGAGTACTGTATGTGGAGAGGCTAAATGCTGGGTCCACGGCAACAGCAAGGAAGTGCCTCCTTATTACACGCAAAATCATTATTCCTCCACCTGACAGCAGGGACCCACCGGACCGGCAACCGTATTTTGCGAAAAAACGTTTCCCCCCTGACTGCTGGGACCCACCATCTACATCTTCGCACGCAAGGAAGTGCGTCCATATTATGGGTAAAAAATGATTCACCCCCTGACTGCTGGGACCCACCAGCTACATCTTCACACTCAAGGAAGTGCCTGACAGTCGGGACCCACCTGGTCGAAGCGTACCTAGCGTTGTCATTCTCGTCGCGAACGTGTATGTACATACGATCGGTCTGTCTGTAGGCTGCAGCGATGAACCGTGGTCGACTAAGGAAGGGCACGTGTCGTATTAGAGGCACGCATGTAGCATGTACACGTACGTACAACGGCCAAGGTGCAAGAAAGTAAATACGGCCACGTACATACATACGGGCGGGGTCTCGAATGCCTACTCGCGCATACGTACAGCCAGGGCTCGTGTACATGGCTAGGTCGGAATGGAGAAACTGCGTCATCGATGTGTTCATGGGGAGGCAACAGAATGCGTCGTGTTCATCGGGAGGCAACAGGATGCGTGCTGTTCATCAGGAACCAACCGGCTTGGATAGAACAGTCGATGGGAACGAGGCCTGGCGTACCACAGAACAGAGAAAATGTCCTTGTGTTCGACCGGCCACGGTCGAAATGGGATCCTGTTCATTGGGAGGGGTCTGGCATACCGCAAAACAGAGGAAACGGACTTCTCTTGGACCTCCTACGGTCGAAACGGGGTCCTGTTGATTGGGAGGGGTGTGGCGTACCGCAAAACGGAGGAAATGGACTTGTGTTGGAGTGCTATGGCTGAAACGGGTGTCCTGTTCATCGGGAGGGGTGTGGAGTACCGCAAACCGGGACTCCATGGGTACTGTTCATCTCCACCGTCGAGTGCCTCCATGGGCTACTATTCATCCACCATTGACCTCCTCCAGCCTCCACCTACGACTGTTCATCCACGGGCTCCTATTCATCCAGCCTCCACCGCGCGCTCCTCCACCGGCTACTGTTCAACCAGCCTCTCCACGGGGTCCTATTCAACCACCCCTCCACGGGCTACTATTCATCCATCCCTGTATTGGCTACTGTTCAACTAGCCCTCCATGGGATCCTGTTCATCTAGCCCTGGACGGGGTCCTGTTCATCCACCCCCAACCAGCTCGATCAGGGTCCTGTTCATCCAGCGGCAACACCACGGTGTCTTGTTCATCCACCCCCACCAGGAACTGTTCATCCAAACCCCCCAACAATGCTCACTGTTCATCCAGAGGCAACATCGATCGGCTTCAGTTAGCAGCAGTAGCGAAGGAATCACTCGGGTTCAGTTAACAGCAAGGGATCGATAGCTCGGGTTCAGTAACGTAGCTAGTGCAATCACTCAGGTTTAGTTAGAGCCCAACGCCTCGCTCGGGTTCAGTTAGAGTGCAACGCCTCGCACACACGCATGTACGTATGAGAGAAACGGCATCGCTCGACCCCGACCACCCACCGTAACCGGGAACTCCCCCGATATTTTCCTCGCCCTCGCTTCTACCATGGTTTTTTTCGTCATGGACGGCCCAAAGAATGTCATGCAGCTGCGTCTCCGGCTTGCCCAGGACGAAAAGCCCATTTTCTGTCATGATTTTTTTTCATAGAAGTAGGACCCCACCACATCTATGATGATACCGGGTTTTTTCACAATTATCGTCATAGAAGTGTCATAAGAATGACCGAATTTTTCTCGTTTGGCCCAAAATGTCATGGATGTGTCTTTTTTTGTAGTGCACGTATATCTTATATACCTTGGTTGATGTTAGCCCCCTTCTTGTCGGCTAGATACTTGGGGCAGTTTCACTTCCAGTGGCCAGTTCCCTTGCAATAGAAGCACTCAGTCTCCGGCTTGCGTCCAGCCTTGGGTTTCTTCATGGGAAGAGAAACTGCCTTGCCACCTTTCTTGAAGTTTTCGTTCTTTCCCTTGCCTTTCTTGAAACTAGTGGTTTTTTTACCATCAACACTTGATGCTCCTTCTGGATGTCTAACTCAGCGACTTTCAGCATCGCGAACAACTCATAGGCTAACTTATTCATCCCTTGCATGTTATAGTTGAACACAAAGATCTTGTAGCTAGGTGGTAGCGATTGAAGAACTCTGTCAGTGACAGCCTCCGGGAGCTCAACTCCCAAATCAGCCAGACGGTTGTAGTACCCAAACATTCTGAGTATGTGCTCACTGACAGACCCATTCTCCTCCTTCTTGTAGGCATAGAATTTATCGGAGGTCTCATACCTCTCGATCCGGGCATTCTTCTCAAAGATAAACTTCAACTCGTGGAACATCTCATATGCTCCATGACGTTCAAAATGCCTTTGAAGTTCCGGTTCTAAGCCATGTAGCATGGCGCAGTGAACTATTGAGTAGTCATCAGCACGCGACTGTCAGGCGTTCACAATGTCCACAATCACTGGAGGGGCTGGCGCACCAAGTAGTGCATCAAGAACATAAGACTTTTGGGCAGCCATGAGGATAAACTGAGGATTACGGGCCCAATCTACAAAGTGTCTTCCATCATCTTCCAGCTTAACTTTCTCTAGGAACGCATTGAAATTCAGGGGAGCTACTGCGCGAGCCATTGAACTACAAGATAATTTGCAAAGGCAAGTTTAGACTATTGTTCATCATAATGAGTTCAATTAATAATATTACTTAAGAAATCCCACTCAAATTAACATCCCTCCGGTTGTCTGAGTGTAACATGAACCAAATTCACCAACCCAAGTCCGATCATCACGTAGATGAGGTGGTTTCAATGGTGAACATCTCTATGCTGATCATATCTACTATAGGACTCGTGTTCGACCTTTTGGTCTCTTGTGTTCCGAGGCCATGTCTGTACATGCTAGGCTCGTCAAGTTTGATCCCCAATGTTCTGCATGTGCAAAACTGGCTTGCACCTGTTGTATGCGAACATAGAGTCTATCACACCCAATCATCATGTGGTGCTTCGAAACGATGAACTTTCGCAACGGTGCACACTTGGGGAGAACACAAATTTATCTTGAAACTTTAGTGAGGGATCACCTTATAATGTTACGGTCGTCCTAAGCAAAATATGATGCATAAAAGGATTAACATCACATGCAAATCATAGGTGACATGATATGGTCATCAACTTGTGCTTTCGATCTACATCTCCAAAGCACCGGCATGATCTCCATCGTCACCGGCATGGAACCATGATCTCCATCATCGTGTCACCATCAGGGTTGTCACGCCAACCATGCTCCGCTTAGTGATAATGTAAAGCATTACACAACGCTTAATGATTGACACGCGGGTCTTACAATAATTAAACACAACCCTATGGCTCCTGCCGGTTGCCGTATGCATCGACATGCAAGTCGATATAAACTATTACAAACATGATCATCTAATACATCAAATATATTTCATCATGTCTTTGGCCATATCATATCACAACATACCCTACGAAAACAAGTTAGACGTCCTCTAATTTGTTGTTGCATGTTTTACATGGCTGCTATGGGTATCTAGCAAGAACGATTCTTACCTACACAAAGCCACAACGGTTATATGCAAGTTGCTATTTAACCTTCTACAAGGACCGCCTTTGTCGAATCCGATTCAACTAAGGTGGGAAAGACAGACACCCGCCAGCCATCTTTATGCAAAAAGTTGGTCCGGGCTGCTTCATCCCAAAATACCGCTAAATCAAGAAAAGACCAAGGAAGGAAGCAGTCTGAATATCAACGCCCACAAATTCCTTTGTGGTCTACTCATGATGTCATCTATGCAAGAGCTAGCTCTGATACCACTGTTGGGGAACGTTGCATGCGAATCAAAAAATTTCCTAATCTCACCAAGATAAATCTAGGAGATGAACATCTACGCGAGGAGAGATTGCATCTACATATCCTTGTAGATTGCTAAGCGGAAGCATTAAGAAATGCGGTTGATGTAGTCGAACGTCTTCATGATCCAATCAAGATTCGTCCCGCGGACTCCCGATCCAAGTGTCGAACGGACGACACCTCTGTGTTCAACACATGTACAACTTGGTGACGCCTTCACCTCCTCGATCCAGCGAGCTATGGTGAAGTAGTAGATCGAGTCCTCTGGCAGCACGACGACGTGGTGGCGGTGGTGGTGTTGGAATGTCAGCAGAGCTTCACTAAGTACTACGGAGAGGAAGAGGGCTGCAAGGGTGAGGGAGGGCATGATAACCCACAAGTATATGGGATCATAATAGTTTTTGAGGGTAGAGTATTCAACCCAAATTTGTAGATTGAACACAAGGGGAGCCAAAGAATATTTGCAAGTATTAGCAACTGAGTTGTCAATTCAACCACACATGGAGATTAATTATCTGCAACAAAGTGATCAGTAGCAAAGTAGTATGATAGTTTTGATAATAATAGCGACAACAATAGTAATGGTAATAGCGATAGTAGTAGTTTTGTAGCAAATGCAACAGTAATGATAGCAGTAGTAACTTAGTAAGAACAATATAAGATAAATTCGTAGGCATTGGATACGTAATTTGTTGGATGATATTCAGGATGTGACATCATAACCTAGGGCGATACATCACTAGCTCCAGTTCATAAATATAATGTAGGCATGTATTCTATAAATAATCATATGTGCTTATGGAAAGAACTTGCATGGCATCTTTTGTCCTACCCTCCCGTGGCAGCGGGGTCCAATTGGAAATTAAGGGATATTAAGGCCTCCTTTTAATAGAGAACCGGAACAAAGCATTAACACACGGTGAATACATGGACTCCTCAAACTACGGGCATCACCAGGAGTGGTCCCGACTATTGTCACTCCGGGTTTGTCGGATCATAACATGTAGTAGGTGGCTATAACTTGCAAGATCAGATCTAGAACATGGATATAATGGTGATAGCATAAATGGTCCAGATCTAAAATCATGGCACCCGGGCCCAAAGTGACAGGCATTAAGCATGGAAATGTCATAGCAACATCAATCTCAGAACGTAGTGGATATTAGGGATCAAGCCTATGAAGGAATTACTCACTCCCAGTGGGGAGCATCATGGAATTGGCAATGGAGAAGGGTTGGTGATGACGAAGATCGAAGATCCCCTCTCTGGAACCCCAAATGGACTCCAGATCGGGCCTCCTAATGAAGAACATGAGGTGATGGCGGCTCTGTCCCGTGGAACGTGATAATTCTTTCTACCCAATTTTTTCTAGAAATATGTGATTTTATAGCGTCAATTTCAGGGTCTGCGGGGCCAACAGGTGGGGACAACCCACCTGGGCGCGCCTTGGGGGGGTGCTAAGGCGCGCCCAGTTGGGTTGTGCCCACCTAGGGGCGCCCCTCTGATGGTTCTTGTCTCCATAAATTCTCTTTTACTATGTAAAAAATCTTCACAAAGTTTCGTTCCATTCCGAGAACTTTTATTTCTGCACAAAAACAACACCATGGTAGTTCTGCTGAAAACAACATCAGACCGGGGTTAGTTTCATTCAAATCTTGCAAATTAGAGTCCAAAACAAGAGGAAAAGCATTAGGAAAAGTAGATAAGTTGGAGGCGTATCAACTCCCCAAAGCTTAAACCTTTTCTTGTCCTCAAGCAATTCAGTTGATACACTCAAAGTGAAAAAGAAAAACTTTTACGAACTCTTTTACTCTTGCTTGCATAAATAAGCTTAAACAACACCTAGGTTTTCAGCCAATATTATAACTAACCATACCAACAATAACTCTTAAAAATTATATTAACTCATATCAATGACATAATCAGCTAGCGAGCAATAATAAGATATCTCAAACAGCAACACGCTATCAAAACAACCATGATATAATATGACAATAGGGGTATCTCACTAGCCCTTTCTGAGACCGCAAAACATAAATGCAGAGCACCTCCAAAGTTCAAGAGGTGACTAAACATTGTAATTCATGGTAGAAAAGATCCAGTCATGATGCACTCAACATTATCTACACACAATGCATCAGCATGACAGCAGTGCTCTCAGGTTTTGGCACTTATTTTAGAAGGTGATGACACAACATAAAAGTAAATAGAAAGTCCCTTCGCAGAGGGAAGCAGTGATTTGCAGCAGTGCCAGAGCTCAAGTTTTTAAAACAGAGGTAAATGATATTTTGAGAAATGCATTCTTCTTGTTTACTTCATGACCATCAGTTATCAATATCTTCCATGCTAGGCACGCTAGTGGCGGTTCCCATGCGATAAAGCAAAGGTTATGACACTGTTGGAGTTTTTGTTTGATTATTTGAAAGATCAATTCTTTTTGCAGTTTGGTACTGGGCATCCCTATTACCGCCCTTTTCTCGTGCGATTGTGAGTGAATAAACACTTATCCTGAGAATCACCCGCTTAGCATGGAAGATACCAACTACCTCCTGTGGTTCCATGAACAATCCAGGCACACAAAAAGGATATTTATTTGAAGTTTTTAGAGATGGCACATGCAAATTTATTTAGGACAACAGGGTAATACTGCATATAGGTAGGTATGGTGGACTCATCTGGAATAACTTGGGTTCAAGGTTTTTGGTGTACAAGTAGAATTCCCACTTAGTAGAGGCAAAGTCTAGCAAATAGGTTGAGAAGCGGCCATCTAGAGAGCAACAACAGTCATGAACATGCATTATGCATAAGTAACATTGGACACTAGCATGAGAAGGATATGAACACCATGAACATTAATATCATAGAGGCTATGTTGGTTTTGATTCAACTCCATGCATGAACATGTGCCAAGTCAAGCCACTCGAACATTAAGAGGAGGATACCATATCATCATACTACATCACAATCATTTTAACGCAATGTTGTTATCCAAGATAAATCATTATCCACCCCTAGATATTTATGCATGTCATGAGAAATTATAATCTCTAATTTTCATTGCAAACATGTTTAATCATACTGGGCTAAATCATGGATACTAGGTTAAACATATTTACAAAAACAGAGCAAGTCGAGTTCATACACGTTTCCATCTGCCACGACCAGTTCATCAAATGTCGTCATTATTTCCTTTCACTTGCACGACTGAGCGATATGAAAATAGTAATAGTGCAAGAGTGCCGCGAACTAAGATGGAATCTGCAAACATTTTATTCAATAGGAGAAGACAAGTTAATATGGGCTCTTTGTTAGATCAACAATTATGCATATGAGAGCCACTCAACAATTTCATCGTGGTCTTCTCCTCGGTATGACTCAATAAAGAGAAAAGAAATTCAGTGAAATACACTGAAATATTTTTGGGAGTTTTTGGTTGTCTTGAACAAGCAAATAAAATGGAAAAGCAAAAACGAGAAAAAAATATTTACGCGGGAAATCTACCAACAAGCAAATTAAGAACAAGGAAATATTTTGGGGTTTTCATTTTAGTGCTACAACTAACTACCGTAGAAAGAAAAAACAAAAAAGAAGCAGGAAATATTTTTGAATTTTCTCAAGGTTTTTCAAACACACAAGACGAAAGTGAGAAAATAAATTTAACATGGATAATACAATGAAAAGTGTGGACACCGACAACTGGAATGAAATGTATGAATATGAATGTAATATCGGTGGGAATACTACTCCTCCAAGCTTAGGCTTTTGGCCTAACTTGGTAATCAGTAAGTAGCCTGGATAATAGTTGGGGTGGTAGCTCACGGAGGCTCTCTGTGCGGATGCCTCAGCCTACCGTGCAGCCACAACCACGGTGTTGTGAGCTCGAGCGTCGCTCTCAAGAACAAAATATCTTCCCTTGCTGTGATAATCAAAGAGAGCAAGCGCAGGCAAATATGTGTACACCACGGATTCTTGATTAAACATCAATTTATAGGTGAAATTATTGGGGTCACCTCTAAGGATCTTATTACGTTTCATAGCATCTAAATCTAAATACTGCATGGGTATAATAGGGTCATAGGGCAAAGGCGAAACACCCATCTCTCTTGCTAAACATGTGGCATAAATTCCACCATAGAAATAACCACTATTAGCATTGTGTTGCAACCTGCACGCAACAATCGCTCCAATATTATAACTTCTGTTACTGGTGAGAGCAGTGCGTATGAGGCTCAAGTCTAGAGCACAAAGTGTACTACAATCTTGTTTTCCTACTATACATTTTCCCTTAAATAATGCAAAGTACTGAATTGCGGGAAATGAATGCTCTTGTTTCTATCTTGCGTCACTCCCCTCGTCTCACCGTAGCAAAGGCTAGTCAAAAATGTTTGGAACTCAGCTCTTGGTGGTTCGTCAAGCAAACCCTAGAATGGGATTTTGCAATGTTGAGCAAATCTCTTTAATGACTGGTAAATGGATTTTCATATATTTTAAATGACACCCTAGACTCACGGGGATGGAATTTAAATCCCTTGACAAATGATTCAGTGAGACTGTGGTGTTGATTGCACTTATCTGAAATGTAGGGACCGAGATTGGAATTGTGAACATATTGCTCAAATTCCTCCTTAATGCCCACACTCACCATATAATCACCGCATGGCCATAGGCATGTTTTGGTGGCGACATCTCGTATGGAACTTTCACTTGGTTCAACATAAGACCGATGAGCGGAGCTGTCACTAGAAGATGCCCCCGAGGATCTCCTCCTCGAAAAACTCCTTCCAAAAAGGTTCATCATATTCACGCACAATTTTTTTGAAAAATTTTGGGTGACAAAAATTTGTCAACAAAACTTTACAAGATTGATAGCAACTACTCATAGGGATACATAGATGCCATAACAAGCATTCAAACTACTTAGAGCTCTAAGAATTCAACATGCAAGCTCATCTATAGCAGCACCAAGAGTAGCTAATTATTCAAAATATAAACCACTAAATTAAAAACTAATTGGACAAACGGAGGAGTCACATACCAAGCAACAATCCCTCGAAACAGTTTCGTTAACGGAGCTTCGAGCAAAGAGATCAAAATCCGCGGGTTTGAGAGCAAGAACACGAGATAGAGAGAGAGCAATGGCGATTTTTTGGAGGTAGGTAGTGAAGTGGTATGAAGAAATAAGTGAGAGGGACCACGTGGGGACCACAACCCACCAGGGCATGCCAGGGCATGCCTGGGGGTCCTGACGCACCCAGGTGGGTTGTGCCCATCTGGTGCACCTCCCTATGATGTTATTTGCACAAAAAATTCTTAAATATTCAGAAAAAACTGTCGGTGCAACAGACCCCGGGTATGTTGCCCAACTGTGCACAGGCACAAGATCAAGATTGGAGCACCAGCTTAATCTAGAGGTTGAAGAACCAAGAGACTCGAAGAATCAACATGCAGCTTAGAGAGATCAAGATCGAGCCATAGGGACAGGATATCAGCAAGAGAAGGGCCTCCCTCGCTAGGCAGACAAGCCCGGCATGGGGCCAGGCCTCTAACAGAAGCAAGCAGCCAAGAATCCCCGACAGCACCTGCCGGGGCTTGTGGGGCCTGAACCACCCCGCCAACCATGCAAGAACGACCCACGTCATCAATTAGTGCGGTGTCAAGCCGCAAGGTGATTAAGTGGCAGCATTCGCCACATGGCATCCATCTCCTACAGAAGAAACCCACAGGTGACACCCGTCCAGCGACGTGTCAAGGGAACAGGAGCGAAGCTAGCAAGATAAGCCCGGTAGGCCTTGCTGAGTAGCTAGTGATGTGACACTGAGTAGTGCATTTAATGCACCATGCTAGCCCGCAGAGTTAGTTATGATAGCACTGTTTGCTATCATATCAGTGGTAATGACTGTTATGCCACTGTGGTGACCCCTTAATCTATAAAAGGAGGCCCATGGCAATCGTAGGAGGGGGTTAGAGGTTTGGAAACTGGACAAAACCCAAGCCATCATATGCTTGTGGTCACCGTAGCCTTGAGGCAAGCCTTGCCGGGATAGAGTACCACACACCACCGCATTCATTTCCACCATCAATCCAGCCAAGAAGGTGTAGGGTTTTACGCCTCACGGCGGCCCGGAACTGGGTAAATTGCTTGTGTGCTCTCTGTCGTGCTGCCGCGTGCTAGTCTGCTCTTTTTGCAACGCGACATCCCCCTCCGAACCAGCAAGGGGCTGCCCGGTCCCATAGGTGGCCGTTGATATCCCGCAATATCTTTGGCGTGCCAGGTAGGGGGGGTCGCTTGTGCGAACCTAAAAGCGTGCGCATCGTGTCATCTTCATCGCCATCTTCGTCTTCGACGACGCCATCGACAATGGCGCCCAAGAAAAATAAGTCCGGCCTTTCGGCCCAGCCATCTTCCTCGAAGGCTCCAACGCTCGCGACCCCAGATGCCGCCGGGGTGCGGGGAGAAGTGAGCACGTGAGCGCTGCTAGGGGCATGGCAGGAGCAGGTGGCGCTATTGCCACTCCCCCTGCGGCGGGCACGGGGGCTGAAGGCGTCGGAGGAGATCAACTTCAGCAGCTTGTCGACGGTCAAGCTCCGCAAGGTGTGGATGGTAGGGTGACTCTGCTTACATCCCCTCCTCCCACCAACGGAGCCGCTGACCCTCGAGCGCCATCACCGTGCAACCCCGCTGCCCAGATAGCCACTCCACTGTAGCGCGGGCGCGCCACTGCCACCACCGCCGCGGGCACCATCAGGAGCCAGGCAACGGTGCTGTCGAGGTCATCAACTTCCATGCCAAGCACAGCCATGAAGGCTATGGCGCGGGCCCAGCTGCTACTAAGGAACCCGCTAGCAGCCGTGCAAATGGATAAATGGCATGCCACCATCCAGAGTCTACTCGGTTTCGTTGAGGCTAGGGGCTCGCGCGCGCCGGCCCGCCATGACCTTCCCAAGTGACGAGGACTGCTCGTACTGCTGGCCGAACGGAGGGGGCTATCACTACCATGCAGTCCCCACGACGGTAGCAGGCGCACGCAGCAAGAACAAGACCCTGACGACGTCTCGATGGCCTCTTCCGACCCTTGAGCACGTCTAGGCCAATGGCGGACCCTGGAAGAAAGGCAGCGGGAAGATGCGCGCGTCGTCGTGCGGCGACCTCTCGACGACCCCCGCCAGACCGACGTGTGCGGAGGCCTTAACATCGACGAGCCTGCGCTTAGTGTTGGGGGGTGCCTACCTTGCGAGGTCGGCTACCCTGCCTTTACACGCGAGCTGCGGCAAGTCCACTGGCCGTCCATCCGCATGTTCAAGATGGAGATACCCAAGAAGTACGACGGGAGACTGAAGCCGGCAGAGTTCCTAAGCATCTACACCATCGTTGTTCAGGCTGCCGGGGGAAGAGATGAGAAGTTGTTCGCCAACTACTTCCCATTGGCTCTCAAGTCCAACGTGAGATCTTGGCTCATGCACCTGCCGGAGAACTGCATTTCATCCTGGGAAGACACTACAAAAAAGACATATCCGTGACATTTTGGGCCGAACGATTTTTTTTTCTGTCATAGATATGACACTTCTATGACGATAATTGTGACAAAACCCGATATCATCATAGATGTGGTGGGATCCTACTTCTATGACTTAAAATCATGATAGAAAATGGGCTTTTCGTCCTGGGCGGGCCGGAGACGCAGTTGCATGACATTCTTTGGGCCGTCCATGACGGAAAAAACCGTGGTAGAAGTGAGGGGGAGGAAAATTTTGGGGAGTTCCCGGTTACGGTTGGAGGTCGGAGGCTGAGCGATGCGCGTTTGTCTCGTACACATACGCGCGTGTGTGTGAGGCGTTGGCTCTAACTGAACCCGAGCGATTGCACTGCAGGCTACACGTTACTGAACCCGAGCGATCAAGCGATTCCTTCGCTATTGCTGCTAACTGGAGCCGATCGATGCTGCCTCTGGGATCAAAAGTGAGTGTTGCGGGGGGAGGGGGGTTGGATGAACAGTGAGCGGTGGTGTTGCCTCTGGATGAATAGGACCCCGTGGTGTGGTGGAGGGCTGGATGAACAGTAGATGGTGGAGGGGTGCCCATGTAGGGGTGGTTGAACTGGACCCCGTGGTGTGGAGGGGCTGGATGAACAGTAGACGGTGGAGGGGTGGTTGAACAGTAGCCAATGGAGTAGCGCGCGGTGGAGGCTGGATGAACAGGAGCCCGTGGAGGCTGGAGCAGGTCGACGGTAGCCCGTGGAGGCTGGAGGAGGTCGACGGTGGAGATGAACAGTAACCCGTGGAGTCACATTTTACGGTACGCCACACCCCTCCCGATGAACAGGACCCCCATTTCGATCGTAGGATGTCCGTTTCGTCCGTTTTGCGGTACGACACACCTCTCCCGATCAACAGGACCCCCGTTTCGATCATAGGAGGTCTGTTTTGTCTGTTTTGCGGTACGCCACACCCCTCCTGATCAACAGGACCCCCGTTTCGACCGTAGGAGGTCCGTTTCCTCCGTTTTGTGATATGCCAGACCCCTCCCGATCAACAGGACCCTGTTCAGGCCTCGTTTCCATCACCTGTTTCGTCCAAGCCCTCCCGATGAACACGACCACACATTTCGTTCCGACCTAGCCGGTTGGCTCCCACGCATTCCGTTGCCTCCCGATGAACATGATGCATTCCATTGCCTCCCCATGAACACGACGCATTCCGTTGCCTCCCCATGAACACCACGACGATGCTGCCTCCCCATGAACACGACGACGACGCTATTTCTCTGTTCCGACCCAGCCATGTACATGAGCCCCGGCCGTACGTATGCGCGAGTAGGCGTTCGAGACCCTGCCCGTATGTACGTACGTGGCCGTATTTTCTTTCTTGCACCCTGGCCGTGGTACATATGTGTACATGCTACGTGCGCGCCTCTACATCGACCAGTATATATGTACGTACACGTTCGCGACCAGAATGACAATGCTACGTACGCTTCGACCAGGTGGGTCCCGACTGTCAGGAACTTCCTTGCATGCGAAGATGTAGCTGGTGGGTCCCAACAGTTAGGGGGGCGAATCGTTTTGTTTTTTTGCTCGGACGCACTTCCTTGCGTGCGAAGGTGTAGCTGGTGGGTCCCAGCAGTCAGGGGGAAACGTTTTTTTCACGAAATACGGTGGCCCGTCCGGTGGGTCCCCGCTGTCAGGTGGAGGAATAATTATTTTGCACGTAATAAGGAGGCACTTCCTTGCTGCGTCCATGGACCCAGCTGTCAGCCTCTCCACGTACATTCCACGTCCGATGGAAGCCGTTCCTTGCCCATGTTGACCACGCCGCGCCGAGAGCACCAGAGCGGTGGACGACGGCGAGGCCTAGGAAGGGGACGACGCGGAGCTGGGGAAGACGCGGCAGTGGATGCCCACGCGTAGAGGAGTACGAGGGTTCACTGGTTCGCTGTGGTGTGAGGCTGTCGTCGCCGTAGAATAACAGGGGGTGTGGGTGAGTAGAGAGATGGTCTGGCCAGCGGTGGGAGTAGTAGGGGGCGGTGAGGCCTCCGCCGCATCGCATACGGCCATGGGAGGCAGGAGCACGAGGCACGACTGGCACTGGTTTGGGCGGCTGGAGCAAGAAGACCAGAGGTTGAAGAAGCACTACGGCCGTGGGATGGACATCGTAAGGTCACTGGAGCTAGAATCATGCATATATTGACTAACTTGACAAAGCCCTCCGTCCCGTCAACTTAGTAGGCCCACAAGTCAGCCTGCCACTATACCGGGTCCCAACTAACAGGGGGAGTTTTCATTTTTTTCTACGTAATAAGGAGGCACTTCCTTGTGTGCGAAGATATAGCTGGTGGGTTCGAGCTGTCAGTGGCGGTAACGTTTTTTTCGCGAAATACAGAGGCCCTTTCGGTGGGTCCCTGATGTCAGGCGGAGGAATCATTATTTTGCGCGTAATAAGGAGGCATTTCCTTGCGTGCGGCCATGGACCTAGTTGTCGGCTTCTCCACGTACAGTCCACTTCAGATGCATGTTGGTCGTTGACCAGGCCGCGCCGAGAGCACCAGGGTGGTGGACGATGGCAAGGCCTAGGAAGGGAATGACACGGAGGCAGGGAAGACTCAGCAGTTGTTTCCCACGCGGAGGGGAGTACGACTGTATGAGGGTTTACTGGTTCGTCTGCTGTCGCCGGAGAATAACAACAGGTGTGGGTGAGTAGAGGGATGGCTAGGCCAGCGATGGGAGTATGGTGGGGAGGTGAGGCCTGCGCGGCAGCACAGCCGACCGCGGGGAGGAGGGAGCAGGCAGTCCCGTCGGTGCTTGTTTGAGCGGCTAGAGCAGGAAGAGAAGAGATTGAAGAAGCACGACGGCCGTTGGATGGACATCCAACAGTCACTGCTTGTGCGTCAACCTTTTTTTAGGAAAGCCTCAAATCTGTGGAAAACAGCATACAACCCATCTGCCATTATTTCTAATAATTTTCAGCCCATTTGCTAATTCTTAAGGTTTTTTTGGAGCCCATATTCTTTTGTTAGCATTAGAACCCATATTGTGGCCACGGTTAAAAAATTATACGAAATTTTGCATATTTCGGTGCGGTCCGAACTGTTTTTAATCCTGAAATTTCGACTCGCATTCAAACTGATTTTAAAACTACATGTATATCAATATAAAATCCAACAAATTCTCCACGCATAAAAATTAATGTAATTTAAAATCTTGAAATGAAAAAAAAGATATTTGAAACTAATTGCCGGTTTGATGTGTTTTAAAAATGTACAACCCATTTCACATTACTGATGGGCCATTTTCTCGGCCAGCCGAATGAAAGCTCTCCTCATCTTGAAAGATTTGCATCCCAATAGGACTAACAAAGTGACTTACTTGGCAAATCAAAAAAAAAAACTAGGCTGTGGCCGTGGACCCAGCTGTCAGTCCATTTGTTTTTTACTCCATTTGGTGGGCTGGGTGAAACAATGATGTAGCATCTATGCAGCCCGTTTAAATCCCATTTGCATTTTTCTCGAAATCCGCGGACTTGCTGGGGTGGGTGAAAATATCATGTTGGGCTAGACGGAGAAATGTTATAAAAACATAAACACATGATTGCATGTGAGTAAAATCTTTGCAAGCCTATGTACGCAATCACTAGGAGTTAACTTGCCAAGTTATATATAAACAATTATTATTATTATTTTGTAAGAACTTTCAACTTATGAAATAAAATATCATTTTAATTTGATGAGTTAATAGTACATGGGGTGTTATTATTTTTTACGCTAGATGTGGGACAGTTGAGTTGGTTCTAGGGGAAAGTACTGGGAGAAAACTCAGTTTACATCGAAAAATAAAGTGGGAGAAAATTCAGAGACCTGCTGGGTCCACTTGAGGAGGAGAATATGTTGGGAGGAAGGAGATTCAAAGCACGGCAGACGAGTGAACTAGTTTTTTTACAGACAAGTAAACTAGTTTAGATACATAAGCAAATAGCCACTAAAAAAGAAATCAGGTTAATGGGTTCTTAAAAGAAATATTTCAGACAAAACAGATAATTACGACATATAGGCTAATGCATGAAACACTCAGATGATAAAGGTGCTTATAAACAGATAAAGTACAACATCTAGACCTTCCTCGCACGCTTGATCATGACGCTGTGGCTGTCCGTGTACTCGTCGGTTACGGGAAGCAGCCACGCCCTCATGTCCAAGATCTGCCTGTACATGTCGTAGCATGTGTATGTGTCCTTGGCCGTGTAGGTTATGTAGGCTAGATTCAGAGGAACGTCCCACGTGTTCAGGTCGTCTTCTTTCATGTTGGCGTATCAGGGGTCGATGATGGTCTCAGCGAGGTCAACCACGGAGTCCTTCTCCTGCCTGTTGCTAATGATCTTGTATTGCTTCTGGATGTTGACAAGCTTGTTGCACCAGATGCCGCTCCATGGTGGGCGAAGTGCCCCCCTCCTGCATTTCCAGATTGTATTCCAGAGGAAGATAACTGTTCAGATGGAGATTCAGAAGGAGCCGACCACGCCTGTTTACCACCTGAGGTGTTTGCTCTAACCTGGCATGCTGATGTTGGTCATATCATGCATATGGCGCCTTGCATTGCTTACATTATACATCTTATATGTCATCAGCTTAGTTTAGATTTGCTTTGTGTGAATGCCACCTGTTTGGTTTCTATATCATACTCCCACGATTCCTAAATATTTGTCTTTTTAGAGATTTCAACAAGTGACTACATACGGAACAAAATGAGTGAATCTACACTCTAAAATGTGTCTATATACATCCATATGTGGTAGTCCATTTGAAATCTCTAAAAAGACAAATATTTAGGACCGGAGGAAGTATATTGGAATTATGCAATGCCATCTTCTTTAGCCAGGCATCATATACGCGAATCATGCAATGCCATCCTGTTTAGCTAGTCATCGTATATGTGAATTGTATTGTGCCATATTTTTTCCATAATGTATTCCATTTGTCAACAATGTTTATACATTCATCTACTCTTCTTGTGCATCAGCCATTTGAGTCGGTCATGGGAAAATCTGGTGTGAAAACAAGGTCTTCTGAGCAGTCAGTGCTACCTGTCGATGCAGATTTCTTGCTGGTTACAGATAGCTCCTCAGAGGAGGATTTAGAGAGAGATGACTAATCGTAATCCCCCCCCCCCCCGAGGTGCATGCTCTAACTTGGGGTTATATTGCTCATATCATGCATATGGTGTCTTGCATTGCCATGCCATCTGCTTAGATTAGACATGCTTTGTGTGAATGCCTCTTGTTTGCTTTCTATATCAGATATGTGAATTATGCAATGCCATGTTTTTAAGCCAGTTATCATATATGTGAATTATGCACCGCCATGCAGCCAGGCATCATATATGTGAATTATCTCATGCCATCTTTTTTTATTACGTATTCCATTTGTCGACAATCTGTGTATATTGAACTACTCTTCATGTGTATCAGCTATTTGAGACGGTTATGGAAAAATCTGGAGTGAAAACAAGGTCTTCAGAATAGGCAATGGTACCTGTTGAAGCATATATCTCGATGGTTACAGGGACCTCCTCAGAGGAGGATTCAGAGACAGATGACCAGTCCTATATCCCACCCGAGGTGTATGCTCTAAGTTGCAATGTTTATATTTCTCATATGATGCATATGGTGTTTAGACATCATATGCACAATATTGAATTCTATCTGCTTAGTTTAGAAATCATACATGCGAGTGCCAGCTGCTTAGTATATGAATCAATTATGTCAATTATATCATGCCATCCTATATACTTAGAAAAAATGTATGTGAATTATTTCATCCCAACCTATTTTAGAAAGACATCATATAGTTGTGTCATGTCATCCTGTTTACGTACTCATCATATGTTGAATTATGCCATTATATCCTGTTAAGTTATCCATCATATATCTGAAACTGTGTCATGCTATCCTGTTTAGTTAGGCATCATATATGTGAAACTGTGTCATGTTGTCCTGTTTGGTTAGACAACATATATGTGAATTACCACATCTGTCTATCATACAATGTCTGTACGTTCAATTTCTTTTCTTGTTTATAAGCCATTTGAATTAGACGGGGTTCTTCAATAGGATAGCGGTACTGGACAGCTACAAGCGCTTGTGCCAGCGGTACTGGCCAGTAACTCGAACAGCAAGTTACTTTGGCTGATAAACACCAGTCCTTTCTTGTGCAACAGCAAGCGCTGGAGGATTTAAGCACCAAGCAAGAGAAAGTTAATAAGATTGCTAAGCATCTTGCCAGCATTATGGGTACCCAGGATATTGTTTCTTGAACTCTTCTGAAGTGGTTTCAGTTCTGGACTTGTTTTGCTACGGCGTTTATATGCTGCTTTGTTCCCTATATTTGCACTGGTGTCGAACTTTGATGCCCAGTGGATGTAATATGTGTATTAGCCATGATAGCCTAGCATAAGTTGCTTGCTTATTTATTTCCTTGTTGTCTTGTTTATTTGTTTCCTTGTAGTCAGTCCAGTTCTTTTTCCGCGGTTTGCTAGTGGCTGCAATAACCTATTTTTTAAAACTAGGCCACAATAACCATGGGCTAATATTTACTGTAGTGACACTGGGCCTCCTACGGGCCGTAAAAACAGTGGGCCTTCTACGGGCCGTAGAAACAGTAGGCCTTCTACGGCCGTAGAAACAATGGAATTTCTATGGGCCGTAGAAACAATGGGCCTTCTACGGGCCGTATCATCAATGGGCCTTATACGGGACGTATGATCGATTGGCCAAACATGGGCCAATAACAGGCCGCATTATGGCCGTAAACAGGCCATCGTTAATAGGCCGTATTGGATGACGCTATGAAAATGGCCCAACGTATTAATGGACCACAAACGGGCCGACTGTAACCACGGTCTGAATTTGGCCCACAAGCAGAAAATGACAGTAACGGGCCGTAAGTAAACGAATGCTGGAAATGAGCCCAAGAATAAATGTGCTCTAAGAAGGCCAAAAGATAACATGGGCTGGAAATGTCCCAATGGAATAACGGGCCATTAATGGGTATAAAGTGATACACAATTCATTACAGGCCAGTTTCACCAAGGGCCGTTAATGGGTGTAAAGTGATACACTGTTCATTACGGGCCAGTTTCACCACAGGTTGTTAATAGGCCAAGAGTTACATAGGGCCTCATATGGGCCGAAAGACGTCATGGGCCATACATGGGCCAGAAGTGAAAACGGGCTGGAATCATATTGGATGGCCCAGATGAAGCTACTGGGCCTAATTCAGATAGGGCGTAACGGGCCTTGGGTTAGCGGGCTGTAAATGGGCTATATGCAAACATGCCGTTAACAGGCTTTCCATGGGCCGTCCCGCCACCTTTTGACCAAGTCAAACGGGCTGGCCTTTTCACAGGAATGGGCCTCTGTTGGGCCGTGCCACGTGTCGACGTACCATAGGCGCCTTCTGTCCGATGAGTGGATGGCATGTGTCCCAACGATGAGCCGACACATGTTCCCTCCAGCCAATGATGATTTTACACGTGGAAAATCCCCATTTGTCGGGGCTGTTAACGGGTTATTGGATCCAAAACCCGAGCCGATAGCTTAACGGTGTTCCGTTACGGTGGATGCCACGTGTCGGTCACCCTTGATGAAAGCACTTCTGTGACGCACAATTTATCGTCATGGAAGTGGACACTTCCTGATGATAATTTTGGTAATGTAATGGAACACTTCTACGACAACACAGGTAATACTATCTTGATTCTGTCATAAATTTGTCATGGATGTACATGCATGACAAAAAAAGGGACCTACTGTGACAAACACGTATCATCACGAAAGTGTATTTTTTTTGTAGTGAGACCTGTGCCACGAGTTCATCAGTGCGTTCACCAGCGGCCACCAGGAGCCCGGCAGGCCGAGTGACCTACAGCTTCTCCAACAGAAGGGAGGAGAAACTCTCTGTAAGTATTTACAAAGATTAAGTAAAGTCCATATGAATATTCCGAATATCCGTCCTACAGCTGTTATAGCGGCCTTCCAGTCCAAGGTGCGCAACCGTCGCATTCGTTCTAAGATAAATGTACGGTTTCCCAAGACTGTGAAGGATCTGTACAGACTAGTGGATAAGTGTGATCGGATGGAGGAATGAAGGAAGTTGCCCGGAGAGGAGGATTGCATCAATGTTGATTCAGAGGAAGAAGATGAATCAACCAATCAAAGAAAGGGCTAGAAGCGCAACAAGAAGCTAAGAGATAAGACAATGATGACTGTGGAAGGTTCTGGCATGCCTATTACCGGCAAGAAGGCCAAGGCTGAGGCCCCCGGCAATGAGCTTGCCGCGTGCACTGCCTGCAGAGAAGCCGCTGCCGTGGAGAAAGCCAGGAAAGGTGAAGGGCCGTACTGCAAGATCCACAGGACCAAGGGCCACTACCTCCATGAATGTTATCAAGTTGAGCAGCTTGTCAAGAGACAGGGAGCGGAGTATGATAAGCGTGATAATAAGAAAGGTCAGAATGCTGCTGGCAGAAAGGGCTGAGGGGGTGAGGCAAACTGTCCCGGCAAATCCTTTCGGAGGCAAGGAAAACCCGCCAGGGGCCAACAGAAGGAAGCCTGTGACGATTTGAGTGACAGAGTGAATGAAGAGGAAACCAGTGAGTAGGAATTTCAGAAGCCCACCGACGCCCTATGCTTTGATGGAGGTGCGTCCTTGCACTCCTCCCATTGCCAGCTCAAGCGATGGGGAAGAGAGGTCAATGCTGTGGAGCCAGCGCTAGAGGCCCGGAAGCCCCTCAAATGGTCCCGCACGCCCATCATCTTTGATGAGGAGGACCACCCTTGCCGCTCCACCGCAGTAGGGTGTTTGTCGTTGTTGATCTCCCCAACAATTCGCAACCTCAAGGTCACAAGGGTGTTAGTAGATGGCGGGGCCGGGTTGAATCTGATTTCCCCAGCAGTTATTAACAAGCTTCGGATAGGAGAAGAAGAGATGGAGGTTACCGGCATGTTTCAACGAGTCAATCCTGGTAGGAGCCGTCCCAAGGGAAATATTACGTTGCCAGTGACGTTTGGGGGAGAGTTGAACAATAGGACTGAGAAGGTTGTGTTTGATGTGGTTGAGCTCCCCCTGCAGTATAATGGGATCCCGGGACGATCGGCCTTGGCCAAGTCCATGGCAACATCCCATTATGCTTACAACACCTTGAAGATGCCTGGGCCATTGGGAGTCATCACCATCCCATCAGATGAGAAGGATGCAATCATCTGTGTGCACAGGATGTATCGGGATGCCGTCGCAGCAGAGGCCGTGCCGGCAATGTACCCCGCCAAGGAAAGCAAAGTAAAGAAGAGGGATTGTGGGACATCCGGAAAGGAGTCCGGGAACCATGCCCCTCCGAGTGCATGGCACCCGTTGACGACATGCCGGAGTGTTCCTATGGCAAGAGGTCTAAGGTTTCAGCACCTCATGTGAAGAAGGTCCCGTCAGGGCTGGCTGGTGTTGGTAGTACTTTCACCATTAGCACCACCATTGACGACAAATAGGAAAGCACGCTCGTTGCCTTCTTGCGGGCGAATATCGATGTGTTTGCCTAGAAAACATTTGATATCCCCTGTGTTCCCAGGGAGGTAATCAAGCACCACCTTGCTGTCTGCCCACATGCCCAACCCGTCAAGAAGAAAGTTAGGAAGCAAGCCTTGGAGCGGCAATGGTTCATTACCAAGGAAATCAAGAAGTTAGAGGCAGCTGGATTGGTCAGAGGAGTACTACACCCTACATGGTTCGCAAACCCAGTGGTAGTTTGGAAGGTGAATGGGAAATGGAGGCTTTGCATTGATTTCACACATCTCAATAAGGCTTGCCCGAAGGACCCATTCCCCTTGTCGCGCATCAATCAGATTGTGGGTTCTACTTCAGGGTGTGATCTGCTCTCCTTTTTGGATGCATACTCTGGATATCACCAGACCTTCATGTCCAAACAAGATTAAGATAAAACATCATTCATCACTCCATGTGGTACATACTATTTTGTCCACATGCCTTTTGGATTGAAGAGTGTTGGGTCTACTTTTGCAAGAGCAGTCCAGATTGGTTTTGAGCCGCAACTGCACAGAAACATAGAAGCCTATATGGATGATATTGTGGTCAAGACCAAGGATAAGGCCACCCTTATCCAGGATTTGGAGGAGACATTTGCTAATTTGTGCAAGATCAACTTGAAGCTTAACCCGGAGAAGTGTAACATTGATAGAATTTCTCTTGAGATTGATTCTTTGAAAATTAGATCTATGCCACCCAAGCATGATATTAATGAATCTATGTAAGCTATTAAAATTTCTATTGATGAGTGTAATGAATGAACCGCTAGGATGCGTGCTAAGTGAGATTGGTTTGTAAAAGTGTGTTCTTCTAGTTTTTGTGAGAACAATGATGAAGATCTTAAAGTGATTGGTATGACTCCTATTTAATATTTGTTTTCTAATATAAAACTTGATAAAGATGGTACTCGAGATTATTCAACTTTAGTTAGAAAGCGTCCCAATGATTCGAAGTTTATAGATCTTAATGCAAAAGTTGATAAAAGTGGGATTGGAGAGGTCAAAACTTTAAGTAGAGATGAACCCACTCTTTTGGATTTCAAGGATTTTAATTATGATAATTGTTCTTTCATAGATTGTATTTCCTTGTTGCCATCAATGTTGAATTCTCCTCGTGCTTATAATCAAAATAAAGCTTTTACTAAACATATCGTTGATGCTATGATGAAATCTTTTGAAGAAAAGGTTGAGTTGGAAGTTTCTATCTCTAGAAAGCTTTATGATGAGTGGGAACCTACTATTAAGATTAATATTAAATATTATGAGTGCCATGCTTTGTGTGATTTGGGTGCTAGTGTTTCCACGATTCCAAAAACTTTATGTGATGTGTTAGGTTTCCGTGAATTTGATGATTGCTCTTTGAATTTGCATCTAGCGGATTACACTATTAAGAAACCTATGGGAAGGATTAATGATGTTCTTATTGTTGAAAATAGGAATTATGTTCCCGTGGATTTCATTGTTCTTGATATAGGTTGCAGGCCTACATGTCCTATTATACTTGGTAGACCTTTCCTTAGAACGATTGGTGCAATTATTCATATGAAAAAAGGAAACATTAGATTTCAATTTCTGCTAAGGAAGGGCACGAAACACTTTCCAAGAAATAAAATTAAGTTGCCATATTAATCTATTATGAGGGCTACTTATGGTTTGCATACCATAGATGACAATACCTGCCTGGCTAGGGGCGTTAAACAAGAGGGCTTGTTGGGAGGTGACCCAATTTTATTTTTATGTTTTTTGTTTTTCGTTCTATTTTGCAATAGATACACATTATTACTACTGTAGTAATTGTGTTTTAGTTTTTATTAGTGTTTGAGCCAAGCAAGACCTTTGGGATGATCTATGGTGATAGTTGATTTGATCTTGGTGAAAAACAGGAACTTTTGCGCTCATTACCAGAATTGTTAAAAACCACATATGCATGGAAAAACTCTAAAGTTTTCACACAAGATTGATATATGAATTGCATCCATTTTCCTATTTTTTAGAATTTTTGGAGTTACAGAAGTATATGAAATTTTCAGATTGCTACAGACTGTTCTGTTTTTGACAGATTCTGTTTTCTATGTGTTGTTTGCTTATTTTGATGAATCTATGCGTAGTATCGGGGGGGTATGGACGATGGAGAAGTTAGAATACAGTAGATATTACACCAATATAAATAAAGAATGAGTTCACAATACTACCAAAAGGTGGTGATTTATTTTCTTATACTAACAGATCTCATGAGTTTTCTTGTTGAGTTTTGTGTTGTGAAGTTTTCAAGTTTTCAGTAAAGATTTGATGGACAATGGAATAAGTGGTGGCAAGGGCCTAAGCTTGGGGATGCCCAAGGCACCCCAAAGTAATATTCAAGCACAACCAGGCATCTTAGCTTGGGGATGCCCCGGATGGCATCCCCTCTTTCGTCTTCATCTATCGCTAAATTTACTTGAGGCTATATTTTTCTTCACCACATGATATCTGTTTTGCTTAGAGCGTCTTGTATGATATGAGTCTTTGATTTTTTTCCACAATCATCCTTACTATACACATATTTTGATAGTCACGCATGAATTACGAATTTATTAGAATACTCTATGTGATTCACTTATATTTTTTGAGCTAGACAATTGCTCTAGTGCTTCACTTATATCTTTTTAGAGCACAATGGCGGCTTTATTTTATAGAAATTTTTGAACTCTCATGCTTCACTTATATTTTTTCGATAGTCTCTAAACAACATGGTAATTTGCTTAGGTTATGAATTTAGTCCTAATATGATGGTCATCCAAGAGGGATATAATAAAAACTTTCATATAAAGAGCATTGATTAGTTTGCGAAGTTTGATTCCTTATGATTGTTTTGAGATATAAAGATGGTGATATTAGGGTCATGCTAGTGAGTAATTGTGGATTGATAGAAATACGTGTGTTAAAGTTTGTGATTCCCATAGCATGCACGTATGGTGAACCGTCATGTGATGAAGTCGGAGCATGATTTTTTTGATTGTCTTCCTTATGAGTGGCGGTCGGGGACGAGCGATGGTCTTTTCCTACCAATCTACCCCCTAGGAGCATGCATGTAGTACTTTGTTTCGATGGCTAATAGATTTTTGCAATAAGTATGTCAGTTCTTTATGACTAATGTTGAGTCCATGGATTATACACACTCTCACCCTTCCACCATTGCTAGTATCTCTAGTGCCGCGCAACTTTCGTTGGTGCATTAAACCCACCATATACCTTCCTCAAAATAGCCACCATACCTACCTATTATGGCATTTCCATAGCCATTTCGAGATATATTTCCTTGCAAGTTTCACCGTTCCGTTTTATTATGACACACACCATCATTGTCATATTGCTTTGCATGATCATGTAGTTGGCATAGTATCTGTGGCAAGGCCACCGTACATTTTTTTATACATGCCACTCTTGATCATTGCACATCCCGGTACATTGCCAGTGGCATTCATATAGAGTCATACTTTGTTCTAGTATTGAGTTGTAATTATTGAGTTGTAAGTAAATAAAAGTGTGATTATCATCATTATTAGAGCATTGCCCATCTGAGGAAAGGATGATGGAAGCTATGATTCCCTCACAAGTTGGGATGAGTCTCCGAAGTTTATAAAACATAAAAGACGCCAAAGCATCCCAAACAAAAAATGAGAGAAAAGAGAGAAGGGACAATGTTACTATGATTTTTCCACACTTGTGCTTCAAAGTAGCACCGTGATCTTCATGATAGAGAGTTTCCTATGTTGTCACTTTTATATACTAGTGGGAATTTTTCATTATATAACTTGATTGTATATTCCAATGATGGGCTTCCTCAAATTTCCCTAGGTCTTCGTGAACAAGCAAGTTGGATGCACACCCACTTAGTTTATTTTTGAGATTTCATACACTTATAGCTCTAGTGCATCCATTGCATGGCAATCCCTACTCTCTCACATTGATATCTATTAATGGGCATCTCCATAGCCCGTTAATACGCCTAGTTGATGTGAGGCTATCTCCTTCTTATTGTCTTCTCCACAACCACCATATTCTATTCCACCTATAGTGCTATATCCATGGCTCATGCTCATGTATTGCGTGAGAGTTGAAAAAGTTTGAGAACATCAAAAGTATGAAAAATTGCTTGGCTTGTCATCGGGGTTATGCATGATAAAATACTTTGTGTGATGAAGATGGAGCATAGCCAGACAGTATGATTTTGTTGGGATAGCTTTCTTTGGCCATGTTATTTTGAGAAGACACGATTGCTTTATTAGTATGCTTGAAGTATTAATGTTTTTATGCCAATGTTAAACTTTTGTTTTGAATCTTATGGATCTGAATATTCATGCCACAATAAAGAAAATTACATGGGTAAATATGTTAGGTAGCATTCCACATCAAAAATTCTGTTTTTATCATTTACCTACTCGAGGACGAGGAGGAATTAAGCTTGGGATACTTGATACCTCTCCAACGTATCTATAATTTTTGATTGTTCCATGCTATTCTATTATCTGTTTTGGATGTTTTATATGCATTATTAGGCTACACTAGTACAATGAGGTGCTATACAAATGGTTTTTAACCCCTTTCTACGACAGCATTTGGAACCGTCGCCTTGTGAGTGTGGGCGATAGGGGGGGTCCTCCCCACACGACCCATAAACTGTCGGCGATATGCCCTCCTGGCGGGGATATGCCCTCCTGGCACACACGCTTGGCAAAATGAGGTCGTGTGCGACCAGCGAATGATCAAATACGGTTATACGTACAGTAGTGCTAAAAAATACAATTATACATGCAAAATCATTTCCGGTCGTAAGTACATCCCACACAGTCAGTCACCGCTAAATGTTTCCGTTCGTATGTACATCCCTGTCAGAGTAAATGACCATGGGTAGCCTAGCCGGCTCCCGCTGGCCTTTCTGAAAAAATTACGAGCCGATCCGGCCGTCAAGAATCCAAGGCGTGGGGCCGCCTTCCCCTGGCCGGCAGTCTCCCAGGCCGACTATCGGAAGGCGGCCCGACTCCAACCCTCATGTAGAAAGCCATGGGAGGGCCGGCTCCGAGGAGCCGGCTGCGAGAAGGCCAACTCCAAGAAGCCGTCTCCCATAAAGCGGTCGAGATCATACCCTCGAAGTCTACACCCACATAACGGCGATATGATGGGGCGTGGCTACAGTAAGACTGGCCACCCCCGAATCCCGGAGCATGCTTGGCACAGTGCGCCGTACAGGTGGCCATGACCCGTCCGGCGCAGCACTGTTGCCAGGACGACCCTGATGTCATCCACAACGGGCTGCCAGAGTGGCCCAGGGCGGTGGGCCCCTTCGGGCAGAGAGACACCTAAAGGCGGCCTGGCCTCCCCCAGTCGGCCCAAGATGGAGCCGGCTCTCTCGAGCCGGCTTGTCGCCCCCTCGAAGGGGACGCCCCATTAAGGAGATAAGACGCGGTGAGGCTACAGGGATCACCCGCCGGACGACGGCACTGTAGCCACGCTTACCTCGGTGAAGCCCTCGTCACCAAGATTGAGTAACAGTAACCAGCCACCGACAAGGCCCTGGGTAGCGGGGCCTTCCTGTCGACCAAGGAGCCGGCAGCCGGCGGGACCCACCAGTCGGCGGGCCCCAGCAGTCGGCGCAAAAGCCGGCGAGTATAGACACAGACGGCTGGGCCCCACGTCCAGCCGGATTACCATTGTACCCCTCGGGGGTAGGCCTATATAAACCCCCCGGGACACCCATGCAAAGGATTGATCCCTGCTAGTTCTAAACACCACATAGGGAGGAGAAGAGAACGGGCAGAGCCCTTCTTCCTCCTCTCGCCAAACAGCTCAAGGAGCATCGTGTAGCTACTTGTTCATCTAGTGATCATGCGGAGACCCCGTAGAGCAGCAGTAGGGGTGTTATCTCCACGGAGAGCCCCGAAGCTGGGTAAGATTCGACGGCGTGCATGTCTTCGCCTCATCCCGCTTCTAGGCACCGGCGACGTCTTACTGGCTCCCACAATGATAAGCCACCCATTGGCATATGTCGCACCTACCACCCGACAATCCCATACAGTAGATCCATCGAAAATGTTTCTGTTTGCAAGTACATCACACACAATTTTCCCTGTTAAATTGTTTGTGATAGCATTTCCATTGCACACGGTATTAATAATTTTATCGTTTGTGTTATTGAATGCATCACACATGGTGCGTAGAAGAAACTATGTGGCAAAGGTTGTCCATCACACACACTTTCTATGTGGTAAATGTTTGCGCCAGGTGGCCTAATGCAAACAGTTTTCAAGAGAATGTCGTGTGTGATTGTTCATTAATCCAACACGATTTATTTGTAGAAACAGTGTGTGTTGCCTGAGGTCATCGCCCATGGTGTTTTCTCAATAACCGTTTGCAATAGAAAAAACCAATTAGTAGGCTAATTATCCTATTATTAATAATCAATTTATTAATCTAATTGACATTTCATATTAAGCACACAATATATTTCATTTTTTCATAATTGAAATACATCAGAGTACAACATCATATAGCTTCAGCACTTAGCTACCCCATTACACAATTGCACCAAAACCAAGTTTCACATGCAACATCTATAACCTTTCGAAATTAGCATCATAGATGGTACATAGAGAAATGTATATCATCTGGAAAACTGCTGAAGCAGAAGGTGTATATTGAGCCTTCATTAATGTTGAAGGTCTTTGTAGCTTTAGGCCAGTGCCTGTGGATGATTCACCGTCCATCCTTCATCCTCTTTAGGAACACTTCAATATTGAACTGTGGGTGTTGTATGAATACCTTCCTCGCCTCGTGACAATACAGGTGGTTTGAGAGGTAATCATCAGTGAAGTACTTTGGAAAGGCCCGAAAACAAGGATGTGCATAAATATCTTCTCTATATTGGAAATGGGGCAAAGGAATAAAAAAGGCAAGGTATAATATTTAGTACCATCCTGTAGTGAACTGATGTCTTCTTCATCGTGCAGACAAAGATCTTGTTGTTTTTTGTCGCTAATTTCATTATCCTAACAATCTTTCTGAGTTTCTTGACTTGACTAATATTCATGGACAACTCATTTCACCATATGCAAAAAGGGTCGAACAGTGGGTCAAGACCTCTGATAGCAGGACCTACATGTGCAAGACCAAATTGTTAAAAAACCTAAATATTAGAATGATTCCTACAATTGCACAATAATGTGCAATTAGACAAAGGACCATGCTTGTGCAAACCTCGATTGTAAACCTCAATGCTTCCCATTGTTTCCCTGCGACACATATAAGGTAGCTAGTCATCAGGTTAAGTAAGGGTTCGTATGCTATCCGTAAAATATGTTGATGGAAAGTAAGCACATTGCAGATTCATCAAATTAATTGAAGCCACATGGAAAACCCATTTAGCCAAACCAAGCATGATTAAGAACTAGGAAATATAGCACTTGTATATGTTTCTCATGTATTAAGTGCAGCTAAATTCGATTTATTCCTCACATGCACAAGAATAGAAAATTCTACCCACAACAATTGGACATCGCATTGCAGAATTGAACCAAGTAGTTAACTAAAGACCACAATAAATGAACCAAACATTAACTGAGCACCACATTGCACAATATAATATACTCCTTATAGAAGATCAGACAGTTAACCAAACCAAGCATGCTTAACAACTTGGAAATATAGCAATTTTATTTGTTTCTCATGTATTTAGTACAACCAAATTCAATTTATTCCTCACATGGTATACAATAACAGAATGCACCCACAACAATTGAACATCGCATTGCAAAATTGAACCAAATAGTTAACTAAACACCACAACAAATGAACCAAACGTTAGCTGAGCACCACATTGCACAATGTACAACACACTAGAAGATCAGGAAGATAACCAAACCAAGCATGCCTGATAACTTGGAAATATGGCAATTGTATTTGTTTCTCATGTATTTTTTAAAGAAAAATTCAATTTATTTCTACATGGAAGACAATACAAAATTGTACCCTGAAGAATTGAACATCACATTTGCAGCATTGAACCAAATAGTTAACTGAACAAGACAACTGATTAACCAAATAGTTAATAAGTGAGCACTGTTGGATCCGGGGCTCCGCAAACCCAAGATAGATTCGAACTTTGGGGTGCCTGCAAAGAACTCAACCTCCTCTGTCTGCCTACTCGTCGATCTTGCGGCCCAGCTCGATGAACTGGTAGGGAATAGAACAAGGTAGTTTACCCAGGTTCGGGCCACCTTGCGGTGTAAAACCCTACTCCTGATTTGTGGTGGATTAGCCTCGAGGTGGGCTGCGGATGAACTAGTACAGTGGGACAACAACCTCAGGAGGTGTGTTCATGTGTTTGTGTGAGGTGCTGAGGGTGGTCTGAATGATCCATCCCAATTGATCGATCCTGTGGTCCCCGCTCTACGATGGTGACTACGCTATATTTATAGTGGCCTTGGTCCTCTTCCCCCAAAATGAAGGCGGGAAGGGATCCCACAATGGCCAAATTTGAAGGGAGACAACTAGTACATCTTATCCTGACGAAAGGTGGTCTTCACCTGCAAAGCTTCTGGTCGTGACGCCGTGCTGGGCTCAGCGATGACCTCCGTTCTGCCGTCCTGGCGGTCTTGGTCTTGTTTCATGGAAATGGAAAACTTTGGATGATTCCTCGGGACTCCATGCATGCGCTTGCCTCTTTAGCACCAAAGAGGAAATTGCTGCACTGCGCCCGCTGGCACCCACCTGGCCTCGGTCGTCATGGCTTGTGTTATCCGAACCTCATGAGGTGTGGGCTTGCATAGAAGTCTCCGCTCCACAGGAGCCAGCCTAAGGAGGCCACTCCTTCTGGAGGCCTTGGCGTCGTCCGCCTCGCGAGGGTCTTGTGTTGCTGATGCCGAAGGTGGGCCATACCAGGCCATTGATGGTGCCATGCCGTGGGCCGCAGGCAGGCAAGTCTGGGTACCCCCGTTCCCAGAACACCGACAAGCACCACATTATACAACATATAGAACATATACACTAGAGCAACAGATTGCATGGTAAAAGTAGATAGCACAATTCACTAGAATTTGTTAAGGAAAGGCAGTAGCTAGCAAACTGAACATGGGTCCTTATAGTGAGCTAATAAGACAAGCTACTCCTCATTGTCGGAGATATCGATGATGATTGGCTCCTTGGACATGGAAGAGGCGAGGCCTCCACATCACGGGTGCCCTTGTTGTAGTGGGGAGTTGCCTGAGCCGCTCCGGGCACCAACCTGCTGGCTCTCGAGGTGAGGTAAGCACGTGCACATTGAGAAAACACCTCGTTGTCTTAATCGAACGCACAGAGGGTGGGCTGGAGAAAACGCCACGAACTATCTTTTAAAGCAGACAACCGCATCACATCGTCGGTATGCGAGGCATCAACAGTGGCTTCGACGGTGAGATGCTCCTCCAAGATCTGGGGGTTAGCATGAATGGCAGCAATCGTGACGTCATCTACGCATGCGGCTGTGATTTGCTTCTCCGTTGCCAAATGCTCCTTGAGATCCTGGCAATACTGCGTGCACCATGGCTTAGGGCGACGCTTATTTGGTGGAGGGGTCAGTAATTTGGGTGGAAGGTGTCACACTGGTGGTCGGGGCATGTGGGATGTGGAAGGAGGAGGAGGATGGGGGTCGGGTGCGGATTAGCTGCCTGGATAGATGAGGCCGAGCAGCATGAAGGACGATCACCGACGAGGAGGCGGCGGTGCAAGCAAGGAGTGAAGGTTTCAACTTGGAAAGCAAGGTGGAAACATAGGAAGTGTGGCTTTTAGTAAGGGGGAGGGGGCGGGGAGGTAGATATTTCTGCGAAAGCCGAAAATTTGGAACCGGTTCAGCGAAAAAGTGGCGCGCAAAGTGTCATCAGACACGGCCCCTTATTCAGAACTGTGTATGATATGTGAACATCACAAACGATTCAGATAGCTTAACACGTGTTTGATGAGTTTGAACGTCAAAATTTTTAGTCCGAATTTCCGTGGTTACAGTGGCCATCCACGTCATTGCACAATTTGGGTACACAAAGGAGACAACAGCACACCCGGTTAGAGTGTCAACATAGATCAAAGGAGTGTTGTGTTAAATTTTGGAATTTTTCGGGGTTCGTACGGACATTTTTATAGATTAATTGGGTTTTATAGGCATTTTATGTGCATAATTCAAATTTGAACTACATGCACATGTTCCAATGCATATAATTTGGTTGAAAAATCAAATATGTGTCCTTGGTTGCATGCTTAGGTCCCATGCAAGAAATGGGAATGAATGTCAAACACCCTAACACCGTCACTCGGCCGCAAACATTGAGATACCTGGTTTTTAAATTCTAGTAAATCCAAAACTCGTCTGAAATTCAGGAAACTTGGCAGGCTATCATGGAGCGACATCAACATGTCGTGGTAAAAAATTTGTCCCATTTGAGGCAGGTTTGCGTATAAGTTTCTCACAAACCAGAGCTTCTCACAACAAGCCTGATGGTTACGGTAGGGAACGTGCCACCTTTGGGGATGAAACGATATATGTTGCCTCTTATTGCTTTAAAATATTTCTAGTGTCAACATAAAACAACAGGAGTGTTGTGTTCAATTTTGGAATTTTTCGGGGTTCGTTTGGACAGTTTTATACATTAATTGGGTTTTCTAGGCATTTTATGTGCATAATTCAAATTTGAACTACATTGACATGCTCTAGTGCAAATAAATTGGTTGAAAAATCAAATATGTGTCCTTGGTTGCATGCTTAGGTCCCATGCAAGAAATGGGAATGAATTTCAAACACCCTAACACCGTCACTCGGCCGCAAACATTGAGATACGTGGTTTTTAAATTCTAGTAAATCCAAAACTCGTCTGAAATTCAGGAAACTTGGCACGCTATCATGGAGCGACATCAACATGTCGTGGTAATAATTTTGTCCCATTCGAGGCAGGTTTGGGTATAAGTTTCTCACAAACCAGAGCTTCTCACAACAAGCCTGATGGTTACGGTAGGGAACGTGCCACCTTTGGGGACGAAACGATATATGTTACCTCTTATTGCTTTAAAATATTTCTAGTGTCAACATAAAACAACAGGAGTGTTGTGTTCAATTTTGGAATTTTTCGGGGTTTGTTTGGACAGTTTTATACATTAATTGGGTTTTCTAGGCATTTTATGTGCATAATTCAAATTTGCACTACATGCACATGCTCTAGTGCAAATAAATTGGTTGAAAAATCAAATATGTGTCCTTGGTTGCATGCTTAGGTCCCATGCAAGAAATGGGAATGAATGTGAAATACCCTGCCACCGTCACTCGGCCGCAAATATTGAGATACCTGGTTTTTAAATTCTAGTAAATCCATAACTCGTCTGAAACTCATGAAACTTGGCATGCTATCATGGAGCGGCATCAATATGTCGTGGTAAATTTTTATCCCATTTGGGGCAGGTATGGGTATAAGCTTCTCACAAACCAGAGCTTCTCACAATAAGCCTGATGGTTTCGGTAGGGAACATGCCACCTTTGGGGATGAAGCGATAGCAGTTGCCTCTTATTGCTTTCAAAAATTTTCTAGTGTCAACATAGAACAACGGGAGTGTTGTGTTATATTTGGAATTTTTCGGGGTTCGTTTGGACATTTTTATACATTAACTAGGTTTTCTAGCACTTTATATGCATAATTAAAATTTGAACTACATGCACATGCTCTAGTGCATATAAATTGGTTGAAAAATAAATCTATGTACTTGGTTGCATGCTTAGGTCCCATGCAAGAAATGGGAATGAATGTCAAACACCCTCCCACTGTCACTCGGCCGCAAACATTGAGATACCTAGTTTTTCAATTATAGTAAATCCAAAACTTGTCTGAAATTCATGAAACTTGGCATGCTATCATGGAGGGACATCAACATGTCGTGGTAATAATTTGGTCCCATTTGAGGCAGGTTTGGGTATAAGTTTCTCACAAACCAGAGCTTCTCACAACAAGCCTGATGGTTACGGTAGGGAACGTGCCACCTTTGGGGATGAAACGATATATGTTGCCTCTTATTGCTTTAAAATATTTCTAGTGTCAACATAAAACAACAGGAGTGTTGTGTTCAATTTCGGAATTTTTCAGGGTTCGTTTGGACATTTTTATACATTAATTGGGTTTTCTAGGTATTTTATGTGCATAATTCAAATTTGAACTACATGCACATGCTCTAGTGCAAATAAATTGGATGAAAAATCAAATATGTGTCCTTGGTTGCATGCTTAGGTCCCATGCAAGAAATGGGAATGAATGTCAAACACCGTAACACCGTCACTCGGCCGCAAACATTGAGATACCTGGTTTTTAAATTCTAGTAAATCCAAAACTCGTCTGAAATTCAGGAAACTTGGCATGCTATCATGGAGCGACATCAACATGTCGTGGTAATAATTTTGTCCCATTTGAGGAAGGTTTGGGTATAAGTTTCTCACAAACCAGAGCTTCTCACAACAAGCCTGATGGTTATGGTAGGGAACGTGCCACCTTTGGGGACGAAACGATATATGTTACCTCTTATTGCTTTAAAATATTTCTAGTGTCAACATAAAACAACAGGAGTGTTGTGTTCAATTTTGGAATTTTTCGGGGTTCGTTTGGACAGTTTTATACATTAATTGGGTTTTCTAGGCATTTTATGTGCATAATTCAAATTTGAACTACATGCACATGCTCCAGTGCATATAAATTGGTTAAAAAATCAAATATGTGTTCTTGGTTGCATGCTTAGGTCCCATGCAAGAAACGGGAATGAATGTCAAACACCCTGCCACCATCACTCAGCCGCAAACATTGAGATACCTGGTTTTTAAATTCTAGTAAATCCAAAACTCGTCTGAAATTCATGAAACTTGGCATGCTATCATGGAGCGGCATCAATATGTCGTGGTAAATTTTTATCCCATTTGGGGCAGGTATGGGTATAAGCTTCTCACAAACCAGAGCTTCTCACAATAAGCCTGATGGTTTCGGTAGGGAACGTGCCACCTTTGGGGACAAAACGATATTCGTTGCCTCTTATTGCTTTCAAAAATTTTCTAGTGTCAACATAGAACAACGAGAGTGTTGTGTTATATTTGGAATTTTTCGGGGTTCGTTTGGACATTTTTATACATTAACTAGGTTTTCTAGGCACTTTATATGCATAATTAAAATTTGAACTACATGCACATGCTCTAGTGCATATAAATTGGTTGAAAAATAAATCTATGTCCTTGGTTGCATGCTTAGGTCCCATGCAAGAAATGGGAATGAATGTCAAACACCCTCCCACTGTCACTCAGCCGCAAACATTGAGATACCTAGTTTTTAAATTATAGTAAATCCAAAACTCGTCTGAAATTCATGAAACTTGGCATGCTATCATGGAGGGACATCAACATGTCGTGGTAATAATTTTGTCCCATTTGAGGCAGGTTTGGGTATAAGTTTCTCACAAACCAGAGCTTCTCACAACAAGCCTGATGGTTATGGTAGGGAACGTGCCACCTTTGGGGACGAAAGGATATATGTTGCCTCTTGTTGCTTTAAAATATTTCTAGTGTCAACATACAACAACAGGAGTGTTGTGTTCAATTTTGGAATTTTTCGGGGTTCGTTTGGACATTTTTATACATTATTTGGGTTTTCTAGGCATTTTATGTGCATAATTCAAATTTGAACTACATGCACATGCTCTAGTGCAAATAAATTGGTTGAAAAATCAAATATGTGTCCTTGGTTGCATGCTTAGGTCCCATGCAAGAAATGGGAATGAATGTCAAACACCCTGCCACTGTCACTCGGCCGCAAATATTGAGATACTTGGTTTTTAAATTCTAGTAAATCCAGAACTCCTCTGAAATTCATGAAACTTGGCATGCTATCATGGCGCAGCATCAACATGTCGTGGTAAATTTTTGTCCCGTTTGGGGCAGGTTTGGGTATAAGCTTCTCACAAACCAGAGCTTCTCACAACAAGCCTACTGGTTTCGGTAGGGACCATGCCACCTTTGGGGACGAAACGATATCCGTTGCCTCTTATTGCTTTCAAAAAATTTCTAGTGTCAACATAGAACAACAGGAGCATTGTGTTAAATTTAGGAATTTTTCGAGGTTTGTTTGGACATTTTTATACATTAACTAGGTTTTCTATGCATTTTATGTGCATAATTCAAATTTGAACTACATGCACATGCTCCAGTGCATATAAATTGGTTGAAAAATCAAATCCGTGTCCTTGGTTGCATGCTTAGGTCCCATGCAAGAAATGGGAATGAATGTCAAACACCCTGCCACCGTCACTCGGCCGCAAACATTGAGATACCTAGTTTTTAAATTCTAGTAAATCCAAAACTCGTCTGAAATTCACGAAACTTGGCATGCTATCATGGAGCGGCATCAGCATGTCGTAGTAAAAAATTTATCCCATTTGGGGCAGGTTTGGGTATAAGCTTGTCACAAACCAGAGCTTCTCACAATAAGCCTGATGGTTTCGGTAGGGAACGTGCCACCTTTGGGGACGAAACGATATCTGTTGCCTCTTATTGCTTTCAAAAATTTTCTAGTGTCAACATAGAACAACGGGAGTGTTGTGTTATATTTGGAATTTTTCAGGGTTCGTTTGGACATTTTTATACATTAACTAGGTTTTCTAGGCACTTTATATGCATAATTCAAATTTGAACTACATGCACATCCTCCAGTGCATATAAATTGGTTGAAAAATCAAATCTATGTCCTTGGTTGCATGCTTAGGTCCCATGCAAGAAATGGAAATGAATGTCAAACACCCTCCCACCGTCACTCGGCCGCAAACATTGAGATACCTAGTTTTTAAATTATAGTAAATCCAAAACTCGTCTGAAATTCATGAAACTTGGCATGCTATCATGAAGCGGCATCAACATGTCATGGTAATTTTTTTGTCCCACTTGGGGCAGATTTGGGTATAAACTTCTCACAAACCAGAGCTTCTCACAAGAAGCCTGATGGTTTCGGTATGGAACGTGCCACCTTTGGGGATGAAATAATATCCATTGCCTCTTATTGCTTTCAAAAAATTTCTAGTGTCAAGATAGAACAACAGGAGTGTTGTGTTAAATTTTGGAATTTGTCGGGGTTCGTTTGGACATTTTTATACATTAACTTGGTTTTCTAGGCATTTTATGTGCATAATTGAAATTTGAACTACATGCACATGCTCCAGTGCATATAAATTGGTTCACAAATCAAATATGTGTCCTTATTTGCATGCTTAGATCCCATGCAAGAAATGGGAATGAATGTCAAACACCCTGCCACCGTCACTCGGTCGCAAATATTGAGATACCCGGATTTTATATACTAGTAAATCCAAAACTCCTCTAAAATTCATGAAACTTGGCATGCTATCATGGAGCGGCATCAACATGCAGTGGTGAATTTTTTTCCCATTTGGGGAAGGTATGGGTATAAGCTTCTTACAAACGAGAGCTTCTCACAACAAGCCTGATGGTTTCGGTAGGGAACGTGCCACCTTTGGGAACAAAATGATATCTGTTGCCTCTTACTACTTTCAATTTTTTTCTAGTGTCAACATAGAACAACATGAGTGTTGTGTTAAATTTTGGAATTTTTCGGGGTTCGTTTGGACATTTTTGTACATTAACTAGGTTTTGTAGGCATTTTATGTGCATAATTCAAACTTAAACTATATACAGATGCTCCAGTGCATATAATTTGGTTGAAAAATCAAATATATGTCCTTGGTTGCATGCTTAGGTCCCACGCAAGTAATGGGAATGAATGTCAAACACCTTGCCATCGTCACTCAGACGCAAATATTGAGATTCCTACTTTTTAAATTCTAGTAAGTCCAAAACTCGTCTGAAATTCATGAAACTTGGCATGCTATCATGGAGTGGAATCAACATGTCGTGGTAAAGTTTTTGTCCCATTGGTGGCAGGTTTGGGTATAAGCTTCTCACAAACCAGAACTTCTCACAACAAGCCTGATGGTTTCAGTAGGGAACGTGCCACCTTTGGGGACGAAACAATATCCGTTGCCTCTTAGTGCTTTCAATAATTTTCTAGTGTCAACATAGAACAACAGGAGTGTTGTGTTAAATTTTCGAATTTTTCAGGGTTCGTTTGGAAATTTTTATACATTAACTAGGTTTTCTAGGAATTTTATGTGCATAATTTAAATTTGAACTACATGCACATGCTCCAGTGAATATTAATTGGTTGAAAAATTAAATTTGTGTCCTTGGGTGCATGCTTAGGTCCCATGCAAGGAATGGGAATGAATTTCATACACCAGGGAACTGTTGATTGCCGGCAAAATGTTGAGATACATTGTTTTTAAATTCTAGTAATTCCAAAACTCGTCTGAAATTCATGAAACTTGGCATGCTGTCATGGAATGGCACCCGACATGTTGTGGTATTTTTCGTGTCCATTTTGAGAGAAGGCACACTCGAATAATAGCCAACAAAGGCATTTTGAAACAAATAACTACCACTGTAACATCTCAAACATTTTGTATAATTTAAATCATGTGCATTCTGTTAAGCATTCACGTGACGCCACGTGTCGGTGTCAAAACCGGCAGATCTCGGGTAGGGGGTCCCGAACTGTGCGTCTAAGGCGGATGGTAACAGGAGGCAGGGGATACGATGTTTTACCCAGGTTCGGGCCCTCTTGATGGAGGTAAAACCCTACATCCTGCTTGATTATTCTTGATAATATGAGTAGTACAAGAGTTGATCTGCCACGAGATCGGAGAGGCTAAACCCTAGAAGCTAGCCTCAGGTATGATTGTATGTTCTCCTACGGACTAAAACCCTTCGGTTTATATAGACACCGGAGGGGGCTAGGGTTACACAAGGTCGGTTACCAAGGAGGAGATATACATATACGTATTGCCTAGCTTGCCTTCCACGCCAAGTAGAGTCCCATCCGGACATGGGATGAAGTCTTCAATCTTGTATCTTCATAGTCCAACAGTCCAGCCAAAGGATATAATCCGGCTGTCCAGATACCCCCTAATCCAGGACTCCCTTAGTAGCCCCTGAACCAGGCTTCAATGACGATGAGTCCGACGCGCAGTATTATCTTCGGTATTGCAATGCGTGTTCTTCTCCAAATTTTGAATGTTTGTTAGGCAGTGTCCGGCCCCATAAATGTTGGACCTCTTGGCTTCTGCGCCCAATAAGGGCTATCTTCCATGCATCGAATGAATACGAGGAGCCAGGGTGTTTTTACATTCGCCCCCCTAGCCAGATAAATAAATTGCCTAGTAAAGGGATGGGGATTCTTAGATCCAATCCATATCATCCTCCCCCAGCGAGAATCCATCAGAGCGCGCTTTGGAAAAATCCACCCCAGCATGGCCGACCTCCGCAGCTCCTCCTCCTGCCCCCGTAGCCCTAAGCCCGGTGATTGGGAGAGGTGTTATGTCCCACACAGTCGATTAGTCGAACTACAGACTAAGGGATTTTCCCTCCAGCGTATATGGTTCCCGTCCGAGCCGGGCTCGCCACCTACAATGGCGGGGAGCAAGCGGAGAGCTTCCTCAGCTCCTCTACGGGGGAGCGGGTATGCCTTGTTCCTTACTTATTAAGGGGACTCGGATATCCAATTCATCCGTTCCTCCCCGGGCTCCTGGAGTTTTACGGCCTCCAACTGCATAATTTCACCCCAGCTTCCATATTACACATCGTCGGCTATGTTGCCCTCTGCGAGTTATTCCTGGGCTACGAGGCTCATTTCGAGTTGTGGAAAAGGTTATTTTGCCTTGTCCCCCGCACACAGGAGGGGTCACTTTATGAAGTGGGCGGAGCTGAAATATGGCGCATTGCCGAAACCGGATACCTGTCCGGCATTCCAAAGAAGACGTCCGAGGACTGGCCTTCGGAATGGTTTTATATGGAGGACGTCCCCCTTCCGGACCCTGTTCGGCGGGGTCTACCTGAGTTCAGCAATGCTCCTCTGAAGAAACGCCGAAGCTGGCGCCCACGGAGCCCCCAGGAGGAAGAAAACGGTGAAGTCCTTTACCTAATGAATCAGATCAAAGCGCTGGATCAATCAGGATTGACAATAATCGATGTTATTTCAATATGCATAATGCGGGGAGTACAACCACTTCAATATCGAGGGCACCCCTGTGGTGTTTTAACGGGGAGGACGATGCCACCCATTGCGGACGCAAGGGTCCGGACAATGCTGCTTCTTTAGCAAAAATCCTGTCCGAGCTATTCAAGGAGGAAGAGGAGTTCATCCGCATCAAACCACAGGATGGATTCTCCATGTACAACCCTCCAAGCTGGGTGAGTTATATCTCCTTACTTCCATTCTTCCCGCATTCTTTGTTGCAGGTACTCACCTTGCCATTTTACGGCAAGAACTACGAAAAGCCATAAGGGAGGTCAATAGACCATCCCCACAACCAGAGGACCCCGACTAGGCCCTCGGTCCCGGACTCGAAGAAGATCCGGACATATTCGTGGAGCTGATAGAGCGACAGTTCTATCAATTTAGTTGTGATGGCTCCATGGTGGCCATTACGGCCGACTATCCCGGACTGCTCCTGCGTCGCTCGTAAGAAAAACCAAAATCCCAACTCCGAAAATTAGGATCCCCTTTTAGACACTTCACCTACCATATACATATGGTGTTTTACAGGGAATACATTCGGGACGCCGTGCCGAACCCGCAGCAACTCGTCAACAAGAGGCGCCGAGGCCGGGTAGGCCAAAAAGGAAGGCGGTCAGGATGGAGACGCTGGCGCAAAGGTATGAAAAAAACCCCGCTTTGTGGTTGTCGTATTTCTCAAAATGTAATGATGTCCATGTTTCTTTAACAGAAAAAATGCTTGCCGGAATATGTCCGGTGAGGCTGCCGATCATGCTTCAACCAGTCGTGTGCCGGGGCCGGACATAGAGGCGGAAGCCGACATGGGGCGGACGCCGGATACTCCCCCTACAGAGGATGCAGATAGACTATCCGCTACAAATTTAGAAGTGGAGAGCGTCATGAATCATAGGCGTCGCCGGGCCGTACTCCATGATGCTTACTTCTCACCAGAGGCATTTGATGCCTTCAATTCTAGAGACGCGTACCTCCGTGCTGCTCAAAATGGTCTAGCCAGAGCCACGGACCAGTATGTAATGGATGTACGGGTAACCAAATCTGACGATTATATGTATCAGTATCCCCTGAGACTTGAAATAGTTAGCAGAACTGATTTAAGGATCATCTATTGTGCAGGTTCTTACAGAGAAGAATACTGACGGTCATAGGAGCTGGAGGAATGCAAGACCCATCTTCGGGCCGCCGTTGCCGCATTGAAGGAACCTAAAAAGTCCCCAGTTGGTAACATTTGTTTCAAAGAATTATAGGTACCATACAGCGTGTGGCGTGGCTGCAGATCTAACAATAGATATTGCAGATGAATCCAGAGAGAATCCGGAGGACCAGCATGTCGTACGACAGCTAAAGGCTGGCGAACGCGTGCTGACTGAGGTCAGGCGGGAGAAAAACAATCTCCAAGACGCCAATACCAAGCTGAGCGTGGAACTGAAAGATGTTCGAGCCCAGCTTGCGGACTCCGAGAAGGAGAATAAGCGGCTTCAACGCGGCATTTTCAGTAAGTGCTTGAACGAACCCTTAAAAAGGGTGCGGTGGAGAAGCCGGCTAGCAGAGTTATGTCTGCAGGTATGCTAACGGGTCGTCCAGCGGAGGAGATGCCTGGGTCTGCGGGTGATCTTCTATCTGAGCTCTCAAAACTGCACGAACGAGTTTGGCAGGTGATGCAAGGTATTGCCCAGGCCTTGTGGCGATCCGTCTCCCTGCCAGAAGGCATTGGAGATCTTGCGGAGAAGCTCAAGGGAGCACCACGGCGCTTCCGACTATGGAAGATATCCGCCTGCCGTCAAGGTGCCAGGGAAGCCTGGGCCATGGTGAAGACGTGGTATACCAAGACTGACCCAAACCACATGGCCGAGGTTGGACCCGTGGGGCCCGATGGGAAAGAGATCCCCGTTAGCTTAGTGTATGGGCAAGTAGAATTAGCCGCAAAGTATTCCCAACAGTATTGTAGGCTAGATAGCCTGTTGGATGGTATAGAAGAGGACTTTAGTCAGTCTACATGACTATGTAATTAAAGTGACATGTATAATGCCTTCTAGGCGGATTGTAAATCATTTGTCATGGCAGACCTTTTCACTTCAACCTCGGGACCCGATAGTCCGAAGTGTGTCCGAATACCCGCTCAGTTATATAAGAACCAGGGTATGCGTGGAAACCAAGCGTAGGGGTCATTAGTGCTTGAACAGACAAGTACCCAACTAGTTATGTTATATTACATGGGTAGTAAGAAACATCTTCTCGGGAGAATAGTTCCGTTAGGGATTCCTTTCCCTGGGTACGCATGCCCTAAAGTGCATGTCCGGACTACGATAGGAGACGCAGGCAAAAACATCTGGGGGCACATATGGAAAATAAATAAAAATCATCTTTTGTTCACCGACCGAATATTCCCTTAAGAACGCTAGCTTTCGGCTTCACCTAGTCTGAGGTACACATCCGGCTGACCCGGTAATAACAATCGCAGAGGTGCTCCCCTTATGCCCTAGCCGAATTAACGGGAACGTAGGGCATAAATACAAGAGCCAAGCAACCCAGCTTGGCCAAAACTTAAGTCATATTGATGCATATAATGGCGAAGAAAAGGTACATGCGGAAGAATAACACATGTGCGGGGCATGAAGCCCGAATAGATAATTAAGCTTCTGTGTGAGAAGCCCCCAGGTATAATGAGCGCGGTTAGCGCATCTATAGTGTGCAAGCGAGGCACCAGTTGGCCCTTGAAGGCCTTGAGAAAGAATAAAAGAAAGAAAGAGAAAAAAGACAGATAATGTATATGCAAAAAAGGACAGAGGAAGGAGACGAACATAGAGTCCGGCGCTAGGCGTAGAATCTTCGGAGCCTGGCTGCATTCCATGGGTTCGGCTCAAGTCGATTATTCGATGCATCCCGCAGACGGTACGCTCCACCAGTTAGAACTTGGTCAATAATGAAGGGACCTTCCCATTTGGGCTCGAGCTTGGTCTTTTTCTTCTCCGGCAGGCGTAGAACTAACTCGCCAACGTTATAAGTTTTGGCCCGTACTTCTCTGCTTTGCCATGTCGCGCTCCTCCTCCAGTGTGTCCAGACTGTCCTGTCGATCGAGGTGAGTCATGAATTATGTTACAGGGCAGAACTGCCTCTACGCCGTACACCATAAAGAAGGGTGTGTATCCGGTAGTGCGATTCAGCGTGGTCCGCAGCCCCCAGAGTACAGAGTCGAGCTCCTCTACCCAGTGCGTGTTAGACTCCTTTAAGGACCGCACTAATCTGGGTTTAATGCCGCTCATGATAAGACCATTTGCTCGCTCAACTTGGCCATTGGTTTGTGGGTGATAGACGGAAGCATAATCGAGCTTAATGCCCATGTTGCTGCACCAGATTTTTACCTCATCGGCCGTGAAGTTCATGCCGTTGTCAGTGATGATGCTGTGGGTGACGCCATAACGGTGTACAACCCCGGATATGAAGTCTATCACCGGTCCGGATTCGGCTATTTTAACAGGTTTGGCCTCTATCCATTTGGTGAATTTATCCACCATGACCAGTAAGTATTTTTTCTTATAGGCCCCCCTTTAAGGGGTCCAACCATGTCAAGCCCCCAGACCGCGAAGGGCCAGGTAATAGTGTGGTGGCCGCAGAGTCCAGCATGAATTTCCGCCAAAAGTTTCCGCCCTTCCTCTTCAGAGATGCACCTTTGAAGGACTCCAGTAGTGCTTTTTTATATAGCTCTCCCTCGTGGACCCTGTAGGATTTAGATCGCCGCACTATGCAGCGTGCCTCATTTTGTTCCTCGGGGAGTTCCTGCATAGTTTGGTAGGCCAGGAATGGTTCTATCCATGGGGCGATGACGGCCATTATTACGTGGGTTGAAGAAGTTATTTCGGTGGCAGAGCCTCCGATTATGTCAGAGTGTTCGGTATCGGGCGTTTTGGCCGGGTGCGGACTATTGGTACCGGTGTCCCCTTCCCATACCACGGATGGCTTAAACAACCTCTCCAAAAAGATGTTGGGGGGACCGCATCACGTTTTGCACCGATGTGGGCGAGGATATCCGCCGCCTGATTGTTTTCCAGAGCCACATGGTGAAATTCGAGCCCCTCAAACCGAGCTAACATCTTAAGGACGGTGTTTCGATAGGCCGCCATCTTCGGATCCTTGGCATCGAAGTATCCATTTATTTGGGATATTGCGAGGTTCGAATCCCCACGCACCTCCAGGCGTTGAATGCACATGGAGACTGCCATCCAAAGACCATGCAACAGGGCTTCGTATTCGACTGCATTGTTGGAGTCTGTATATAGTATCTGCAGTACGTATTGAACGGTATCTCCGGTTGGGGACGTCAGGACGACGCCAGCCCCTAGACCAGCCAACATTTTGGAGCCGTCGAAGTGCATGATCCAGTTGGAGTATGCGCCATACTCTTTAGGGAGTTCGGCTTCCGTCCATTCAGCGACAAAGTCGGCCAATACTCGTGATTTATTGGCTCGCCGAGGTTTGTATGTTATGTCGAATGGGAGGAGCTCAATGGCCCATTTGGCAATCCGGCCCATGGCGTCGCGATTGTTTATAATATCATTAAGTGGCACTTCCGAGGCTACTGTAATCGAACACTCTTGAAAGTAGTGTCGCAGCTTCCGGGATGCGATGAATACCGCATAGGCTATCTTTTGATAATGTAGGTACCATGATTTGCATGGAGTGAGTAAAGTGGATACATAATATACCGGCTTTTGAAGAGGAAATTTATGTCCGTCCGCTTCTCGTTCGACGACGAGCACTGCGCTTACAACCTGATGAGTTGTCGCAATGTATAATAGCATTGCTTCGCCAATGTTTGGCGCGGCCAGGATTGGGTTGGTTGCTAGTATGACTTTTATTTCTTCCAATCGGGTTGTGGCAGCGTCCGTCCACTCAAAGTGTTCGGTGCTAAAGGGGTAATGCCTTTTCTCCTAAGCGGGAGATAAAGCGGCTTAGAGCCGCCACACATCCAGTTAATTTCTGGATTTGTTTGAGGTCTATTGGGGTAGCCAACTATGACAAAGCTCACATTTTGGCCGGATTAGCTTCAATTCCTCTACTGGAGATAATGAAGCCCGGGAGCTTTCCGGCTGGTACGCCAAAAATGCATTTTTCTGGATTTAGCTTGATGTCATATGTTCGGAGGTTGTCGAATGTGAGCCTCAAGTCGTCTATTAGAGAGTCGACGTGTTTGCTTTTGATGACCACATCATCTACATATGCCTCTACTGTTTTGACGATCTGTTTCTCCAAACATGTCTGAATCATGCGTTGATATGTTGCGCCGGTGTTTTTGAGCCCAAAAGGCATTGTGTTGAAACAGAATGGGCTATATGGTGTGATAAATGTCGTTGTGGCTTGGTCGGACTCCGCCATCTTGATTTGGTGGTAGCCGGAGTATGCGTCGAGGAAACACAATGACTCGTGTCCTGCGGTAGCATCAATAATTTGACCAATGCGGGGGAGGGGGAAGGGATCCTTTGGGCAAGCCTTGTTGAGGTCCTTGAAATCGACACATAGGCGCCAGGATTTGTCCTTCTTTGGTAACATCACCAGGTTTGCTAGCCAGTCCGGGTGTTTTATTTCTCTAATGAATCTGGCCTCCAATAACTTGGCTAGTTCCTCTCCCATGGCTTGTCTCTTAGGTTCAGAGAAACACCGAAGAGCTTGCTTGACCGGCTTGAATCCCTTTAGGATATTGAGGCTGTGCTCGGCCAGCCTACGTGGGATTCCTGGCATGTCTAAGGGGTGCCAGGCGAATATGTCCCAATTCTCGCACAGGAACTCTCGTAGTGCAGCGTCCACGGCGGGGTTTAACTGTGCCCCGATGGAGGCTGTTTTTGTAGGGTCTGTTGGGTGGACTTGGAATTTGACTATTTCATCTACTGGTTTAAAAGAGGTGGACTTGGATCTCTTGTCAAGTATCACGTCGTCCCTATCCACTCTGGAGCGTAGCGCAGTTAATTCCTCAGTCGAAAGGGCTTCGGATAATGCCTCGAGGATCAATGCGGCTGTTTTGTTTTCGGCGGAGAGTGTTGTGTCCGGATCACTAGCGAGAGTGATGATTCCGTTGGGACCGGGCATTTTGAGCTTCATGTACCCATAATGGGGTATGGCTTGGAAGATTGTGAATGGCTCCCGTCCTAAAAAGGGCGTGGCATCCACTACTGAACGGGGCCATTGGAATGTAACTTCTTGGGACCTATTGTTCTCCGGCGTGCCAAATACCACATCTAGTGTGATTTTCCCAGCACAGCGTGCTTCCCGACTGGGGATGATTCCTCTGAAGGTTGTGCTGCATTGCTCAATGCGGTTCCAGTCTATTTCCATTTTTTGAAGAGTTTCCTCATAGATGAGGTTTAATCCACTGCCGCCGTCCATGATTACTTTGGTGAGTCGAAAGCCGTCCACAATTGGACTGAGGACCAGTGCAGCTGGTGCTCGGGCTGTTCGGAATTTAGGTTCGTCACTGGCATTGAAGGTAATAGCCGTGTCACTCCATGGGTTCGTTGCTGCCACGTGGCAGATTTTGGCGAGGCTGCGGAGTGTTCGCTTGCACCTATTATTTGATGTGAAGGATTCAAAGACTGTTAATACCGTATTGTTATCCACGAGATGGTGCTCTATGGCGTTTGGGATGAGAAGATCCTCACCACTTTTGGCCACCTGCCGGAGTATCCAACAGTACTTTCATACTATGGACGCCAAGTCAGCGAAGCGTGATATGTCACGGCGACTTAAGGCGTTAAGGATTCCCTTGTCCGTGCAATTATTGCAGAAAAATGACATTGTGTCTTCCTCGCGACATTCCTTAACCATGTTCATCACAAGGAGGAATCTGGCCAATAATGATGTACTGTTTCATGGGGCTCTTGCCTGATGTGGGAAAGATCGTTTATGTCTGGGTGGGTGGGTGGATTTGAGTCAGAACCCCTACCCGATATGAGACCCAGGGGCCAAGGAGTTTCCAATCATGGAAGCTCGGATTCCAAAGTGTTGCCCGATAAGTCTGGCCCGCTGTCTGACTCTAGGTTCAGGGCTTGGGTGATGTCCTCCCGTAAACGGGTATCCAGCTCAGAGAGCTCGGGAATCCGGACATAGTTAGTCCTCAAGATAGAGGGAGAATCGCCGCATTGTTCCTCCACCACAGCAATATGATGGGTGACCGGTGGAGAATTAATCTCCCTTTGATCGGGTTTAAGCCCAATCCGATCGAAGTCTGTAGCGACTCCCAAGGTGGCGATATGATCCAAGAGCTCGTTTAGGGAAGAGAGCTCATTTAGGGAAGAGATTTTCGATGTCGGCGTACTAAACTCAGGTATTCCAGAACTGCAACAATAAAATTATGATGACAACACCTCAGAGCTCAACTCCCCGGGACACTTCCACTAAACCCCTGACAGGAGGCACCAAGTCAATGTTCTCATCATAAAACCATCGGAACGATTCCAAGATACCCGCGTGATCCTAAAAAAATTTAGTGAAATTTGAGAAGAGAAGAGTCAAAACTCTATGTCAGGATGCCTTACCAGAGCGATGAGGAGACTAGGAAGTAAAAAGAATTCCTAAACTCTCCGATATATAATTCCTAAAAAAACTCAAAACATTTTTCTAGACACAACTCGGCCGCTAAAAACGATCAAGCAATGGGGCTCCTAAGGTCGGGGAAGGCTCTGATTACCAACTTGTAACACCCTCGATGTGGCTATATCTCCCACGTGTCGAGGCACGACTTAGAGGCATAACAACATTGAAGGCATATGTCTCAAGTTAGGCAATCTTCACAACATCCCATTGAATATGATAATAAAAGGGGAGATAACATAGTTGGCTTACACTCGCCATGTCAATCAAGTACATAAATAACATTACATCATCCAAACACTCATGGCCCGACTACGGCGCCAAAATAAAAGAGAACCCAACATGCGACACGGTCCCGTTCACCCCCAACTGGGCACCACTACTGATCATCGGGAAAGGAAACATAGTAACGTTGAGAGTCTTCATCGAACTCCCACTTGAGCTCAAGTGTGTCTCCTGGAGCAGAATCATCGGGCCCTGCATCTGGTGTAATAGTAATCTGTGAGCCACAGGGACTCAGCAATCTCGCACCCTCGCGATCAAGACTATTTAAGCTTATAGGTAAGGCAAGGTAAATAATGAGTGGAGATGCAACAAGTGACTAGCATGTATGGTGGCTAACTTATTCGCAAAAGAGAGCGAGAAGAGGAGGCAAAGCACGAGCGAGAAACTAGAGAGCAACTTGCGCAAACATTACTCCAACACCGTGTCCACTTCCCGGACTCGCCGAGAAGAGGCCATCACGGTAACACACTCAGTTGATTCATTTTAATTAATTAAGGTTCAAGTTATCTACAACCGGACATTAACAAATTCCCATCTGCCCATAATCGCGGGCACGGCTTTCGAAAGTTCAGTCCCTGCAGGGGAGTCCCAACTTAGCCCATGACAAGCTCTCATGGTCAATGAAGGAATAGACCTCCTCCCGAGACGTTCTGATCAGACTCGGTATCTCGGTTACTCAAGACACTTCGACAGGTTAAAACAAGACCAGCAACACCGCCCGAATGTGCCGACAAATCCCGATAGGAGCTGCACATATCTCTTTCCCAGGGCACACTCAGATGATACTAGCTACGAGTAAAACCAACCCTCAAGTTTCCCCGAGGTGGCCCCGCAGGCAGCTCAGTTCGGACCAACACTCAAAGGGAGCACTGGCCCGGGGGGGTTAAAATAAGATGACCCTTGGGCTCCGGTAACCCAAGGGAAAAAAGAGGCTAGGTGGCGAATGGTAAAACCAATGTTGGGCATTGCTGGAAAAGCTTTAATCAAGGCGAACTATCAAGGGCTTCCCATTATAACCCAACCGCGTAAGGAACGTAAAATCCGGGAACATAACACTGATATGACGGAAACTAGGGCGGCAAGAGTGGAACAAAACACTAGGAGAAGGCCGAGCCTTCCACCCTTTACCAAGTATATAGATGCATTAAGATAACCAGATAATATAATGATATCCCAACAAGTAAATACATGTTCCAATAAGGAACGACCTTCAATCTTCACCTGCAACTAGCAACGCTATAAGAGGGGCTGAGCAAAGCGGTAACATAGCCAATCAATGGTTTGCTAGGACATGGTGGGTTAGAGGTTAGACATGGCAATTTGGGAGGCTTGAAAGCAAATGGTAGGCATCATAGCAATGGCATAGCAAAAGAGCGAGCAAACTAGCATAGCAAAGATAGTAGTGATTTCGAGGGTATGATCATCTTGCCTGCACCGTTGTCAGAGTTGACTGGATACTCAAAAGCAAACTCAACGGGCTCCTCATTAGTGAACTCGTCTCCCGGCTCTACCAAACCAAGACAAACAAGCAACAAGGGCACAATCAACCACGTGCAAACTCAAACAACACAATGCAAAGATGATATGCTATGCGGGATGCGATGCGGGATGCAAAATGCAAGATATGACAGGAAATGCATGAACCTGGCCTCAACATGGAAATCCAAGTGCGCCACTGGAAAGATGAGATGAAATCGCTTGAAAACAATATAAAGAACGCCGGAATCGGAGTTACGGTTTGGAAATGGCAAGCGATTCAAATATGGCACCGGTCTGCGATTTACAGCAAGTAGCCAACTAAATGCAATGAGGTGAACATGCTACAGCAACCAAACATGACAACAAAATACATGGCAGGGATGCATTCAAGATGCTTAAAAAAAGTCTAGCACTGAGCTACGGCCAATTCATCCATTAACAGGTTCAAACAAGCATGGCAAAAATGCATATGGAAAACAGATCTCAGACTTAGTGAAATTAATACTTGTTTGGAATTTCAGATCAGGTAGCACTCTTCGGAGCAACAAAACTACATGCTACAGGACCTGAACATGGCAAAGTAAAGCATGGCATGGAGCTACTCAAATAGCTTAACAAAAGTCCTTTAGTGACCTTGAGCCAAAAGGGATCAGAAAATACAATTGCAAGCATGTGAACATAGCAAAAACATAATCAGTTTTCATACTTAGTGAAAACTGGAGCAAGCTGAAATATAGCTCAAGTAGGCATGTTAACGAGCTCGATGCACTCACTACAGAGCAAGTCATGGAAAGACAAGCATACAACCATCAAGAAGGCACAAAATTCAAGCTAGACATGGCAAGAACAATAGCATAGCATGCATGGATCAACTACAACATCACCGGCAAAATTGCAAACAAGTTGACAATCTGCCCAGATTCATAAAGTAGCAAAAGTAGAGCTCGATTGACTCAAGCTAGGGTGCTCCATAATTGCAAACAAAGACATGGATGGATAGAGCACTACAATATTAACAAAACATCCTTACTGATCAACCTCAAAAGAGGCACGGGTCACTAGGAAACAACAAGAACATATGGCATCATGAGATAAATAGCTCAAGGACTTAGTGAAATTGCTATGTCCCTGAAAACAGAATTAGCAAGTGCACTACTTTGCAAGCTTGTACTAGTCACCACACACATCCTAAAAATACATGGGTTGCACCTCTGGAAAGACAACAAAACCCTTAACAAAACACATGTAGAGCATCAGGTCATAGCATGCACACATTAATCATGGCAAAAATGACAATCCTAAATGGAGTAGCAGATCTGACAATTATCTCAAGTAGCCCTCTTCTAACAGCATTTCGGGCATCAAGATGGACTCAAATGCAAATGATGCAATGGAATGAAATGATGTGCTCTCTGAGATGAACATTTTGATATGCTATATGCATGAATTGGAGGTACGGATGCAAAGTTACGGAGCTACGAACATGAGCACTTGAACTGAAAATTTCGGGACTTAGAAGAATAAAAACACCTCCGGATCTAGGGTTAGACCCGGCACGCGAACCGAGGTTGGATCCGGGGTCGCCGGAGTTCCTGTATGCCGGAGCTCGCCGGAGGAAGGAGGAGGCCGGCCCGGGGCTCACCGGAGTGGCGACCGGAGCACGGGGCCCGAGGGGCGGCGAGGGGCGCGGCGGCGGAGGCGGTGGGCGAAGCGGCGCGGCCGGGTGGGCGAGGCGGCGGGGATGGCGCGGCGATGCGGTGGCGATGCGGCGCGGTCCGGCCGAGCAGTGGCGCGGCGGAGGCGGCGGAGCTCGGGGGGGAGCAGGGAGGCGCGGGCGGCGGATGGATGGGCCTCGGGGGCCGGCTGCGGGCTTCCCGGGCCCGGGCGGCGCGGGGATCTGGGGACCGGGCGCGGGCGAATGAAAGGCTGCCACGTGGCGGCCGTGGCGGCGGGATTTTTCGCCTGGCGGTGGGCGGACACGTCCGGCCGCGCGGAGAGGAGGGGGATCTAGGTCTAGGGTGGATTTGATTCGGAAATTTCGGGGGAGATGCTATTTTATAGGTAGAGGGAGCTAGGAGAGTCCAAATGGGGTGCGGTTTTTGGCCACGCGATCGTGATCGAACGCTCTATATGATGGAGCAGAGTTAGGTGGGTTTTGGGCCAAATTGGAGGGGTGTTGGGCTGCAACACACACGAGGCCTTTTCGGTCCCTCGGTTGACCGTTGGAGTATCAAATGAAGTCCAAATGATACGAAACTTGACAGGCAGTCTACCGGTAGTAAACCAAGGCCGCTTGGCAAGCCTCGGTCCAATCTGGAAATTTTTAATCCTCACACACGAAAGAAAGCTAGAAATGACCACCGGAGGAGAACGAAGCGCCGGAATGCAAAACGGAGAACGGGGAAAATGCTCGAATGCATGAGACGAACACGTATGCAAATGCAATGCACATGATGACATGATAAGAGATGCATGACAACGATAACAACACACGGAGACAAAGGCCTGAACCCGAGAAAATAAATATAACTTAACGTCGGAATCAGCAAGAGTTGGAGTACAAATTGGGAAAGTTACATCCGGGATGTTACAGAGCGGGTGATGATCCCGGCGGTCGATGGTGGGCCGGTGGCCATGCCGGCCAAGGATTGGGTGGCGGCCACGACCACCACCTCCCGCAGTTGGGCTACGGTGGCGGAGCGGGTGATGGCCATGGTGGCCAGCAATGGGGTGGCGGCCACGACGGCCACCTCCCGCCTTCGGGCCGTGGCGGTGGAGCGGGCGATGGCCCTGGCTTTCAACGGTAGTATGGCGGCAATGGCGGCCGGCAACAGCTACCGACAGACAGTGGCAGCGGAGCGTGTGGTGGGTGTTCCGTGCACACCCAACAGGGACGACACACGCGCTACACTACGTCGGGGACTGCGCCACCGCCACGGTGTAGCCTCCGAGTTGGAGTTATCCTCTGATGACGGCAGAGTGGCTGAGCGACAACGACGGACCGGTGCCATTGGCGATTGTGGGAGAAGCAGACAAGATAAGCTACATGGAGGGAGGGGAAATGCGATGCAGGACTCGCCGACCGTGAGTGTGACGCCCCGAGTCCGATGGGCCACATGTCTTCCGGTTATTCGCAGACATTGCCAAGTCACTTGCTTGCATGTTAGACTTTTCTATGTCATCATGTGCATTTCATTTGCATTCGTCTTCGTCTCTTGCATCCAGTCTTTTTCTCCGTTGTCTGTTTCGGAATCCCAGACTCTCACACGCACCCGCCGCCGCCTCCTGGGCCCTCGCCGTTTCACCATTGCCCGCCGGTGCAGGTTGGTGTCTTCTCTGTTGTAGAGGAGAAGAAACCTCGTCCGCCGCGGGCTTGTTGAAAGGAAGCCCTGCCCCATTTCTGCAATAACGGTAGTAGCAGCGCAGTGGATCGAGCCACAGAATTCTACCAGGGAGACCCGGGTTCGAATCCCCTCGGGAACATATTTAGAACCCCAGTTTTTGCCTCCATTGCCTCACTGACAGTGGGACCCCACTTGTCATCCTGTCAGTCCACATACACCCCTCCACATCCACAGTCCTGGCACCTCAGCACCCCGGGCCCTCTCGTCATTGATAGTGGTTGTCTCTGCCCGTCTCCCTTATTGTTTTCCTTTTGTTTTGCACATTCACAAAATGCCATCATTTTGAATTGTCAATAACTATACATCCATGCATCCAAATGAAACATATCGTATATGCATCTTGCTCAAATTTTCATGTACTTTCGCAATATGCAACTTTCATCCAGGGTAAAAATGTTTAAATGGTTGTTTGCATTAATTTGCATAAAGGACATGTTAAAATGGTTTATTTCATAACTTAATAGCCGTAGCCCCGAATTAATTAAACTTTATATGTAAATGGGTGGAAAAATAGTAGATTAATATGGTGCACTTTAACTTGCTGCTTAACAACTTTAACATAATATTTTATTTAGAACATTACTAAATTCGAAATTTGCATATGGGGACTTTCTGGAATTGTTATGTGTTGTTTCCGACCTCATTTAAACTTGCTTTGATGTGGGGTTCTTGCATGCATCATCTTTTTCCATGCATCATACTTGGTTGTGCATTCATGCCTTATTATGTGTTGTGTGTTTACCGTGTTGTTTGCTTCTTTCCGGTGTTGCTTCTTCTTGATAGTTCCGGTAATGTTGTGATTGTGAGGATTTGTTTGACTATGTAGGTTCATTTTCTTCATGGTCTCAATCTTCTTCCTAGAGGGATTTCAGGCAAGATGACCGTCACCTTGGATCTCACTACTATCTTTGCTATGTCAGTTGTCTCGATGCTATCGCTATGTCGCACTACCTAACACTTGTTTATCAAGCCTCCAAAATTGTCATGTGAGCCTCTAACCTTTTCCACCATCCTAGCAAAACATTGTGTGGCTATGTTACCGCTTTGCTCAGTTTAACGCCCTCGATGCGGCTATATCTCCCACGTGTCGAAGCACGACTTAGAGGCATAACCGCATTGAAAGCAATGTCGCAAGTGAGGTAATCTTCACACAACCCATGTAATACATAAGGGAAAAAGATACATAGTTGGCTTACAATCGCCACTTCACACAATACATGAATAAAGCAGTACATTCATCCAAATACACTCAAGGTCCGACTACGGAACCAAAATAAAAGAAGACTACCCCAAAAGCTACACAGATCCCCGATCGACCCCAACTGGCGCCTCTACTGATCAACTGGAAAACGGAACAACATAAAGAACGAGATCTTCATCGAGCTCCTCCTTGAGCTTGGTTGCGTCACCTGCACGGTCTCATTGGCACCTGCAAACTGGTTTTGGAAGTATCTGTGAGTCATGGGGACTCAGCAATCTCACACCCTCGCGATCAAGACTATTTAAGCTTAAAGGTAAGGTAAAAGGTATGAAGTGGAGCTGCAATAAGCGACTAGCATATTTGGTGGCTAACAACTCAAATGAGACCGAGAAGAGAAGGCAAAAGCATGGTCGAACAACTATGATCAAGAAGTGATCCTAGAACAACCTACGTCAAGCATTACTCCAACACCATGTTCACTTCCCGGACTCCACCGAGAAGAGACCATCACGGTTACACACGCGGTTGATGTATTTTAATTAAGATAAACTTCAGGTTTTCTACAACCGGACATTAACAAATTCCCATCTTCCCATAACCGCGGGCACGGCTTTCGAAAGTTTAAATCCCTGCAGGGGTATCCCAACTTAGCCCATCACAAGCTCTCACGGTCAACGAAGGATATTCCTTCTCCCAAGAAAATCTGATCAGACTCGGCATCCCGGTTACAAGACATCCTCGACAATGGTAAAACAAGTCCAGCAACACCGCCTGAATGTGCCGACAAATCCCGATAGGAGCTGCACATATCTCGTTCTCAGGGCACACTCAGATGAGCGCTCCATACAACGAAAACCAAACCTCGAGTTTCCCCGTGGGGGCGCTGCACAGGGCTCTAGTTTGGACCAACACCCAGAGGAGCACTGGCCCGGGGGGGTTTAAATAAAGATGACCCTTGAGTCTGCAGAACCCAACGGAAAGAAAAGGCTAGGTGGAAAATGGTAAAACCAGGGTTGGGCATTGCTGCAGGGGTTTTATTCAAGGCGAACTATCAAGGGGTTCCCATTATAACCCAACCATGTAAGGAACGCAAAAATCCGGGAACATAAGACCGATATGACGGAAACTAGGGCCGCTAGAGTGGAACAAAACACCAGGCATAAGGCCGAGCCTTCCACCCTTTACCAAGTATATAGATGCATTAATTAAATAAGAGATATTGTGATATCCCAACAAAATATCCATGTTCCAACAAGGAACCAACTCCAATCTTCACCTGCAACTAACAACGCTATAAGAGGGGCTGAGCAAAGCGGTAACATAGCCAGACAACGGTTTGCTAGGACAAGGTGTGTTAGAGGCTTGGCTTAACAATATGGGAGGCATGATAAGCAAGCGGTAGGTATCGCGGCATAGGCATAGCAAAAGAGCGAGCAACTAGCAAGCAAAGATAGAAGTGATTTCGAGGGTATGGTCATCTTGCCTGAAATCCCGCAAGGAAGAAGAACGAGTCCATGAAGAAGTCAAACGAATGTAGTCGAACAGATCCTCACAAACGTGATGTTATCAGAACTAACCCGAAGAAGCAACACCGGAAAGGAGCAAACAACATAGTAAACAAACATGACATAATCATGGCACGATGCACAAACAAGTATGATGCATGTCCGGTTTAATGATACATGGCATGGCAAAGTGCACAAGCAAAACTACAAGTTAAGTGGAGCTCAATATGCAACGGGTTGCATATTAATGAAACACCATATTCAAGTTATTTAGTTCGATCTCGTTTAAGTACCTAACGATATTAAATGTTGATTAACATGGCAAGAGGTGAAGCAAAACAAAACTATACTCTCTAAACAATTTAAATGGGGCCGGATATAACAAACAACAAATCCGGTAAAACCCCATATGCAATTATCAATTTGGTCCAACAACAATTTTATACATTTAAATGTTGTTATCATGATGCGGATGACATGTGCAAGTTTTATGCAATTTTTTATTAAAAGTTAACAAGAGCATTATGAAGCATTTATCACGGTGGTGGAAAGAAAAGGGGTGCCACGGCAACGATAACGAAAATGGCGCCACGGCAACATTCCGGTTCCGGTAGCTCATGGAGATATCGGTGCAAAGGAAGTGTGGCGGGAGCGTGCAAAAGATGGTGGGGTGATCCCGGTTACCGGGTTCCCACGAGTCAACGACGACATGGCTATGAGGAGGAACCACTAACGTTCACAGGCGAAAACAACAACTAAACATGCATCTCATACAACACATGCTTTCATCCACGGGTCATCGTCTCGGCGGTTATACCTTCCAGGTGCATTCTCGGAGCGGTTCGGGTTCGTAGAGGAAGTAGAGGAAGTAGACGTTCTCGGGATGTTCGGTAGTGGAAGTAGGGGTACATGACGACAGTAGAGGTACTCGTGATCTTGGCGGAAGTAGTCGTTCACGTTCTTAGTTGCACAATTTTCCGTAGATGTTCGGGATCACGGCAAGGGACTTGACGTCCACGGAGGCTTCGAGGGTCGACGGTAGCTGTTCTCGCATTGTGGAAGTAGTCGTACTCGGCGATAGTGGTACTTGGTGTTTCGTTCGGTACTCGTTCGAACATCCAAGGTCTTCAGCGCTACGCTAGTTGTTCTTGGCGTCGAGCGTCGAGGTACTTGGCGTTCTTGGCGATTCCGAAGGCGGCGATAGAGCTACACGTTTTCGTAGATGTTCGAGTCACCGGTACAATCTGCGTAGTCATGCACTTATCATCGAGGGACTTGGCGAAAATCCTGGTCTCGGGTTCTGTAGTCGTCCACAAGGTCCAACATAGAGTCTTGGCAAACCCAGGGTGCATCTTGCCGGGCATCGAGGGTGGTGCTGGCCTCCAGCAGAAGAGACAACAAGGGTTGCAGCGGCGATAGGGGCTCAAGGAGAGGTTGGCTGTGGAGGCGAAGCTGGGACACGGGAGGATCTGGAGGCGCTGCCGGCCCAGGAGTGGTCAACAGGTCTCGTCACTTCGATGCATGGAAGCAGGGGATCGAGCCCGTGCTCGACAGAAGGCAGCAACGACGCATGGACAGCAACGGCGACGGGGTCCTCTGGATCCGGACGGGAATGGGACGCCGGCGAGCGGGGTCCAGCGAGGAGCGGAGCGGTTCCTGGTTCGGCTCGACGTCGAGGTAGAGGAGGCGCTCAGGGCGGAGCAGATCACAACAGCGGCAAGGTGTGGATGGCGGCGCTCGCGAAGTGGGCCGGAGACAGCCAGAGGCGGCTCGGCGGGGAGCCGTGGCCACGGCATTAAGGCGAGGGTGACGGTGTAAGGGGTGCGCGCAACGCGAGAGGAGGTGGCGGAGCTCCATGGCGAGGCGAGAGGAGGGAGGTGCGTGGGAGGCGGCGCTCCGGCTGTCCTGCGGTTGCGCGAGGACGACGGGGCAGCAGGGCGCGAGGACGAAAGGGCATGGCAGAGGGGCTCCTCTGGGGCGCGAGTTGGAGGAAAGGAGAAGTGGGGATCAATGGAGATGGGGGAAGGCGGCGCAAGGGATGAGGGAGAGGGCGAGGGAGGAGACGAATGAGGGAAGGAGATGGGGATCGGGCAGTGTCTGGCCTCTGGCGGCGCGAGGGAGACGAGGGAGAGGGAGATAGCTATGCGGGAGGAGTTTTGGCGTGCTAGGGTTAGGATGTGCTGAAGGAGGCCCATGTGGGCTACGAGGATGGATGGGCCTAGCTGGATGATGCGGCTGGCCTTTGTGGGCCGCAGGGAAGCAGGACTGAGGCTGGCCTAGGGCGCGGCCCAGGTAAGCTGCTGCTGTTGTTTCTTTACTTTATCATTTTCCTTGGGCAGAAAACAAAGTGGAAAAGCCCAGGGTAGAGAAAAAGGAGTTTGAGAATAAAAAAAATATCCTCAAGTTCCTGGAGTTTTGGAGGATTTGAATAAATTACTCTGGGAATTTTTGGAGGTAGAAAAATATATCAAGTTTGAATTAAATTCAAACTTGGGCTATTTTTGGACCTAACCAAAACAACTTCAAAAGAGGTGAAAAAAATTGGCAGAGGAATAGGGCATGGTGATTGAATGTTGAGACAAAGATGAACATTAAAAGAGAAGGGAACGTGGCACTTGGCAAAAGAAGGAAGTAGAGGGAAGGAGAAGGAGATGATGCATGGGACGAAGGCATGGGGAAATATTTTGCAAGTGTGCCAAGGTAATTCCACATAACTGGAATATTTACTATAGCTCTCTATATTGAGAGGATATGTTGTAAAGAGAATCACCATGTGAATTCCCTCGGTGTAAATGGATCAAGGATCCACGCCATTTATTTAGTTGAGTTAAGAAAAAGAAATGACATGATGGCATGATGACATGATGGCATGATTACATGACGCAATGCACATGATGCAATGATGAATGCAATGAACCAAACAAATCGCAGGATGAAACCCTGAAACCTTGGAAGGCATCTGAAGCTCCGGTCTTGGGGCGTTACAACACTCCACCACTACGAGAGGATCTCGTCCCGAGATCTAGAATGGCACCGGAGGGAAAACGGAAGAGAAAAGAGAATAGGTAAAACTAAGTTGCTTCTTTGATCCATGAGTGAAACCACAAAACTTGAGAGGTTGAACAAATTTGAAAGAAAGAATACAACGAAGATGAACAGAGTTGAAAACACTCCGTTAAGAAAAAGGAATAAGAAAGAACAAAGTCGGGCAGCACTCCGGTTGGAAAGATATGCAAGGCTTGATAAAATGAAGAACTTGAGTAGCGGGCACACACTCCGGTTAAATGAATAAGCACGAAAAGATCATGATCTTCATAATTCGAGATGATGACTGAAAAGAGCAACATCACAATGCCTCCGGAACGAAATAATAGAATATAGATAATTGAAATAAAAGAATGGAGAAGAAAATGCCAACTTCTGCCACAAAAGAGCTTGAAAGGCATCTTTATTAGAAGGGTCGAACAGAGTTGTTGGAAAAACCAACAACGAAAAGAACAAGGTTGTAGTGGGCTTATGGAAAACCTCTCGAAATTATGAGGTGAAATTTTGCCACTCATGGAAAAACAATAGATTGGCTTGATATCAAGAAGGAGACGAGAAACTATATCGCCGGGAGGATAGATGAAGAACTTGGGTCATTTATAAGCACCATAAATAGCAACAATCCTTAGGGAGAGCTTTAGGTGAAACATGACACAAGACAACTCCAACGAAGAGATTGATGGGTTTAAATATCTCATTCTTGAAGAATGATATATTACCACCTCAAAAGATAAGGGAGACACAATTCCACTCTGGATTGCAAGATAAAGAATGCTTGAGCTCCTCTGAAAAGAATGTTGATGAACACTTCGAGAAGGAAATTAAGTCCTTGATGAAACCATCATGTAGAGCCTCCATGAAGAACTCCGGTAATAAAAGGATGATCAAACGAAAGGAAAGAGAAGTTAAAAACACAAGGTGAACCCTTGCGATGATTTAGATGGATGTCCGCGACGAGATAAAGTAGAAAAGCTTGGAACTCCAGGAAAAGAAAGATGAACAAATGGAAACAAGAATTTGATGAGCCTCCGATATAGGGAATTGAGTTCACTCGATGAAACAAAGAATAAGAATTACATCATGCTTATCCTTCACCAATTTAAATTGATGACAAGCAACCGATTTGGCATACTACTTATTCTCGTTGAAAGGATTAAGATAGATATAGCGCAAACTTGAGAAAGTCTTCAACGAATCGTCGGTAGGATTAAAAACAACAAATACATTGATATGATAAGCGAAGGAAGAAGAATATTGAAAGAACCACCATAAGAATTGAAAATGAACGAAGAAAAGAGATGAATCACCGGTAAGAATTTGAAAACAAACAAAGATACTTGGGGAAATTTAGATACAAAAGAACGAAGAGATCAAGAGCTGATAAGAGAATACTTGAATGATGCACCGGTAAGATTTGGAGAAGGAGAGCTGAAGGCTGAGAATGAATAAGTCTTCTGAAATGATGGGCTTCGGAGAAACAAACTGAGAAGAGTCTTGAATTGCTTCGGATGGGTGAAAAGAATTCTGACAATCGAAAACAATCATGAGAGGATGTCATAAGGCTAGTGCCATGAATGTTGAAGAGAATGGAGCAAGATTAAAGAGAAACTCTTCTCCGGTCTTCAAATGTTGAGAATGACGACGAGAAAAAACCACCATGAGTTGTTGAGACGCTCCGGTATGAAAATTATAAAGGTTGAACCAACGATGAAAGAATTTGAAAGATCATGGAGAAAGGCATATGACTGATGATAATTCATTCTTACGTCAAACTTTAGAAAATTTGAGAATAGCTCCGGTAAAATTAGAAGAGTCAGGTAAGATCCTGGGAAAAGACATGTGGGTTAGGGCCCACTCAAAAGAAACACCGTTGAAATGATTTAAAAGAGAGGTTGCACCGGTTGAATTAAATGGCTAGAATGAGAAACCAATCTCAAAAGAGCTTGAATGAAAGCAGAGTGGAAACACGAGTCTTCGAGATATCTTGAACACGCCGGAATAATTTAATAGCAAGAAGTGGATGATAATAAGGTGCACCGGCATGAGAAGGTATTTAAAACGAGGAAAAGGGATATGATCAACACCAAGGCTTGAATTAGATCCACCGGAGAAGATAAAAGAAACGAAGAATGATGCGCTTGAAGCTCCATTAGAATATTCATGGGAATCGCCGGATAAGAATATTGACGGAAAAGAATGGAGAGACTTCATATGAATAAAAGGATACTTGATTAAGAATTCCGAGTCCTCGAAGAAAAAGGGATGGGTGGGCGGGAAAAACAAAGGCAGCTTGGGACGAATGAAACAAACAACGTTGATAACAAATGATAATTGATCTTGCTGATGCTGAAATGAACGGACCCGCTTGAAAAGAAACACACCGGTTGAAAAGGATTGACATGACAATCTCGATGATCAAGAGGGATTAATATTCACATAGAAATATGAGAACACCGTTTAGGAAAGGTATGGAATCAACATTTGACTTCGAAGCGACTCGAATACCACAACTCAAAACAAAACAAAGGATTGGCTTGAAGAATACGCCGGAACAAACTTATGATAGAGATTTCATCTGAAGTTTCCGTGGTGGGGCCTACACGGGCTCGATCGTACAACACCATCATGTACAAGGCAGTGCACCTGACATACGAAGCGTCCCCGAGTCAGCATAGCCAAGGACTCTTTAAGACACAACGAGACCACTGTAAAACCAACCATGGATAGTCGGACCACTAGACGTCGAACCCCAATTTCCTATCATACATCTGTCAGAAAGATATCTTAAGAGCTACTTGAATTCCCACTTATAAACTCCCGAAACTTTCCAGTTATGCAATCAAGTGTTCGGGATACAGGGGAAGCATAATATCTCACCCAAAACTAGCAATACCTACATCCAGCTGTATCCATCCTTCAACGCATAACCAAGAAATCTTCAGAAATCGTTTACCTCAACCTTCGAAAAGCATCCGTTATACGAGTTATGGACATACTCCCGAACTCCCGCCCTAGTACTGGGTGGCGTCGAGGTTATCTCACCAACAACTTCATAAAAGAGATTTTCGATGTCGGCAAAACTTAGGGATTCTAGAACTACAACGACAAAATTGTGACGACAACACCTCGGAGCTCAACTCCCCGGGACACTGCCACAACCCCTAAATGTCAGGAGGCACCAAGAACAATGTTCTTGTTGGGGAACGTAGCAGAAATTCAAAATTTTCCTACGTGTCACCAAGATCTATCTATGGAGAGACCAGCAACGAGTAGAAGGAGAGTGCATCTACATACCCTTGTAGATCGCTAAGCGGAAACGTTCAAGTGAACGGGGTTGATGGAGTCGTTCTCGTCGTGATTCAAATCACCGATGATCAAGTGCCGAACGGACGGCACCTCCGCGTTCAACACACGTACAGCCCGGTGACGTCTCCCACGCCTTGATCCAGCAAGGAGAGAGGGAGAGGTTGAGGAAGACTCCATCCAACAGCAGCACAACGGCGTGGTGGTGATGGAGGAGCGTGGCAATCCAGCAGGGCTTCGCCAAGCACCATGGGAGAGGAGGAGTAGGGAGAGAGGTAGGGCTGCACCAAGAGGGATAGAACTCATGTGTATGGCAGCCCCAAACCTCACCTATATATAGGGGGAAGGGGGGGCTGCGCCCCCTTTAGGGTTTCCCACCCCCAAGGGGTGCGGCCAGCCCTAGATGGCAAAGGGGAGGCGGCCAAGGGGGGAGAGGAGAGGGAGGCGCACCAATATGGGCCTTAAGGCCCATCTGGACTAGGGTTTGCCCCCTTCCACTCTCCCTTGCGCCTTGCACCCTTGTGGGGGGTGCACCAGCCCTCCTAGGGGCTGGTCCCCTCCCACACTTGGCCCACGCAACCTTCTGGGGAAGGTGGCCCCACTTGGTGGACCCCCGGGACCCTCCCGGTGGTCCCGGTACATTACCGATATCGCCCGAAACTTTTCCGGTGACCAAAACAGGACTTCCCATATATAAATCTTTACCTCCGGACCATTCCGGAACTCCTCGTGACGTCCGGGATCTCATCCGGGACTCCGAACAACATTCGGTAACCACATACAAACTTCCTTTATAACCCTAGCGTCATCGAACCTTAAGTGTGTAGACCCTACGGGTTCGGGAGACATGCAGACATGACCGAGACGTTCTCCGGTCAATAACCAACAGCGGGATCTGGATACCCATGATGGCTCCCACATGTTCCACGATGATCTCATCGGATGAACCACGATGTCAAGGACTTAATCAATCCCGTATTCAATTCCCTTTGTCTAGCGGTATTGTACTTGCCCGAGATTCGATCGTCGGTATACCGATACCTTGTTCAATCTCGTTACCGGCAAGTCTCTTTACTCGTTCCGTAACACATCATCCCGTGATCAACCCCTTGGTCACATTGTGCACATTATGATGATGTCCTACCGAGTGGGCCCAGAGATACCTCTCCGTTTACACAGAGTGACAAATCCCAGTCTCGATCCGCATAAAACAATAGATACTTTCGGAGATACCTGTAGTGCACCTTTATAGTCACCCAGTTACGTTGTGACGTTTGATACACCCAAAGCACTCCTACGGTATCCAGGAGTTACACGCTCTCATGGTCAAAGGAAGAGATACTTGACATTGGCAAAGCTCTAGCAAACGAACTACACGATCTTTGTGCTATGCTTAGGATTGGGTCTTGTCCATCACATCATTCTCCTAATGATGTGATCCCGTTATCAATGACATCCAATGTCCATAGCCAGGAAACCATGACTATCTGTTGATCACAACGAGCTAGTCAACTAGAGGCTCACTAGGGACATATTGTGGTCTATGTATTCACACGTGTATTACGATTTCCGGATAATATAGTTATAGCATGAATAAAAGACAATTATCATGAACAAGGAAATATAATAATAATACTTTTATTATTGCCTCTAGGGCATATTTCCAACAGTCTCCCACTTGCACTAGAGTCAATAATCTAGTTCACATCGCCATGTGATTAACACTCACAGGTCACATCGCCATGTGACTAATACCCAAGAGTTTACTAGAGTCAGTAGTCTAGTTCACATCACTATGTGATTAACACTCAATGAGTTTTATGTTTGATCATGTTGCTTGTGAGAGATGTTTTAGTCAACGGGTCTGAACCTTTCAGATCCGTGTGTGCTTTACAAATCTCTATGTCATCTCCTAGATGCAGCTACCACGCTCTATTTGGAGCTATTCCAAACAACTGTTCTACTTGGAGCTATTCTAAATTATTGCTCCGTTATATGTATCCGGTCTCTCTACTCAGAGCTATCCGGATAGGTGTCAAGCTTGCATCGTCGTAACCTTTATGACGAACTCTTTTACCACCTCCATAATCGAGAAAATTCCTTAGTCCACTAGTTATTAAGGATAACTTTGACCGCTGTCCTGTGAGCCATTCTTGGATCACTCTTGTACCCCTTGACTGACTCATGGCAAGGCACACTTCAGGTGCGGTACACAACATAGCATACTGAAGAGCCTACGTCTTAAGCATAGGGGACGACCTTCGTCCTTTCTCTCTATTCTGCCGTGGTCGAGCTTTAAGTCTTAACTTCGTACCTTACAACTCAGGCAAGAACTCCTTCTTTGACTGGTCCATCTTGAACACCTTCAAGATCATGTCAAGGTATGTGCTCATTTGAAAGTATTATTAAGCATTTTGATCTATCCTTATAGATCTTGATGCTCAATGTTCAAGTAGCTTAATCCAGGCTTTCCATTGAAAAACATCTTTCAAATAACCCTATATGCTTTCTAGAAATTCTACATCATTTCTGATCATCAATATGTCAACAACATATACTCATCAGAAATTCTATAGTGCTCCCACTCACTTCTTTGGAAATACGAGTTTCTCATAAACTTTGTACAAACCCAAAATCTTTGATCATCATCAAAGCATACATTCCAACTCCGAGATGCTCACTCCAGTCCTTAGAAGGATCGCTGGAGCTAGCATACCTTTTAGCATCCTTAGGATCGACAAAAACTTTCTGATTGTATTACATACAACCTTTCCTTATGAAAACTGGTAAGGAAACTCGTTTTGATATCCATCTGGCAGATTTCATAAATGCAGCTAATGCTAACATGAATCCGACGGACTTAAGCATCGCTACGTATGAGAAAATCTCATCGTAGTCAACTCCTTGAACTTGTGAAAAACTCTTCGCCACAAGTCGAGCTTCATAGATGGTGACATTACCATCCACGTCCGTCTTCTTCTTAAAGATCCATTTATCTCAATGGCTTGCCGATCATCGGGCAAGTCCACCAAAGTCCATGCTTTGTTCTGATACATGAATCCTATCTCGGATTTCATGGCTTCTAACCATTCGTCAGAATTTGGGCCCACCATCGCTTCTCCATAGCTCGTAGGCTCATTGTTGTCTAGCAACATGACTTCCAAGACAGGATTACGTACCACTCTGAAGTAGTACGCATCCTTGTCATCCTACGAGGTTTGGTAGTGACTTGATCCGAAGTTTCATGATCACTATCATAAGCTTCCACTTCAATTGGTGTAGGTGCCACAGGAACAACTCCCTGTGCCCTGTCACACACTAGTTGAAGAGACGGTTCAATAACCTCATCAAGTCTCCACCATCCTCCCACTCAACTCTTTCGAGAGAAACCTTTCCTCGAGAAAGGACCCGATTCTAGAAACAATTAATATTGCTTTCGGATCTGAATTAGGAGGTATACCCAACTGTTTTGGGTGTCCTATGAAGATGTATTTTATCCGCTTTGGGTTCGAGCTTATCAACCTGAAATTTTTCATATAAGCGTCGCAGCCCCAAACTTTTAAGAAACGACAACTTAGGTTTCTCTAAACCATAATTCATACGGTGTCATCTCATCGGAATTACGTGGTGCCCTATTTAAAGTGAATGTGGTTGTCTCTAATGCCTATCCCATGAACGATAGTGGTAATTCGATCATGGTACGCACCATATCCAATAGGGTGCAACTATGATGTTCGGACACACCATCACATTATGGTGTTCCAGGCGGTATTAATTGCGAAACAATTTCCACAATGTCTTAATTGTGTGCCAAAACTCGTAACTCAGATATTCATCTCTATGATCATATCATAGACATTTTATCCTCTTGTCACAATGATCTGCTACTTCACTCTGAAATTACTTGAACCATTCAATAATTCAGACTTGTGTTTCATCAAGTAAATATTCTCAACATCTACTCAAATCATCTGTGAAGTAAGAACATAACGATATTCACTGCATACCTCAGCACTCATTGGACTGGACACATCAAAATGTGTTACTTCCAACAAGTTGCTATCTTGTTCCATCTTACTGAAAACGAGGCTTTTCAGTCATCTTGCCCATGTGGTATGATTTGCATATCTCAAGTGGTTCAAAATCAAGTGAGTCCAAATGATCCATCTATATGGAGTTTCTTCATGCGTAAACACCAATGGACATGGTTTGCATGTCTCAAACTTTTCAAAAACGAGTGAGTCCAAAGATCCATCAACATGGAGCTTCTTCATGCGTTTTACACCAATATGACTTACATGGCAGTGCCACAAGTAAGTGGTACTATCATTACTATCTTATATCTTTTGGCATGAAAATGTGTATCACTACGATCGAGATTCAATAAACCATTTATTTAGGTGCAAGACCATCGAAGGTATTATTCAAATAAATAGAGTAACCATTATTCTCCTTAAATGAATAACCGTATTGCGATAGACATGATCCAATCATGTCTATGCTCAACGGAAACACCAATCTCGGTGGTAGAGGGAGCGTGCGATGCTTGATCACATCAACCTTGGAAACACTTCCAACACATATCGTCAGCTCACCTTTAGCTAGTCTCCTTTTATTTCGTAGCTTTTTTTATTTCGAGTTACTAACACTTAGCAACTGAACCGGTATCTTAATACCCTGGTGCTACTAGGAGTACTAGTAAAGTACACATTAACATAATGTACATCCAATATACTTCTATCGACCTTGCCAGCCTTCTCATCCACCAAGTATCTAGGGTAATCTTGCTCCAGTGGTTGTTCCCCTTATTACAGAAGCACTTAGTCTCGGGTTTGGGTTTAACCTCGGGTTTCTTCATTAGAGCAGCAGCTGATTTGCCGTTTCATGAAGTATCCCTTCTTGCCCTTGCCCTTCTTGAAACTAGTGGTTTTACTAACCATCAACGATTGATGCTCCCTTTTGATTTCTACTTTCGTGGAGTCAAACATCGCGAATATCTCAAGGATCATCATATATGTCCTTGATATATTATAGTTCATCACGAAGCTCTAGCAGCTTGGTGGTAATGACTTCGGAGGAACTATCACTATTTCATCTAGAAGATCAACTCCCACTTGATTCAAGTGATTGTTGCACTCAGACAATCTGAGCACAAGCTCAACAATTGAGCTTCTCTCCTTAGTTTGCAGGCTAAGAAAATCGTCGGAGGTCTTATACCTCTTGACGTGGGCACGAGCCTGAAATCCCAATTTCAGCCCTCGAAACATCTCATATGTTCCGTGACGTTTCGAAAACGTCTTTGGTGCCTCTACTTAAACCATTTAACTGAACTATCACGTAGTTATCAAAACGTGTATGTTCGATGTTCGAAACATCCACAAACGATGTTTGGGGTTCAGCACACTAAGCGGTGCATTAAGGACATAAGCTTTCTACTGATCGCATAATCGCTACTGTCAACTTTCAACTATATTTTCTCTAGGAACATATCTAAAACAGTAGAACTAAAGCGCGAGCTACGACATAATTTGCAAAAAGGTCTTTTGACTATGTTCAAGATAATTAAGTTCATCTTATGAACTCCCACTCAGATAGACATCCCTCTGGTCATCTAAGTGATTACATGATCCGAGTCAACTAGGCCGTGTCCGATCATCACGTGAGACGGACTAGTCATCATCGGTGAACATCTTCATGTTGATCGTATCTGCTATACGACTCATGCTCGACCTTTCGGTCTCCGTGTTCCGAGGCCATGTCTGTACATGCTAGGCTCGTCAAGTTAACCCTAAGTGTTTTCGCTATGTAAAACTGTCTTACACCCGTTGTATGTGAACGTAAGAATCCATCACACCCGATCATCACGTGGTGCTTAGAAGCGACGAACTGTAGCAACGGTGCACAGTTAGGGGAGAACACTTCTTGAAATTGTTGTAAGGGATCATCTTATTTACTACCGTCGTTCTAAGCAAACAAGATGCATAAACATGATAAACATCACATGCAATCAAATAGAGTAGTGACATGATATGGCCAATATCATATAGCTCCTTTGATCTTCATCTTCGGGGCTCCATGATCATCTTGTCACCGGCATGACACCATGATCTCCATCATCATGATCTCCATCATCGTGTCTTCATGAAGTTGTCACGCCAACGACTACTTCTACTTCTATGACTAACGCGTTTAGCAATAAAGTAAAGTAGTTTACATGGCGTTCTTCAATGACACGCAGGTCATACAATAAATAAAGACAACTCCTATGGCTCCTGCCGGTTGTCATACTCATCGACATGCAAGTCGTGAATCCTATTACAAGAACATGATCAATCTCATACATCACATATATCATTCATCACATCCTTTTGGCCATATCACATCACATAGCATACCCTGCAAAAACAATTTAGACGTCCTCTAATTGTTGTTTGCATGTTTTACGTGGCTGCTATGGGTTTCTAGCAAGAACGTTTCTTACCTACGCAAAACCACAACGTGATATGCCAATTGCTATTTACCCTTCATAAGGACCCTTTTCATCGAATCCGTTCCGACTAAAGTGGGAGAGACTGGCACCCGCTAGCCACCTTATGCACCAAGTGCATGTCAATCGGTGGAACCTGTCTCACGTAAGTGTACGTGTAAGGTCGGTCTGGGCCGCTTCATCCCACAATACCGTCGAAACAAGATTGGACTAGTAACGGTAAGCATATTGAACAAAATCAACGCCCACAACTACTTTGTGTTCTACTCGTGCAAAGAATCTACGCAATAGACCTAGCTCATGATGCCACTGTTGGGGAACGTAGCAGAAATTCAAAATTTTCCTACGTGTCACCAAGATCTATCTATGGAGAGACTAGCAACGAGTAGAAGGAGAATGCATCTACATACCCTTGTCGATCGCTAAGCGGAAACGTTCAAGTGAACGGGGTTGATGGAGTCGTTCTCGTCGTGATTCAAATCACCGATGATCAAGTGCCGAACGGACGGCACCTCCGCGTTCAACACACGTACAGCCCGGTGACGTCTCCCACGCCTTGATCCAGCAAGGCGAGAGGGAGAGGTTGAGGAAGACTCCATCCAACAGCAGCACAACGGCGTGGTGGTGATGGAGGAGCGTGGCAATCCAGCAGGGCTTCGCCAAGCACCATGGGAGAGGAGGAGTAGGGAGAGAGGTAGGGCTGCACCAAGAGGGATAGAACTTATGTGTATGGCAGCCCCAAACCTCACCTATATATAGGGGGAAGGGGGGGCTACACCCCCTTTAGGGTTTCCCACCCCCAAGGGGTGCGGCCAGCCCTAGATGGCAAAGGGGAGGTGGCCAAGGGGGGAGAGGAGAGGGAGGCGCACCAATATGGGCCTTAAGGCCCATCTGGACTAGGGTTTGCCCCCTCCCACTCTCCCTTGCGCCTTGCACCCTTGTGGGGGGCGCACCAGCCCTCCTAGGGGCTGGTCCCCTCCCACACTTGGCCCACGCAACCTTCTGGGGCAGGTGGCCCCACTTGGTGGACCCCCGGGACCCTCCCGGTGGTCCCTGTACATTACCGATATCGCCCGAAACTTTTCCAGTGACCAAAACAGGACTTCCCATATATAAATCTTTACCTCCGGACCATTCCGGAACTCCTCGTGACGCCCGGGATCTCATCCGGGACTCCGAACAACATTCGGTAACCACAGACAAACTTCCTTTATAACCCTAGCGTCATCGAACCTTAAGTGTGTAGACCCTACGGGTTCGGGAGACATGCAGACATGACCGAGACGTTCTCCGGTCAATAACCAACAGCGGGATCTGGATACCCATGATGGCCCCCACATGTTCCACGATGATCTCATCGGATGAACCACGATGTCAAGGACTTAATCAATCCCATATTCAATTCCCTTTGTCTAGCGGTATTGTACTTGCCCGAGATTCGATCGTCGGTATACCGATACCTTGTTCAATCTCGTTACCGGCAAGTCTCTTTACTCGTTCCGTAACACATCATCCCGTGATCAACCCCTTGGTCACATTGTGCACATTATGATGATGTCCTACCGAGTGGGCCCAGAGATACCTCTCCGTTTACACGGAGTGACAAATCCCAGTCTCGATCCGCATAAAACAATAGATACTTTCGGAGATACCTGTAGTGCACCTTTATAGTCACCCAGTTACGTTGTGACGTTTGATACACCCAAAGCACTCCTACGGTATCCAGGAGTTACACGCTCTCATGGTCGAAGGAAGAGATACTTGACATTGGCAAAGCTCTAGCAAATGAACTACACGATCTTTTGTGCTAGTCTTAGGATTGGGTCTTGTCCATCACATCATTCTCCTAATGATGTGATCCCGTTATCAACGACATCCAATGTCCATAGCCAGGAAACCATGACTATCTGTTGATCACAACGAGCTAGTCAACTAGAGGCTCACTAGGGACATATTGTGGTCTATGTATTCACACGTGTATTATGATTTCCGGATAATACAGTTATAGCATGAATAAAAGACTATTATCATGAACAAAGAAATATAATAATAACACTTTTATTATTGCCTCTAGGGCATATTTCCAACAGTTCTCGTCACCAAACCATCTGAACGATTCCAAGATACCCGCGTGATCCTAAAAAAATTTAGTGAAAAATTGAGAAGAGAAGAGTCAAAACTCTATGTCAGGATGCCTCACCAGAGCGACGAAGGGACCAAGGAGTAAAAATAATCCTACTCTCCGATATATATAATCCTAAATGACTCAAAACATTTTTCTAGACTCAACTACACCAGCAATTCGATCAAGCAAGGGGCTCCTAAGTCGGGGAAGGCTCTGATTACCAACTTGTAACGCCCTCGATGCGGCTATATCTCCCACGTGTCGAAGCACGACTTAGAGGCATAACCGCATTGAAAGAAATGTCGCAAGTGAGGTAATCTTCACACAACCCATGTAATACATAAGGGAAAAAGATACATAGTTTGCTTACAATCGCCACTTCACACAATACATGAATAAAGTAATACATTCATCCAAATACACTCAAGGTCCGACTATGGAACCAAAATAAAAGAAGACTACCCCAAAAGCTACATAGATCCCCAATCGACCCCAACTGGGCGCCTCTACTGATCAACTGGAAAACGGAACAACATAAAGAACGATATCTTCATCGAGCTCCTCCTTGAGCTTGGTTGCGTCAACTGCACGGTCTCATCGGCACCTGCAAACTGGTTTTGGAAGTATTTTTGAGTCACGGGGACTCAGCAATCTCACACCCTCGCGATCAAGACTATATAAGCTTAATGGTAAGGTAAAAGGTATGAGGTGGAGCTGCAGCAAGCGACTAGCATATTTGGTGGATAACAACGCAAATGAGAGCGAGAAGAGAAGGCAAAAGGACGGTCGAACAACTATGATCAAGAAGTGACCCTAGAACAACCTACGTCAAGCATTACTCCAACACCGTGTTCACTTCTCGGACTCCACCGAGAAGAGACCATCACGGTTACACACGCGGTTGATGTATTTTAGTTAAGATAAACTTCAGGTTTTCTACAACCGGACATTAACAAATTCCCATCTGCCCATAACCGTGGGCACGACTTTCGATAGTTTAAATCCTTGCAGGGGTGTCCCAACTTAGCCCATCACAAGCTCTAACGGTCAACGAAGGATATTCCTTCTCCCAAGACAATCCGATCAGACTCGGCATCCCAGTTACAAGACATCCTTGACAATGGTAAAACAAGTCCAGCAACACCGCCCGAATGTGCCGACAAATCCCGATAGGAGCTGCACATATCTTGTTCTCAGGGCACACTCAGATGAGCGCTCCATACAACTAAAACCAAACCTCGAGTTTCCCCGAGGGGGCGCTGCACAAGGCTCTAGTTTGGACCAACACTCAGGGAGCACTGGCCCGGGGGGGTTAAATAAAGATGACCCTTGAGTCTGCAGAACCCAAGGGAAAGAAAAGGCTAGGTGGCAAATGGTAAAACCAAGGTTGGGCATTGTCGGAGAAGTTTTATTCAAGGCGAACTATCAAGGGGTTCCCATTATAACCCAACCATGTAAGGAACGCAAAAATCCGGGAACATAAGACCGATATGACGGAAACTAGGGCCGCTAGAGTGGAACAAAACACCAGGCATAAGGCCGAGCCTTCCACCCTTTACCAAGTATATAGATGCATTAATTAAATAAGAGATATTGTGATATCCCAACAAAATATCCATGTTCCAACAAGGAACCAACTCCAATCTTCACCTGCAACTAACAACGCTATAAGAGGGGCTGAGCAAAGCGGTAACATAGCCAGACAACGGTTTGCTAGGACAAGGTGTGTTAGAGGCTTGGCTTAACAATATGGGAGGCATGATAAGCAAGTGGTAGGTATCGCGGCATAGGCATAACAAAAGATCGAGCAACTAACAAGCAAAGATAGAAGTGATTTCGAGGGTATGGTCATCTTGCCTGAAATTCCGCAAGGAAGAAGAACGAGTCCATGAAGAAGTCAAACGAACGTAGTCGAACGGATTCTCACAAACGTGATGCTATCGGAACTAACCCGAAGAAGCAACACCGCAAAGGGACAAACAACATAGTAAACAAACATCACATAAGCATGGCACGATGCACAAACAAGTATGATGCATGTCCGGTTTAATGATACATGGCATGGCAAAGTGCACAAGCAAAACTACAAGTTAAGTGGAGCTCAATATGCAACGGGTTGCATATTGACGAAACACCACATTCAAGTTATTTAGTTCGATCTCGTTTAAGTACCTAACGATATTAAATGTTGATTAACATGGCAAGAGATGAAGCAAAACAAAACTACACTATCTAAATAATTTAAATGGGGCCGGATATAACAAACAACAAATCCGGTACAACCCCATATGCAATTATCAATTTGGTGCAACAACAATTTTAAACATTTAAATGTTGTTATCATGATGCGGATGACATGTGCAAGTTTTATGCAATTTTTTATTAAAAGTTGACAAGAGAATTATGAAGCATTTATCACCGTGGTGGAAAGAAAAGGGGTGCCACGGCAACGATAACGAAAATGGTGCCACGACAAAATTCAGGTTCCGGTAGCTAATGGAGATACCGGTGCAAAGGAAGTGTGGCGGGAGCGTGAAAAAGATGGTGGGGTGATCCCGGTTACCGGGTTCCCATGAGTCAACAACGGCATGGCAACGAGGAGGAACAACTAACGTTCACGGGAAAAAACAACAACTAAACATGCATCTCATACAACACATGCTTTCGTCCACGGGTCATCGTCTCGGCGGTTATACCTTCCAGGTGCATTCTCGGAGCGGTTCAGGATCGTAGAGGAAGTAGACGTTCTCGGGACGTTCGGTAGTGGAAGTAGGGGTACATGATGACGGTAGAGGTACTCGTGATCTTGGCAGCCGTAGTCGTTCACGTTCTTAGTTGCACAATTTTCCGTAGATGTTCGGGATCATGGCGAGGGACTTGATGTCCACGGAGGCTTCGAGGGTCGACGGTAGCTGTTCTCGCATCGTGGAAGTAGTCGTACTCGGCGATAGTGGTACTTGGCGCTTCGTTCGGTACTCGTTCGAACATCCAAGGTCTTCGGCGCTACGGTAGTTGTTCTTGGAGTCGGGTGTCGAGGTACTTGGCGTTCTTGGCGATTCCGAAGGCGCCGATAGAGGTACACGTTTTCGTAGATGTTCATGTCACCGGTACAATCCGCGTAGTCATGCACTTGTCTTCGATGGACTTGGCGAAAATCCTGGTCTCGGGTTCTGTAGTCGTCCACAAGGTCCAACATATAGTCTTGGCAAACCCAGGGTGCATCTTGCCGGGCATCGAGGGTGGTGCTGGCCTCCAGCAGAGGAGACAACAAGGGTTGCAGCGGCGATAGGGGCTCAAGGAGAGGTCGGCTGTGGAGGCGAAGCTGGGACACGGGAGGATCTGGAGGCGTTGCTGGCCTAGGAGTGGTCAACGGGCCTCGTCCCTTCGATGCATGGAACAGGGGATCGAGGCCGTGCTCGACAGAAGGCAGCAACGATGCATGGACAGCAACGGCGACGGGGTCCTCTGGATCCGGACGGGAATGGGATGCCGGCGAGCGGGGTCCAGCAAGGAGCGGAGCGGTTCCCGGTTTGGCTCGACGTCGAGGTAGAGGAGGCGCTCAGGGCGGAGCAGACCACAACAGCGGCAAGGTGTGGATGGCGGCGCTCGCGAAGTTGATCGGAGACGGCAAGAGGCGGCTCGGCGAGGAGCCGTGGCCATGGCAGGAAGGCGAGGGCGACGGTGTAAGGGGTGCGCGCAACGCGAGAGGAGGTGGCGGAGCTCCATGGCGAGGCAAGAGGAGGGAGGAGCATGGGAGGCGGCGCTCCGGCTGTCCTGCGATTGCGCGAGGACGGCAGGGCATGGCAGAGGGGCTCCTCTGGGGCGCGAGGTGGAGGAAAGGAGGAGTGCGGACCGATGGAGATGGGGAAAGGCAGCGCAAGGGACGAGGGAGAGGGCGAGGGAGGAGACGAACGAGGGAAGGAGACGGGGATCGGGCAGCGTCTGGCCTCTGGCGGCGCGTGGGAGACAAGGGAGAGGGAGAGAGCGATGCGGGAGGAGTTTTGGCGTGCTAGGGTTAGGATGTGCTGAAGGATGACCATGTGGGCTACGGGGATGGATGGGCCTAGCTGGATGATGCGGCTGGCCTTGGTGGGCTGCAGGGAAGCAGGACTTTGGGTGGCCTAGGGCGCGGCCCAGGTAAGCTGCTGCTGCTTCTTTACTTTATCATTTTCCTAGGGCAGAAAACAAAGTGGAAAAGCACAGGGTAGAGAAAAAGGAGTTTGAGAATAAAAAAATCCTCAAGTTCCTGGAGTTTTGGAGGATTTGAATAAATTGCTCTGGGCATTTTTAGAGGTAGAAAAATATATCAAGTTTGAATTAAATTCAAACTTGGGCTATTTTTGGACCTAACCAAAACAACTTCAAAAGAGGTGAAAAAAATTGGCAGAGGAATAGGGCATGGTGATTGAATGTTGAGACAAAGATGAACATTAAAAGAGAAGGGAACGTGGCACTTGGAAAAAGAAGGAAGTAGAGGGAAGGAGAAGGAGATGATGCATGGGACGAAGGCATGGGGAAATATTTTTCAAGTGTGCCAAGGTAATTCCACATAACTGGAATATTTACTATAGCTCTCTAAATATCGAGAGGATATGTTGTAAAGAGAATCACCATGTGAATTCCCTCGGTTTAAATGGATCAAGGATCCATGCCATTTATTTAGTTGAGTTAAGAAAAAGAAATGACATGATGGCATGATGACATGATGCAATGCACATGATGCAATGATGAATGCAATGAACCAAACAAATCACACGACGAAACCCTGAAACCCTGGAAGGCATCTGAAGCTCCGGTCTTGGGGCGTTACACTCAGCCCTTTTATAGCGTTGCTAGTTGTAGATGCAGTTTCAGGTTGTTCCATGTTGGGATAGGGATATCTTGGGATATCACAGTATCTCTTATTTAATTAATGTATCTATATACTTGGTAAAGGTTCGAAGGCTTAGCCTTTTGCTTGGTATTTTGTTCCACTCTTGCCGCCTTACTTTCCGCCATACCGGTGTTATGTTCCTTGATTTTGTGTCCCTAACACGGTGAGGGTTTATGGGCCCCTCTTGAAAGTTCGCTTTGAATAAAACTCTTCCAGCAAGGCCCAACATTGGTTTTACCATTTGTGCAACATAACAAATAAACATGATAATAAATTTGACGCAAAGGGAGTTAGCGCGACCCAAGGTTTGTTACTCAACATAATACAGGGGGCAGCGCTGATGGTGTTGGTCCCAAACAGGCAGCCTGCAGGGCCATCTCGGGGAAACTTGAGGGCTGGTTTTACTCGTAGCTTGACCCATCTGATCGTAGCTTGAGACGAGATATGCGCGGCTACTATCAGGGTGTCGGCAAGTCGGGAGGTCTTGCTGGACTAGTTTGCACCGGGATCCCGAGTTTGATCGGGTGTTCCGAGATGGACGATTGTCTCCGCAGATCGTGAGCTTGTCATGGGCTAAGTTGGGACACCCCTGCAGGGTTTGAACTTTGGAGAGCCGTGCCCACGCTTATGTTGCAGATGGGAATTTTTAATATCTGGTTGTACAGAACTTGACACCATACTCAAAATAAAATATACCAACCGCGTGCGTAACCGTGACTGTCTCTTTTCAAGTGAGTTTGAGAAGAGAACATGGTGGGGTTATGTTTGAACGTAAGTAGTTCAGGATCACTTATTGATCATTACTAGTTTGCGACCGTTTGCGTAGTTTCTCATCTTACTCTTGTACTCGTAAGTTAGCCACCATATAATGCTTAGTCGCTTGCTGCAGCCTCACCACTTATCCAGTTCCATACCCATTAAGCTTTGCTAGTCTTGAAACCCATGGTAATGGGATTGCAGAGTCCTCGTGGCTCACAGATTACAATAACAATAGTTACAGGTACAGGTAATGCAATGATCATGACATGAGAGCGGTGTTTACTTGTCTTGGAGTTCTTCTTCAGCTTTTTCTTCGATTGAGAGATAGGTTCCTGGTCGACAGCCTGGGCTAGCATGGTTGATGTCGTTTGAGTTTCTGTTTGTGTTTCATCCGTTGTCGGATGTTGTTCTCATGTATGATGTTTGATGTATGTACCCCCGACTATTATGTAATGGTAAGATGTAATGATATCCACCTTGCAAAAGCATTTCAATATGCGGCTCTATCCTTGGTGGGACCTTTGAGTTCCTCTCGGATCGGATCGCATATTGGGCGTGACAATGAGGGTTTATATAGCAAGCTGGTAAGCATTGGGATTTTGGGGGATTTCACCGAGTCGGGCAGGAAGCTTGCACGGGAACCTGCGAGGTTGCGCGGGAACAACCTCACCACGATTCATTGGCGCCACTTTGAGCTACCGTTTGGCCAAAAGAACGCCCCCGCGCGCTGCGCAAGCTTGCCCTGTAAGTTGTCTACGGCAGCGGGGTGACAAGACGTGCGAGAGGAGGACGAAAGGACACGTACATATACGGTTAATAAAAACGTTTGTAATTTAATTACCTACTATACCCCGTCCTGGTTTATAAGTAGGATTTAACTAATAAAATACGAATGCATGCCGCCCAATATTATATCGTTGGATTCGTATTTGAAGATAGTTTCTAGTTATACAATTTTTGTAACATGCATTAACATTTTGTTGGTTAAATTTAAGGTTATATACCAGCAAGCATTTGCTCGAAACACACATGGCTTATTCCATCACAAACAGCTCAGATGGATCAACTGTATGCCACGTATCGCACACGCAACTCTAATCTGATTCATGCTTGACGTCTTCGACATCGCTAGCACATTTCATCTTATTTGCCAGATATCACTGTGCCTGCCTCTGGTCATGTCCCTCGACAAGCTCTGCTCGCTGTTAGGCACTGCGACACACTCTACTCGCGTCCGTCAGCGCGCTCGGCGTGTGGACAGCTTTTCCTTGCGTGTTCAACTGCTATATGCATATATATGGTTGCTCGCCGTTGAGGTGACCGCGGTGCTTTCTCGCGTCCCTTCGCATGCGCTCTGCTAGCGGTTGGGCATGCACACGATCACGTCGGGGCCCCCATATGCATGCGGTTGCGTCTTGCGCATTCCCACGCGATGCAGTTACGTGCAACACGATGGAGTTATGAGATGCAAATAAGAACTGCCATCAGTGCCTGCCGATATTCCAGGCCGTCTAACTTCCCCTCTAATTCCCGTGGCCATTATAACCTTAGTCTATTCAACCTTTCGATCGTGCTTCCTAACACAACAAGCACACCCATGATGACACATAGAGAGGGGATGTCAAGCGGCGCTCCAATGGAGTTTGGCGTGCATAAAGTGAAGACCCATGTGAGGGAGATGGATCTATCTGTGGTGTACACCATCAACCCGGCCGTGGTGGATGACTACATCAACACCATTGAGCAATTGCTTGCTCGAGACAAATACAAGGTGGTCGACATCGACCTCCAGTACACCATCAGTCGTCCCAACATAGATCAGAAGGTTGCCGTCTCCCAGTTGTGCGTGCGCCATCATGTCCTCATCTAGCACTACTGCATGGCCATAGAGCCTTGCGATTGTTTCACCAGGTTTTTCAACAACACCGACTACAAGTTCGCCACGGTGGAAACCACCGACGATGTAAAAGCACTCAGGGTCACGGGCTTGGCCTGCCAGAAACTTGTCGACATCCGTGAGCACTATAGGGTCTGGTGCAGCACGAAGAAGGACTCGCTAGTTGAACTCGCCTCGGCCATCATTGACCCATACTACGAGAAGATGAAGGAGGATGCCAACAGAACATGCCCCGTATCCTAGCATGGGGCCTGGATGCGGCAACTGGATGAACCTCACCTCAGGTTCGCGGCCAAGAGCATGTACACATGCTACAAGATGCACATGCCACTACAAGAAATCTGTTAATACATGACGGTTCTAATCTGTCATGGATCGGTGAAAAACTGTCATGCGTGATCGTTCATGACGGACATGAAATCCGTCATGTATATCGCGTCATAATTTGACCTGGTACCATCCATGACGATCCTTGGCTGTCATGGATTTACTTCCGTCGTGCTTAACGAACAGGCTTGTTAACGGCGTTAACATTTTTGCCACGTCATCATTTGACATGGATCTGACATGGCAACCCATGTAGTAATCAACCCATTTAAAATCTTGGCCCACTAAATTTCAACTAGGTCTAGTAGTGGGGGCCCATATAGTATCGGCCCAATTAAAAGTTTGGCCCATTAAATTATGGTCCATCCAAGGCCCAATAATTCACTCCAAGCAATATGTTTTGTCAAAAAAATGTATCTTTCTTTATGAAATAAATAATTGTTACAGAAAATCCCTAGGAAATACACATGTACAGAAGAAAAAAAAGATCAGAAGTACTTATGGACGATGTTCGGCTGAACAACACTCGCCCGATAGCTAATCCAACCGGATGCTACTGTGTAGAATTTCGGACGACAACTTTGGTCCGTCTAGAATGCTAAAAAAGATCCCTAAAAACATAGAAATTACAAACATCGGACGAAACACTGAGGAGGCCGTCCTTGAGGCCGGGGGTGACGACAAGGTCATGGCCAACTGGCTTTCCATGGCCCTCACCAGTGCACCGTGCGCCTGGCTGCTCAACCTCCCTGGATCCACAGTGGTGTCCTGGGAGGAGTTGCACGGCCTCTTCGCGGCGCGCTACGCGGCGCCGGTGCACCCCCCGGTTGCAGCCCTCCTCGGCGGCTCGCAAGCACCACCCTCGGATCGTCACGTCAAGCCGTTCTTTCGCCAGATCGGCGCCACTTCCAAGCACCCGGGGGACTCCGCCGGGCTAGGCCGTGCCCAAGGCCGACCTCACCTTCGACTCATGGGATCATCCCTCCTCCACCGTCGGCTCGGGTGCGCTCCCAATGCTTTGCACGCCCACCATCTGCCACGTGTCCATCACCAATACGCTCATCGACAGCGGCGCTAGCCTCAACATGCTCTCCATCGAGGCCTTCAGCCTTCTTCACGTATCGCTCGAGCGGATCCACCTAGCAAGCCTTTCTCAGGGGTTGGTGGAGGCTCCGCCCGCTCCCTGGGGCAGATCCGCCTCCCCGTGACCTTCGGCACGCGTGACAACTACCGCACCGAGCTCTTCGACTTCGACATCGCCCACATCAGCCTCCCGTACAACGCCATCCTCAGGTACCCGGCCTTGGCTCGGTTCATGGCGGCGACCCATCCGGCCTACAACCTCATGAAGATGCCCGGGAGCAAGAGTGTCCTCACAGTAGTTGCGGACACCAAGGAAGCCTTGATGACGCTCAAGCTCGCCCTTAAGACCGCCGTAACAGCGCAGCCCATCGACGCGGATACCTCTAAGGGTAAGGGAGCCGCACCAACCAAGAAGAAGCAGTTTTTCACTCAGGACAAGGCAGAAACCAAGCAAGTGCCAGTCGAGGAGGATGGGTCCTCGAGGGAAACCTTTACCATAGGCGCCAACGTCGAGCCTGGTCAGGAGGAGGCGCTGGTTAAGTTCTTGTGCGCAAACAAGGAAGTGTTCGCTTGGGAGCCCAATCAGCTGGTAGGGGTCCCAAGCGGGGTGATAGAGCACCACCTGAAGGTGTGCCCCAACGTACGCCCGGTAAAGCAGAAGGCGAGGCGACAGTCCACGGAGAAGCAAGCTTTCATTGTCCAAGAGACCCGCAAGTTGGAGGCTGTGGGTGTCATTCGCGAGGTTCGGTACCCCGAGTGTCTGGCAAACCCCGTCATTGTCCCCAAGAAAGGCGGGAAGGAGCGGATGTGCGTCGACTTCACCAACCTCAACAAGGCCTGCCCCCAAGATCTGTTCCCCCTTCCACGTATCGACCAAATCGTTGACTCCACTTCAGAATGCGACTTCCTGTGCTTCCTGGATGCGTTCTCAGGGTATCACCAGATCAAGATGGCGGTAGAAGATGTGGAGAAGACAGCCTTCCTAACCCCGTGTGGGCTGTACTGCTACACTTGCATGCCTTTCGGACTGCGCAACGCAGGCACAACCTTCCAGTGGCTCATGCACATCGCCTTGGGTCGGCAGCTCGGGAGGAACGCGGCCTATGTCGAGGACATCATGGTGAAGTCTTGGGAGGTGAGCACCTTGATCCAAAACCTAGAGGAAACCTTTGAAAGACTCCGCCAGGTGGACTTGGGGCTCAACCCGGAGAAGTGCGTGTTTCGCGTCCCTTCCGGCAAGCTGCTGGGCTTCCTTCTGTCCCACAGGGGGATCGAGGCCAACCCATAGAAGGTCAAGGCCATTGAAGACATGAGTCCACCGCAAATCCTGAAGGAAATGCAGAATCTTGTTGGACGGGTGATTGCGTTGGGACGCTTTATTTCCAAGCTGGGAGAGCGTGCCCTACCCTTCTTCAAGCTGATGAAGAAGAAGGGCCCATTCAAGTGGACCCCGGAGGCCGACTGAGCATTTCAAGACCTCCAGAGATACCTGACCAACCCTCCAGTGATGGTGGCGCCGCGACCTCTTGAGCCCCTAGTGCTTTATCTTGCTGCCACTCCCTACTCCGCCAGCGCGACGCTAGTGGCGGTTCGGGAAGAACACCAAACGAAGGGTGCATCACGCCGAGCTACACACCCAGTAGAGATGATGCGAGACCAGGAGGGCGCCATAAGGGCCGCAGCAGCAACAACAGTGGGTCAAGCTCAGCAGGACAACGCTCCTGAACCCGCAAAGGCCCCGACAAGCGATCAAGCGTTGGGGGCTCCACTGCCTCAGGAGGCACCCCAACTCCCGGAAGACGCAAACCTCATCAGCGCGCCTACCCTCGTCGAGCACCCGGTATACTTCGTCCGCACGGTGCGGCGGGATGCATGAGCACGGTACCCCATGCCTCAGAAGCTCTTACTAGTGCTCCTGGTGGCCTCACGAAAGTTGCGGCACTACTTTCAAGGCCACCCCATCAAGGTCGTCTCGGCCTACCCACTCGAGAGGGTGCTCAGGAGCCCCAACTCCGCTGGGAGGGTAGCCGAGTGGAACATCGAGCTGCAGGCATTCTAGTTGGAGTTCAGCACCACCAGGGTCATCAAGGTGGCCGCGCTCGCTGATTTTGTGGCAGAATGGACGGACGTCCCAGCGCTTGTAATAGGCGAGGACCGGTCTCTCTCGCCGGGAAGTGAGGCGCCCGATGGCTGGGTCATGTATTTCAATGGTGCCTTCGCGCGCCAAGGCGCGGGGGCTGGAGCAGTGCTCATCTCACCAACTCAGGACAAGCTTTACTACGCCATGCAACTCTGCTTCCAGCAGCGCGAGAAGGTATCCAACAACATTGCAGAGTACGAAGGCCTCATCGCCGGCCTGAAGGCTGCGGCAACACTGGGGGTGAAGCGTCTCACCATCAGGGGTGACTCGCAGCTCCTCGTCAACTTCTCCAACAAGGTATACGAGCCGAAGGACGAACACATGGAGGCATATCTCGCGGAGGTACGCAAGATGGAGAAGTAGTTCCTGGGCTTGGAGTTGCAGAACATGCCCCGAGGAACCAACAAGGAAGTCGACGACATCGCTAGAAGGGCATCCAAGCGACAGCCCCAAGAGCCTGGCGTCTTCGAGGAGCGGCTCTTCAAGCCATCGGCGACACCACCACTTTCAACGATAGTGCAGCCTTGGGAGGAGCTCCCGCAGCCACCTGCCGCGGGAGCCTCAGCATGTGGCCCGACTTCGGGAGCGCGTCTACTCTTGGCGCTCGAGCCCCAGAAGGGGTGCTGGACCAAGGAATTCAAGGAATACCTGATGCAAGGGACGCTGCCAGAGAAGGAGGAGGACGCGGAGCATGTGGCCCGGCAAGCCACGACATACTGCATCAGGACGGTGAGTTATACAGGAAGCGGCCAAATGACGTCTCACCGTGTTGCATCTCCAGGGAACATGGGAAGGAGCTGCTAGCCGACATACACTGCTGGCACTGCGGGCGCCACTCGTCGTCACGAACCCTCGTCGGCAAGGCATTCCGTAGTGGATTCTTCTGGCCTACGACGCTCAATGACGCAGCTGAGCTGGTGAAGTCATCCGAAGCCTGCCAATTCCACGCCAAGCAAATCCATAAGCCAGCTTAGGGCCTCCAGACCATTCCACTCTCATGGCCGTTCGCAGTCTAGGGACTGGGTATCCAGGGCCCGTTCCCTCGGGCGCCTGGGTGCTATCGATACCTCTACGTCGCCATCGACAAGTTCACAAAGTGGGCGGAGGTGGAAGTCGTCCGCACCATCCTAGCTGGCTCCGCGGTCAAGTTCATCAAGGGTCTCGTGAGCCGTTTTGGGGTCCCCAACCGCATCATCACCGATAATGGTTCGCAGTTCACCAGTAATATCTTCAAAATGTATCGTGCTAACCTTGGAACACAGACCTGCTACGCTTCAGTGGCGCAGCCCCGGAGCAATGGTCGAGCCGAACGCGCCAATGCAGAGGTCCTAAGAGGCCTCAAGACTAGGACCTTGAAGAAGAAGCTCGAAGCCCGCGGCAGGGGCTGGCATGACGAGCTCTAGTCCGTGCTGTGTTCCATCCGCACCACCGCCACCAAGCCAACGGGAGAGAGCCCATTCTTCCTCGTCTAAGGAGCAGAAGTGGTTTCTTCCTCACGAGGTCATGCATCGCTCCGCACGAGTCCTGGTGTTTGATGAGACACAGCAGGATGCCATGCGGAAGATGGAACTCGTGCCAGGGGAGGAACGCCGCCGCGAAGCTGCACTGCGGGCGGCAAGATGCCAGCAGGCGCTGCGGTGATACCACTGTCGCAGCATCCGCTCCAGGACGGTTGAGGTGGGTGACCTCGTCCTGAGGCGGGTGCTCTCCAGGGAAGGGCTGCATAAGCTCTCACCCATGTGGGAGGGCCTGTTCAAGGTCGTCCATGTCTCCAGGCCTGGCGCCGCGCGCCTGGAGACACAGGACGGGGTACCCATATAGAACGCCTGGAACATCCAGCACCTCCGGAAGTTCTACCCTAAAGAAAGGCCTAGCGCCTGTGAAGAAAGGCCCAGTGCTTGTGAAGCAAGACCCCGTGCCTACGAAGGTCTCTGATCGTGACACTCTCACGTAATAATGAGTGGGGCTGTACACGCCCTGGAGTCTCAGGACTGCCGCTGTCGGTGTCAAAACCGGCGGATCTCGGGTAGGGGGTCCCGAACTATGCATCTAGGCCGGATGGTAACAGGAAGCAAGGGACAGGAAGTTTTAGCCAGGTTCGGGTCCTCTACCCGAGATCCGCCGGTTTTGACACCGACATTGGTGCTTTCATTGAGAGTTCATCTGAGCCGTCACCGTCAGGCCCGCTGGCTCCTACGATCATCAATGGCGATGCAGTCCAGGGTGAGACCTTCCTCCCCGGACAGATCTTCGTCTTTGGCGGCTTCGCACTGCGGGCCAATTCACTTGGCCATCTAGAGCAGATCGAAAGCTACGCCCCTGGCCATCAGGTCAGATTCGGAAGTTTAAACTACACGGCTGACATCCGCGGGGACTTGATCTTCGATGAATTCGAACCACTGCCGAGCGTGCTGCATTGTCATGACGAGCATGATCTAACTCTGCCGCCGAACGGTGCCCTGGAGGCCGCACCCGCACCGGCTCCGACCCTTAGTTCGGAGTCAACTACGCCGATCAAGGATGGGCGGTTGGACGCCACCTCGGGGGCTGCGATCCAAACGGTGATTGAGCCGAACACCAGCCCCGTACTCTGCGAGGCTCGTGACTCCAAGGAGCCGGACTCCTCTCCGGACTCCGAACCCTCCGCGCCCCTGCCAGTCGAATCCGATTGGGCGCCGATCATGGAGTTCACTGCCGCAGACATCTTTCAGCACTCGCCTTTCGGCGATATCCTGAAGTCACTGAAGTCTCTCTCTTTATCACGAGAGCCCTGGCTGGACTACGGTCAGCAAGGTTGGGGTACGGACGATGAGGAAATTCAAAACCCACCCACCACCCACTTTGTAGCCACTGTCGACGACTTAACCGACATGCTCGACTTCGACTCCGAAGACATTGATGGTATGGACACCGATGAAGGAGATGATGAAGAACCAGCGCCTACTAGGCCCTGGAAAGCCACCTCGTCATATCACATATACATGGTGGACACCCCAAAAGAGGGAGAGGGCGATGGAACAACGGAGGATGACCCCTCCAAGAAACAGCCCAAGCGCCGGCATCAGCGGCGCCGCTCAAAATCCCGCCAACACAAAAACGGTGATTCCAGCACGGGAGATAATAATACTCCGGAGAGTGCCGAAGAAAACCCCCTCTAGCAAGGTTTAGCACAGGAGGATGGAGAAACCAGCCCTCATGAGAGAGCGACAGACAGAGAGGTCGAGGACGATAATTATATGCCTCCCTCCGAAGACGAGGCAAGCCTCGACGACGACGAATTCGTCGTGCCAGAGGATCTCGTTGAGCAAAAGCGTTTCCAACGTAGGCTTATGGCCACGGCAAGAAGCCTCAAGAAAAAACAACAACAGCTCAAAGCCGATCAAGATTTGCTGGTTGACAGATGGACTGAAGTCCTTGCGGCCGAAGAGCATAAACTCGAACGCCCCTCCAAGAGTTACCCAAAGCGCAAGTTGCTACCCCGATTAGAGGAGGAAGCACTTGATGCGGCTGAACGGCCACCTCATGGCCGCGACAGAGAGGCCTCCCGGCCCTCCACTCAAGCCGCACCTCGTACCAAGGCACGGGAATATGCGCCGGACTTACAAGACATGTTGGAGGACAAGGCAAGGAAAACATGATCAATCTACAGATCGCGTGGGCACCCCACGGCTCGAGACGGTAACCTTCACGCCGGCCACACATTCGGTAGGGCCGAACACAGTAGACAAAGCTCATTGGAGCTACGTCATGATATCGCCCAGTACAGAGGCGCCACACACCCACTGTGCTTTATAGACGAAATAATGGATCATCAAATCCCCGAGGGTTTCAAACCCGTAAACATCGAATCATATGATGGCACAACAGACCCTGCGGTATGGATCGAGGATTATCTCCTTCATATCCACATGGCCCGCGGTGATGATTTTCACGCCATCAAATACCTCCCACTCAAGCTTAAAGGACCAGCTCGGCATTGGCTCAACAGCTTGCCAACAGGATCAATCAGTTGTTGGGAGGACCTGGAAGCCGCATTCCTCGACAATTTCCAGGGCACTTATGTGCGACCCCCAGACGCCGATGACCTAAGTCACGTAATCCAGCAGGCAGAGGAATCGGCCAGACAATTCTGGACATGGTTCCTAACAAAGAAAAATCAAATAGTCGACTGTCCGGATGTTGAGGCCCTAGCAGCCTTCAAGCACAATATCCATGATGAGTGGCTGGCCCGGCACCTCGGACAGGAAAAGCCGAAATCTATGGCAGCACTCACGACACTCATGACCCTCTTTTGCGCAGGAGAAGACAGCTGGCTTGCTTGTAGCAATAATGTAACCAAGAACCCTGGTAGTTCGGACACCGGGGACATTAGTGGCAGGTCGCGTCGCAACAAGTAGAAGCACCGCATTAATGGAGACAATGCTGAGGATACAACAGTTAATGCCGTATTCAGAGGCTCTAAATCCGGTCAGCGGAAGAAGCCATTCAAAAGGAATCCTAGGGGCCCGTCCAGCTTGGACCGAATACTCGACCGCTTGTGCCAAATACATGGCACCCCCGAAAAGCCGGCCAATCACACCAACAGGGATTGTTGGGTGTTCAAGCAGGCAGGCAAGTTATGCGCCGACAATGAAGACAAGGGGCTGCATTGCGATGACGACGAGGAGCCCCGGCCGCTGAACAACAACGGACAGAAGGGTTTTCCCCCACAAGTGCGGACGGTGAACATGATATACGCCACCAACGTCCCCAAAAGGGAGCGGAAGCGCGCGTTAAGGGACGTATACGCGGTAGAGCCAGTCGCCCCAAAGTTCAACCCATGGTCCTCCCGCCTGATCACCTTTGATCGAAGAGACCATCCCACTAGCATCCGTCATGGCGGATTTGCCGCATTGGTTCTAGACCCAATTATTGAAGGATTTCATCTCACTAGAGTCCTCATGGACGGCGGCAGCAGCCTGGTACGGCCAAAATACGCCAGAGTCTTTTTTTTTGCATTATCTTTTTATAAATAAATGTTCCTTAACGACATGTTGCAACCGTACAACTTGGTACGGCCAAAATACGCCAGGGGCTTTTAGCACCCCTCAATATGGTGTGAGAAGTCCGAACACTTTCACAAGTGTGGCACCCCGAACTTATAGCACTATATGCATCGGCTCTGAATCATGTCTTGGGTCAAATAGTTGGGTTTGCCCGGCTCCTATGTTTTGGTGCCTTACGTTCCGCTATATCGGCTAAGGTAGCACTAGGAGAACCACTGCGATTGTGCCCCAGTTGAGTTGGGCCGAGCACCTCAGTGGAGAAAGCTAAAACTGACTGTCATGATGAAGCGAGAGCTGGTCGCTGTTCGAGAGGTTTTTTCAAGTCCCTAAAGACTTATGCCGCTTAGGGCGAGGAGTTGGCTCTGTCCGGCCAAGGCGTGGATAGCGCCCCAAACTCGGTCTTCCGAATACTAGGGGCTTCGCCGAAATTTAAAATTATAGAATTCTATGGCTAAGTGAGAGTGTTCACGCATTATAGTCCGATTGCCTCGTTCGTTGGGCTGAGTGCCTCCCTCGAAGGACCCAAATATGGGAAAAAGAGCGCCTAGGTTTATCCCCGAACACCCCAGCACTAGCGGCAAGGGGGCAGAAGCCGACGACTCGCCATCTCTCAGTATTGATAAACAGCCGCACAGAAGGTAATATTTTAAATTCAAGCAGCATTGCTTAGCGCATATGAACAAGTTTTCAGCGCACAGGATAACACGAGCGGGTTTTACTCAAAAAATACATCCTTGGTACATTCATCCGCAACAAGGCGGGCACCCTTCAGAACATCCTTATAATAATTCTCGGGCTTGCGATGTTCTTTCCCCGGCAGTGGCCCGTCCTTCACAAGCTTCTCCGCATCCGGCTTGCCCCAGTGCACCTTAGCATGGGCAAGGGCCCTACGGGCACCTTCAATGCAGACGGAGCGCTTGATGTCTTCAAGCCTCGGACAGGCCTCCACCAGCCGCCGCACCAGCCCGAAATAGCTCCCAGGCAGAGCCTCTCCAGGCCACAGCCGAACTATGAGGCCCTTCATGGCCTGTTCGGCCGCCTTGTGGAGCTCGACCAGTGGCTTTAGCTGGTCGCTCATGGGCACGGGGTGTCCGGCCTCAGCATACTGAGACCAAACCACCTTCTCCGTCGAGCTGCCCTCCTCGGCTCGATAGAATGTGGTGGCATCGGTCACACTCCGGGGGAGATCTGCGAACGCTCCTGGAGAGCTCCAGATTTGGGTAAGTATCAAGTAACTCACATTTATGTGTTTACTTTGCATAAAGAATGCCTTACCCGCCGCTATCTTCTTCACCTCATCCAACTCCTGGAGGGTCTTCTGGGATTCGGCCTTGGCAGATTTGGCATTCTCAATAGCCACCGCAAGCTCGGACGCTTGCGTCTTTGAGTAACGCTCCAAACTCTCATGTTTTTCCATGAGAGCCGGGAGCTCTTGCCGCACCTTGCCAACCTCGGCCTCATTCTTCTCCCGCTCGGTGCGCTCTGAGGCCGAATTCTTCTCGGCCTCGTCCAGCGCTAGCTTAAGGGTCACCACCTCAGACGTGGCCCCTACAATAGCCACGATAATCCTGTCATTTTCTGCAATTGCACCTTTTATATATATATATTTTTAGCAAGGTATTTCTTACCTTCATTGTCCTCGAGCTGCTTCTTGGCACGCTCGAGCTCTTGCTTGGACCTTTCGAGGTCCTGCTTTAGCGTGTCCACTTCCGCAGTCAGTGCGGCGGATGCAAGCAGGGTAGCCTCCACATGCATATTGACTCATTTTTGTTAGACTCCTGCGAATTCTATTTGATTCTCTATTCGGCTTTTCTTCCCGAACGCCAAACAGAGCATCAGGGGCTACTGTCTATGTGGTACTATTATTTACACTTTCTTTATTTACCTCGAAGCCTGTCAAAAGGCTAGTACAAGCTTCAGTCCGTCCATTTTTTGCGGACTGAACCTTCTTGACCACCGCACTCATAATAGCGCGGTGCTCCTTGTCGATGGAGGCACCTTCGAGCGCCTCCAGCATATTGTCCGGCGCCTCCGGTTGGACGGAGGCCGCCGGCACGGTGGACTTGCTCCTCTTGGAAGGAGGTCCCCCACCGGACTCTAGAACCTTTGAAGGTTCCGGAGCGGTGTCTGGCCTAGAGCCGGACTTGGAGCCCTGGGGGGTTTCATCCCCTTTACTCCTGGTGTCCGGGAGGTCGCCTTGCGGCGCCTCCGGGACCACCTCCTCCCTGCTTGGAACCTGTTGGGACAACACCTCGGTGTCGTCCGTAGGGCAGGGGGAGGAAGCCGTCGGAAGTGAGTTCACCTCCGACGAGTCCAGTGAGCCGCTCGACGACGCGTCGAGCCGGTCTTTGGGTGGGCTGCATAAGCATATTCGACATAAGGGAAAGCTGAGCAATAAACGAATACTATGAATTACTTCGGTATCCGGATACTTACGATTTTGCCAGGGGCTTGGCCCTGGGCTGCCACTCATCTCCGCCGTCGTCGGCGTCGACGGAGTAGTCCAGAGGAAGGGTTTTCCCCTTCTTGGACCCTACGGCCTCCTCAGAGAGGGCGGCCTTCCTTTTCTTCCCTTCCCCCACTGGAGGCGGAGGGGTCTCTTCTTCCTCTTCCTCGTCTTCACGAGAGGAGTGTGTCTTGGATTTGTCGGATGATGAATCCGACACCTACGGGCGTCGGGCACTCTTTCGAGTCCCCGTGGGCTTCTTCTTGACCTTCTTCTCCGGCACCACATAGGGCGCCGGAACCAGCAGCCTCGCCAAGCGAGCGTCCACTGGGCCTTTGGGCAAAGGGGCCGGACAGTTGATCTGTCCGGACGTCACCTGCCAATCCTGTCAGAGGAAAGGGAGCTTAGATCCCGCATAGAGTCAAACTATGGAAAACTGATACCCTGTAAAAGAAAAAAAACAGCTTACCGCGAGCGCGTGACGCTGCACGCTGAATCTGCGATCCTCGGTAGCGGATGCAGGAGCCTCGGCGCCCTTGAAAAGCATCCTCCAGGCATCTTCGTACGTCGTGTCAAAGAGCCTATTTAGAGTTTGATGCTGCGCCGGGTCGAACTCCCACAGATTGAAGGCCCGTCATTGACACGGGAGGATCAGGAGGATGAGTATAACCTGGACTACGTTAACAAGCTTGAGCTTCTTGTCCGCCAGGATTTGGATGCATGTTTGGAGTCCGGTCAGCTCTCCTTTTTTACCCCAAGACAGGCATGTCTCCTTCCAGGAGGTGAGCCGCGTAGGGGGGCCGGATCGAAACTCAGAGGGTGCGACCCATTCGGCGTCGCGCGGCTCGGTGACGTAAAACCACCATGATTGCCACCCCTTCAGGGTCTCCACAAAGGAGCCCTCGAGCCACAGGACGTTGGCCATCTTGCCAACCATGGCACTGCCGCACTCCGCCTGGCTTCTGCGCACCACCTTTGGCTTGACATTGAAAGTCTTAAGCCATAGGCCGAAATGGGGGCGGATGCGGAGGAACGCCTCGCACACGACGATGAACGCCGAAATGTTGAGGACGAAGTTCGGGGCCAGATCGTGGAAATCCAGGCTGTAGTAGAACATGAGCCCCCGGACAAATGTATGCAGAGGGAAGCCCAGTCCGCGGAGGAAATGGGGGAGGAATACCACCCTCTCATGGGGCCTGGGAGTGGGGATGAGCTGCCCTGTTTCGGGAAGCCGGTGCGCGATGTAGCTAGCCAGATATCCGGCCTTCCTCAGCTTTTTGATGTGTCCCTCCATGACGGAGGAGACCCTCCACTTGCCTCCCGCTCCGGACATTACTGGAGAAGGTTGAGGTGGCAGTGCATACTTGGGCGCTGGAGCTCGAGTGCGCAAGAATGGATAGGCAAAGGAGGAAGAAGGCGTTGGTGAAAAGGTGGATCCTTATCCCCTTATATGGGTGGACGCAACTACGTGTCCCCACCAGCCTGGTAAAACTCGCTTATCTCCAAGCGCCGTAATCAATGGCGCGGTTGGGTTACCCACGCCTGTATTGATGAGAATCCCGGAATAAGGGAACACGATCTCTGCTTTAACAAGACATGCCAAGGAAACCGCCTCGCATAACGCGCTAAGATGGGACAGTAAAACGGTTCGAATAAAAGCTTGGCTGTGGTGTGATGTCACACTACGGAGTACGTCAGCAGATTAGATTTGTGTAAATATTATTCTCTCTATGGCAATATGTGGAAACTTATTTTGCAGAGCCGGACACTATCTTTGTGTTCAAAATCTTCTATGAAGTACTTGGAGGAGGAACCCGCCTTGCAATGCCAAAGACAATTTGCGCGCCGGACTCGTCGTCATTGAAGCCTGGTTCAGGGGCTACTGAGGGAGTCCTGGATTAGGGGGTGTTCGGATAGCCGAACTATACCTTCAGCCGGACTCCTGGACTATGAAGATACAAGATTGAAGACTCCGTCCCGTGTCCGAAAGGGACTTTCCTTGGCGTGGAAGGCAAGCTTGGCGATACGGATGTTCAGATCTCCTACCATTATAACCGACTCTATGTAACCCTAACCCTCTCCGGTGTCTATATAAACCGGAGGGTTTTAGTCCATAGGACGACATACACATCAACAGTCATACCATAGGCTAGCTTCTAGGAAGCCTCTCTGATCTCGTGGTAGATCTACTCTTGTACTACCCTTATCATCAATATTAATCAAGCAGGACGTAGGGTTTTACCTCCATCGAGAGGGCCCGAACCTGGGTAAAACTTCGTGTCCCTTGCCTCTTGTTACCATCCGGCCTAGACGCACAGTTCGCGACCCCCTACCCGAGATCCGCCGGTTTTGACACCGACAGCCGCCCTTTGGCCTCGGGGGCTCCCTCCCACGTCTTAGTGGCAGCACTTAGCTCCGCGCTGGTGACAATACATGAAGACTAGACTAGGTGCCCGACGCGGCTTGTCATTTGCTTTCCGAAGTTGGCTTGCCCCTCTTTTAATCGAAATTTTCTTTCTAGTGTCTCTTGCTGGTCTCGTCCTGTCGCTTTCTGCCTCTTTTTCTGCCTTCATTTCTCTGGTCGACCTGTACTCTCTCTCGCGTCCCTTGAGAGGGGGCTGAGCAGGTACCCTCATGAGCTTCCTTCTTCTATTTTTCGCGAGGTACCCTCGTTCGAGCCCGCAAGGTGGCGCAGCTCTCCTAATTCGTGCCCCCCGGGTACCGCGATACAAAGTGCTGGGTCAAGGCCAGCGCCGCCTGTGACCAAGGCTCGGTTGAACGATAAGCCTCTTAATGATTTTTTTGCAGTTCCTAAGCACCAACTAGGCCAAGGAGGCCTCGGCGGGCACCAGGGAGCAAGCGCCTCGTGAGGAGGAGACTACTCCGAGCAAGTCAAGCTAAGTTATCTCTGCATAAAACAACGATGTTGCGGCACAACAAAGAAACAATAAACATAGCATAATAATTGAGAAATCACAGTTTGTTGCACGCCTGTCCGAGGCCCATTCTGGTTTCTTTCTTGATGCAGGAAGGAAAGGAAGAACAAAATAAAAGCGGCGCGTGCCCCTACAATGATCCACGAGGATGGGCTCTTGGCGCCATCCCGAGCTCAGCCAGACCCCTCCTCGCGCTTCACAGAGGCGTGACGACGAGACGACCCACTGCCGCCTTCGAAGCGGGCGTGGCGGCTGGTCGTAACCGCCGCTGCTAGAGCTGTTGCCAGAGGAAGAGCCACCGTAGCTGGACGAGATGTGGTCGGCCCCAAGCGCAGGTTCGCCCTCATCCTCATCACGACCATCGCCAAGGTCGAGCACCTCCTCGCCATCATTGACCTCGGGGCAGCACCCGGCACGGCAACCATCTTCCCCAAACACCCTCACATGGAGGGTCGCGTCACTGTCATACTTGAAATGGAGGGTGCACTGCCTGCCCAGGCCGTGCGCGCGGGCAAACGTCTGCCAGCCACGCGCCAGGGCTATGTTGCCCGCGACGGAGACCTCAACCGCGACCCAGGAAGCCCTACTGCAGACGCCGTGCGCCTGTAGCCAGAGCCCGCCTGGACCCGAGGCTGGTAGCTCATCGGCAAAGAAGCGCGGGACCTGAATCCAGTTACCGGCCGGGTTCTCCGACAATACAACGAACTCCGGCAGCACCTCCGCCGAGTGGAAGCACGGTCGGGGAGGCCGCGCGACCACTACACATCTCCCCTTATCAACAGGACTGCCATGACCGGAGCGACTCCTGCCATGCGAAGCGGCACCGCCACGGCCGCGCGGGGCCGCGGCGGGGGTCGCAGTGTGCTTGCGAGGACGGCCGCGACCATGCTTGGGCACCGGAGAGCCGGGCCCCAAGCGAGGTGCCTTCCCCTTTTCCGCGGCGGAGAACCTCTTCGACGGCGCCATTCGTGTCGCAACTGGCGATGGAGCAAAGGGGAAGAAGTGAGTGGAATGGGAAGAGATGGGCGACGGGGGCTCTGCCCCCTCCCCATTTATAGCAGAAGAAGGCCAACCAATGCCCCCCATGATCACAGGTAATGATGGTTTTTCCTTGCATGCAGCAAGGACTCGTCAAATCGGGCAGTTGCTGAGGCGACGTGGGGAAGCGGAGGCACCCACGTCCAATCAATCGCCATGCGTCGACCAAGGCCGCAGGCTAATGGGGCCTATGGTGCTCCGCACTTGCCCTTTCGCTTCGCCTCGAAGCCAAGCCCGAGTGTGCCTTGGGCCCGGGGGCTACTGTCGGCGTTCTGGGAACGGGGGTCCCCATACTTGCCTGCCTGCGGCCCACGGCGTGGCTCTGCAAGCGGGCCCGTCCGGCTCATCTTCCCCAACCAGTATTCAAGACCCTCGCGAGGGGCCAAGCCTCGCGAGGCGGACGACACAAGACCTCGTCAGGAGCGGCCTCACCAGGCTGGCTCGCGAGGGGCGGAGAGATCAAGGCTAGGCGAACCTCATGAGGTACCAATGGTGTGAGCCATGACGATCGAGTCTAGGCGGGTTCCAGGCGGGCGCCAGCGCTCACAGTGTCATTGTTTCCTCTTTGGTGTTAAGGAGGCAAGCGTAGATGAAGAGTACTGAGGCATCAAGCAAAGGTTTCCATATCGGTGCTACGAGACCCAGACCAGTAGGAAGGCAGGACGGAGGTCATCGTGGAGCCCAAGACGGTGTCACCACCAGATCCTTTGGCAGGCGAAGACTGCTTTTGTCAGGATAACATGTACTAGCTGTCCCCTTTCAAATTGGCCGTTGTTGGCTCCCTTCCTGCTCAATGTTTGGGGAGAGGACCAGGGCCTTTATAAATAGGACTAGCCATCACCATAGGGGGGCAGCGAATGGAAACCTAGATCCAACCCATCCTCACATCCGCCAAGCATAAGAACACCTCGCCTCAGGAGGCTGATCTTCCCCTTGTACTGTTCATCCCCAGCCCAAGAGGCAATCCACCACACCACACTGGAGTAGGGTATTACACCACAATGGTGGCCCGAACCAGTATAAATCATGTTTCTCTTGTGTTGCGAGTTCGTCGAGTTAGCCTTTGAGATCACGAAGTGCTTGAGGGCGTGATCGTTGAGGGAGAGATCTTCGTGCGCACCCCAGTGTTCGAACCTTAAGGGTTTGGCCGGAACTCGAAATCCGACAGTCTCTTTTATGTGATCTTCCGGTGTCATAGTTTGGATAATGTTGCTTTCAACATTAATGGACGTACCTGAGATATAATGTTTTATTTGTTGCCCATTAACAACCTTTGGGTTAGTACCATTGGCATTATTTATTTTGATAGCTCTAGATCGGTAAACCTCCTCGATGACATAGGGTCCTTCACATTTGGAGAGGAGTTTTCCTACAAAGAATCTGAAATGAGAGTTGTACAAAAGAACGCATTCTCCAACTTTGAACTCATGCTTTTGGATTCTTTTATCATGCCATCTTTTAACTTTTCTTTAAATAACTTGGCATTTTCATAAGATTGGGTTCTCCATTCATCTAATGAGCTAATGTCAAATAACCTCTTTTCACCGGCAAGTTTGAAATCATAGTTGAGTTCTTTGATTGCCCAATAAGCTTTATGTTCTAACTCAAGAGGCAAATGACAAGCTTTTCCACAAACCATTTTATACGGAGACATACCCATAGGATTTTTATATGCTGTTCTATAAGCCAAAAGTGCATCATCTAATTTCTTAGACCAATTCTTCCGGGACCTATTGACAGTCTTTTGCAAATTTTATTTTATTTCTCTATTGCTAAGTTCAACTTGACCACTAGACTGAGGATGATAGGGTGATGCAATTATGTGGTTGACATCATACTTGGCAAGCATTTTACGGAAAGCACCATGAATAAAGTGTGAACCACCATCAGTCATTAAATATCTAGGGACTCTGAACCTTGGGAAAATAACTAAGCATTTTAATAGAGGTATTATGATCAACACTACTAGTTGGAATAGCTTCTACCCACTTAGTAACATAATCAACAACGACCATAATATGAGTATACCCATTAGAGGAAGGAAAAGGTCCCATGTAATCAAGTCCCCAAACGTCAAATGGTTCAATAGCAAGTGAATAATTCGTAGGAATTTCTTGATGCTTACTGATATTACCTATTCTTTGACATTCATCACAAGATAAGACGAACTTGCTATCATCCTTCAAAAGAGTAGGCCAATAAAACCCAGATTGCAATACCTTTTGAGCAGTTCGGTCTTCCACATGATGTCCTCTGTAAGCTTCGGAGTGACATTTCCGTAGGATTTGTTCTTGTTCATGCTCAGGTACACAACGTCTAATAATACCATCTACTCCATCTCTATAAAGATGTGGGTCGTCCCAAAAGTAATGTCTTAAATCATAGAAGATTTTTTTCTTTTGTTGGTGTGTAAAGCTAGGTGGTAAATATTTAGCAACGATATAATTAGGATAGTCAGCATACCAAGGAGTGTTATGAGAAATATTTATTGCAGCTAACTGCTCATCAGGAAAACTATCATCAATAGGTAGTGGGTGATCAAAGACATTTTCAAGCCTAGACAAGTTATCAGCTATGGGGTTCTCTACTTCTTTTCTATTAGTGATATGCAAATCAAATTCTTGTAGCAAGAGAACCCATCGAATAAGCCTAGGTTTAGCATCTTTCTTTTCCATAGGATATTTAATAGCAGGATGGTCGGTGTGAACAGTTACTTTTGAATCAACAATGTAAGATCTAAATTTATCACAAGCAAACACCACTGCTAGGAATTCTTTTTTAGTATTAGCATAATTTCTTTGTGCACTGTCTAGAGTTTTACTAGCATAATGAATAATACTTAGTTTCTTATCAACTCTTTGTCCTTGAACAACATCAACATCATAATCACTAGAACCACACATAATTTCAAAAGGCAAGTTCCAATCAGGTGGTTGAACAATAGGTACATAAATTAAGGCTTTCTCGAGTGTTTCAAAGGCTTCTAAACAATCATCATCAAAAACAAAAGGGACATCCTTTTGCAAAAGATTTGTAAGGGGCCTAGAAATTTTAGAAATGTCTTTGATAAATCTCCTATAGAAACTAGCATGACCTAGGAAACTATGAATACCCTTGATATCTTTAGGACATGGCATTTTCTCAATTACATCAACCTTATCTTTGTCCACCTCAATACCTCTTTCAGAAATTTTATGGCCCAAAACAATACCTTCATTAACCATAAAGTGGCACTTCTCCCAATTCAAGAAAAGATTTGTTTGCTTGCATCTCTGCAAAACTCGATCAAGATTGCTTAAACAATCATCAAAATACTTCCCATAAATAGAAAAGTCATCCATGAAAACCTCAATAATTTATTCACAAAAGTCATAGAATATAGTAGTCATACATCTTTGGAAGGTAGCAGGGGCATTACATAAACCAAAAGGCATATGTCTATAAGCATAGGTTCCAAAGGGACATGTAAAAGTGGTATTTTCTTGATGAGGTTGACAAACAGGTATTTGTGAAAAACCATAATATCCATCATGGAAGCAAAAATGTGTGTGCTTAGATAATCTTTCTATCATTTGATCAATAAAAGGCAGAGTGTAATGATCTTTTCTAGTTTCTTTGTTTAATTTTCTAAAATCAATTACCATTCTATAGCCTGTAACAGTTCTTTATGGAATAAGTTCATTTTTATCATTAGGAACAACGGTAATACCTCCTTTCGTAGGGACATAATGAACAAGACTTACCCATCTACTATCAGCTATAGGATAGATTATACCTGCTTCCAAAAGTTCTAATATTTCCGTTCTTACTACTTCCTTCATCTTCGGATTTAACCAACGTCAGTGATCAACAACGGGTTTAGCATCAGGTTCCATATTAATCTTGTGCTGATGTAGAGTGGGACTAATGCCCTTTAAATCATCAAGAGTATATCCAATAGCAGGTCGGTGCTTCCTTAGAACTCTCAATAATCATTCTTCTTCATGTTCTGAAAGGTTAGCACTAATAATAACATGATATATCTTCTTTTCATGAAGATAAGCATATTTCAAAGTGTCTGACAATTGTTTTAGGTGGAGGAGGAGCTCCTACTGTTTCAATAGGAAAATTATGTTTAAGCAGAGGACGTTGTTCAAAGACAATATTATCTATTTCATTTATTTCATGCATATGTAGATCATTTTCATGGTCTAGCAGGTATTGTTCTAGTGGATCAGTAGGAGACACAACAATAGAAGCAAGATCAATTATTTCATCCTTACTAGGCAATTCTTTCATGTGAGGTTTTCTACTAAACTTGGAAAAATTTAACTCATGAGACTCATCACCAAAGCTAACACCGAGAGTTTGTTTCTCACAGTCTATTTTAGCATTAACGGTGTTCAAGAAAGGTCTACCAAAGATAATGGGACAAAATTCATCTTGTGGGGAACCAAGAACAAGAAAATCAGTAGGGTATTTTATTTTCCCTCACAAGACTTCAACATCTCTAACAATCCCAATTGGCGAAATAGTATCTCTATTAGTAAGTTTAATAGTAACATCTATGTCTTCTATCTCTGCGGGTGCTATGTCATTCATAATTTCTTTATATAAGGTAAATGGAATAACACTCACGCTAGCACCAAGGTCGCATAAACCATGATAATAGTGATCTCCTATTTTAACTGAGACAATGGGCATGCCAACAACAGGTCTATGTTTATCCTTTCTATTGGGTTTGGCAATTCTAGTAGCTTCGTCACAGAAGTAAATAACACGCCCATCTATATTTTCTTCTAGGAGATCCTTAACCATAGCAACACTAGATTCTACTTTGATTTGTTCATCAGGTTTAGGTGTTCTAATATAACTTTTGTTGACCACAGTTGAAACTTTAGCATGTTCCTTCACCCTAACAGGGAAAGGTGGTTTTTCAATATAAGTAGTAGGAACAACGAGATCAACATTATAAATAATAGGTTCTTCTTTAGTTATAACTGGTTCTTTAATTTTGTCTTTAATAGGTGGGTGATATTTAAACCACTTCTCCTTAGGGAGATCAACATGAGTAGCAAATGATTCACAAAACGAGGCTACTATCTCAGAGTCAAGTCCATATTTAGTGCTAAACTTTTGAAAAGCATCGGTATTCATAAAAGATTTAACACAATCAAACTTAAGCTTAATACCTGACTCTTTACCTCCACCGAGTTCCCAATCTTCAGAGTTGCATTTAATTCTTTCTAAAATATCACAATGGAATTCATTATCCTTCTTCATAAATGAACCACTACAAGAAGTATCGAGCATGGATTGATCATCACAAGAAAGCTGACCGTAGAAGTTCTGAATAATAATTTCTCTTGAGAGCTCGTGATTGGGGAATCAATATAACATTGACTTAAGCCTCCCAAAGCTAGAGCAATACTTTCTCCTTCACGGGGCCCAAAATTATATATGTAATTCCGATCACGATGAACTAGATGCATAGGATATTTTTTTGGTGAAACTCCAATTTCAATCGATTCCAATTCCAAGATCCAATATCATCGCATAGCCTATACCATGCCAATGCTTCTCCCTTCAAATATAAAGGGAAAAACTTCTTCTTAACTTCATCTCCGGGTAAACTTGCAAGCTTAAACAATCCACAAATTTCTTCCACATATATCAAGTGCATATCTAGATGTTCGGTTCCATCTCCTGCATAAGGATTGGCTAGCAGTTGTTCTATCATACACGAAGGAATTTCATATTCAATATTTTCAGTAGGTGCAGTAGGTTGATTGGTAACTAATTGTGGTTTCGGTCTAGGTCAAGATACCCCGAACAAACACCCACGTAGTAATAATTTTTCCTTACCAATTTCCACTTACCAAGAGCGCTTCGCTCCCCAGCAACGGCGCCAGAAAATAGCCTTGATGACCCACAAGTATATGGGAAGATAATTTGTAAAAGTATCGAACCCAACAAGGAGCAGAAGGAAATGACAAGTGGTTTTCAACAAGGTAATGTCTGCAAGTGCTGAAATTGTAAGTAACCGAGTAGTTTAGTAGCAAGATAATTTGTAAAAGTAACAATAATAGTAACAAAAGTGCAGCAAGGTAGCCCAATCGTTTTGATGCAAAGGACAGGGTAGGCCAATCCTTATAATAAGCAAAGCGTTCTTGAGGGTACACGGGAATTTCATCTAGTCACTTTCATCATGTTGATTCGATTCGTGTTTGCTACTTTGATAATTTGATATGTGGGTGGACTGGTGCTTAGGTACTGTTCTTACTTGAAAAAATCTCCTATTTATGATCGCAAGTATCCACAACTACGAGAAAAGTATTAAGAATAAATTATAACCATAGCATTAAACTTTTGGATCCAATCGGTCCCTTACGGAATAGCGCATAAACTAGGGTTTAAGCTTCTATCACTCTCGCAACCCATCATCTAATAACTGCTCCACAATGCATTCCCTTAGGCCCAAATATGTTGAAGTGTCATGTAGTCGACGTTCACATGACACCACTAAGGGAATCACAACATACATCATATCAAAATATCGAACACATATCAAGTTCACATGATTACTTGCAATAAGATTTCTCCCATGACCTCAAGAACAAAAGTAACTACTCACAAATGATAATCATGCTCAAGATCATAGGGGTATTAAATAGCATATTGGATCTGAACATATAATCTTCCACCAAATAAACCATATAGTAATCAACTACAAGATGTAATCAACACTACTAGTCACCCACAAGCACCAATTTATAGTTCCGGTACATAGATTAAACAAAAGAGATGAACTAGGGTTTGAGAGGAGATGGTGTTGTTGAAGATATTGATGGATATTTCCCTCCCCAATATGGGACAGTTGTTGGTGATGACGTTGACGATGATTTCCCCCTCCGGGAGGGAAGTTCCCCCGACGGAATTGCTCCGCCAGAGGGCAAAAATGCTCCTTCCCAAGTTCTGCCTCTGGACGGTGGCACTCCGTCCCGAAAGTCTTCTCCTTATTTTTTCTAGGTCAAAATGACTTATATACCAGAGGATGGGCACCGAAGGTGGGCTGGGCTGAGCACAACCCACCAAGGCGCGCCTGGGGGGCCAGGCGCGCCCTGGTGTCTTGTGATCACCAGGTGGCCCCCCTCCGGTGCTTATTTACTCTAGTATTTCTTATTTATTCCATAAAAAATCCTCGTGAAGTTTCTTGTTTGGAGTTGTGCAAAATAGGTAGCCGGATGTAGCTTTTTCAGGTACAGATTTCCAGCTCCCGCAATTCTCCCTCTTTGTGTGTACCTTGCTTATTATGAGAAAAAAGGCATTAGAATTACTCCAAAAAGCATTATTATGCATTAATATATTATAAATAACAGTAGGTAAACATGATGCAAAATGGACGTACCAGCAGCCACCTGGCTTTGAACATCCTAAGTTTCCTAACAAAGTTTTCAGGTTGAAGAAAGCTTTATATGGGCTGAAGCAAGCCCTCGAGCTTGGTATGACACATTGAAGAAGTTTTTGCTCGACAAAGGGTTCAAGCCAGGATCCACTGATCCCACACTTTTCACTAGTGATGTTGAGAATGATCTATTAGTATGCCAAATCTATGTGGATGAAACTATCTTCGTCTGTACTAACAATGCTTGCAGCTTAGAATTTTGGAAAACGATGTTCGATAAATATCAAATGTCTATGATGGGTGAACTGAAGTTCTTCCTCGGACCGCAAATTCATCAACATGCAAATGGAATGTTCATATCTCAGGAGAAATATCTGAAAGAATGCCGGAAGAAGTTCAAAATGCAAGATTCCAAAATGAAGGGCTACAAAACTCCTATGCCCATGAATGGTACGCTGGATGCCGATGTGTATGGTAAGGATTACGATCAGAAAGCTTATCGTTCAATGATTGGTTCTCTTCTTTACCTTTGTGCAGCCAGACTTGACATTATGTTGAGTGTTTGCATGTGTGCCCGCTGTCAAGCTGCAACGAAAGAATCGCATCACCAAGAAGTCAAGCGCATTCTAAGATATTGGGCTCACACCCCACCTTAGGTTTATGGTATCCTAAGGGAGCACAGTTTGATCTCATTGGATATTCAGACTCAGATTGGGTTGGTGACTTGGTTGACAGGAAATCTACTTCAGAGACATACCATTTCCTCAGTAGATCATTTGTTTGTTGGTGATGAAGGAAGCAGAATTGTGTATCTTTTTATACGGCCAGGCCGAATATATTGATGTTGGCGCTTGTTGCACTTAGTTATTGTGGATGAAGCAAACTCCGAAGGATTATGGCATCAAGGTCAAGCATATTCCTCTATATTGTGACAATGAGAGTGCCATCAAAATTGCACATAATCCCATGCGGCATTCTCGCACAAAGAATGTTGTCATCAGACACCATTTCATTTGTGATCATGTTGCTCGAGAGTATATTATCATCAATCATGTCAAGACCGAAGACAATCTCACTGATATTTTCACCAAGCCTCTTGATGAGAAAAGATTTTGTCCGTTATGGTGTGAGCTAAATATCCTAGACTCCGTAAACGTGCAGTAAGCTGGACTCGACACCCTTGCTAACACTTCCACATCATAGAAGGAATGGGTGGATAACACTTGAAGAGTTTAAATTTTTTGACAAAGTGAAATTTTCTTTCTGAGCGTGAATACATTAACGAAGAACTAGACTAACCGAGTGCCACGATAATTGTGCGACATTCGGGATCATACAATTCTTAAACGGTGGGCCACACCACCACAATTTTCTTTCGTTGAATTTCTCTTCAATCGAAAGCTTTTCTATTAGTCCGAATGCATTTCTCTCATAGCTATTCATTCGGATGTTTGTGTTTCTTTGTCTGAGTGAAATGCCAAGGACCCTGTTTTCCCTTTGTTCTATCTCTTCTAGTCTATGTTGTCCCGTTACAAATGCTCAATTTCACCTGGAATGAAACTTTATGTGGTGTCCTTGACCACGATTAAGATCTGGTCTGAACATTAATCTATTTTGGCAAAAAGTGTCCAAAACTTGGGGTTTCCCGCCCAAGTCAGGTCCATGATATTTATGACGGTTGCCACATGCAATCAATCATCTGCCATCCCATCCTGACCGTTGAGTCACAGTCTCTGAATAGAGGTCGTTCGATAAAATTCACCATCTGCGGTTATTTCCATTCGCATATAAAAACCGCGCCACCCCCTTCTTCCAGTTCACTTCTATTTCTCCTCGCCTCCACTCCTCCAAAACCCTTGCCATAGTGCTCCACCTTGAACTCGACACTGACGACCTCTTCGCCACTTCACTGCCGGAAAGTGGTCACCAGAGTCTTTCATCGCCGCCGCGGGACATCTTCTACCCCGCGCCGCCGTAGCTGATGCACGCCACCAAGCTAGGCTACGTGCAGTTCGAACTCGGGCCTCTGTCCTTCACGTTCGAGTTCATCTGCAATTATTATTCTTCGATTTTACCGCATATCTTAGATCTAGGTTTTTACCTTTACAAGTGCGGATGTGGTTTGTAGTTGTCCCTCGCATCCAAAAAAGTTCAGATCTAGGGTTTGTGTTATGTTTCGCTCGAATGGAATGCCTAGCACACTACTACAAAAATAGCTATAGCCAATATGGACACTAATGGCGCACTGTACATGTGGTGTGCCATTACTAAATACTAATGGCGTGCACCACATCCACGGGGCGCCATTAGTAATTTTTTTTAATTTTTCAAAACTACTAATGGCGCACCTTGGGATGGTGCGCCGTTACTAGTTCAACTAGTAATGGCGCACCACTCCCACGATGCGCCATTAGTAATTATGTTTCAAAAAAAATTCAATTTTTTTTATTTTTATTTTTTAGACTACTAATGGCGCAACGTGGGAGTGGTGCGCCATTAGTAACTTGGCCACCACTTCCACCGAATGCACCCCCCCTGTGGACCGCCTTTTCAGTTTAAAAAAATGATGGAAATTTAAAAAAAAATAAGTTTCCCATGTGATATGTGGTCTAGTTGTTCTGAAAATTTACAAATATGAATTTCGACTTTATTTGCGAAATCTCTCGAGAATTTGTAAAATGGGCATAACTTTTGCATACGAACTCGGATGAAAAAGTTTTTTATATGAAAAATCATCTACTCGAGAAGTTACATCCGAATTTAAACGGGGGAACCCCGTTAAACATTTTCAAAATCCTCAAAAACCTAACAGAAAAAAAGATATGGGGCTTTTAAGATCTGGAGACGCAAAAAAAATTCAAACTTACTAATGGCGCACCTCCCATGGTGCGCCATTACTATCTTCCCGCCTTCAAAATTCAAAATAAGTCAAAAAAATAAAAAAAAGTTACTAATGGCGCACCTGCCCATGGTGCACCATTAGTATCTTCCCACCTTCAAAATTCAAAATAAATAAAAAAATAAAAAAGTTAGTAATGGCGCACCTGCCCGCGGTGCGCCATTACTATGCCATATATATGGTTGGGCGTGGTCCTCTGCTCCTTACCTCTTCATTCTTCTCCTCCACTCCACCTCTCCTCCACTCCATCTCCTCCTCTCCTCCACTCCATCTTCCCTTCTATCCTCCACCATACTACCCTCCTCCTCTCCGGCGACCTCCTCCTCCTCCTCTCCGGCGACCTCCTCCTCCTCTCCGG
>NC_041390.1:338991356-338991648 GCF_002162155.2 Triticum dicoccoides | reverse complement strand
AAAAAAAATAAAAAAAATAGTAATGGCGCACCTGTCCACGGTGCGCCATTACTATGCCGTATATATGGCTGGGCGTGTCCTCTCCTCCTTACCTCTTCATTCTTCTCCTCCACTCCACCTCTCCTCCACTCCACCTCTCCTCCACTCCTCCACTCCATCTTCCCTTCTCTCCTCCACCATACTACCCTCCCCCTCTCCGGCGACCTCCTCCTCCTCCTCTCCGGCGACCTCCTCCTCCTCTCCGGCGACCTCCTCCTTCCTCCTCTCCTCTCCTCCCCTCCCATTCCCTCAC
>NC_041390.1:338779401-338991106 GCF_002162155.2 Triticum dicoccoides | reverse complement strand
CCCCTCCCCTCACGGTTTCTCCTTCCTCCTCTCCGGTGAGCTCCTCCTCCCTCCTCTCCGATGAGCTCCTCCTCCCTCCTCTCCGGTGAGCTCCTCCTCCCTCCTCTCCTCCCATCCCCTCATGGTTTCTCCTTCCTCCTCTCCGATGCTCCGGTGAACTCCTCTTCGGTGACCTCCTCCTCCTCTCCGGCGATGTAGGCGAGCGCCTCTCCGGTGACCTCCTCCTCCTCCTCACCGGCGAACTCCTCTCTGGCGAACTCCTCTTCGGCAAAAGAACACGACAAAAGAATGTACAAGATCCAAAAACAGGAACAAAATTTGAAATAATATCATGCCAAAAAACGAGCAAAAAAATGAGCAAAAAATGGGCAAAAAAATCATGATCCAGATCCAAATTCAAAATTCAAAAATAGCAATGGCGCACGGTGGGAGTTAGACGGTGCGCCACTACTATTTTCCCGCCTTCAAAATTCAAAAATACTAATGGCGCACCGTGGCCTATACTAATGGCGCACCAGTGGTGCACCATTAGTAAAAAATACTAGTGGCGTGGTACTAGTGGCGCACGAGTAGTGCGCCATTAGTAGGAAAAACTGGTGCGCCACTAGTAGGCCTTTTCCTAGTAGTGGCACGCTGACTAGTATATTCTTCGAACCTACTAGTTTGTCCTATAGGTTTCCTTCATTCAAAATATTTCTCAAAGTCTGCATCAGTATGCATCTATTTCTTCCTCAAAAGGATATTGTTCGAAAAAATCCTCACTGTGAGCATTTGTAACCCTGTCCCCATTTTCCCTCGAATCTATTCTTGTTCACAGGAATACGCAATTTGTTGAAGATTCTGCTCGACCAATGAGCATGGCCGGTGATGAAGAGGCAGTTCTGGGCACAACTGATGAGTCAAAGGCTTCAAATGCCAAGGGCCCAACAGTAGGCCCATCTACTAGCAAAAGAAAGAGATCTGAACAAAATGGAGACGAGGAAGAAGAAGATGCTCCAAAGAAAAAGAAAGGTGGTAGACAACCATTCAAAAATTCATATCATTTTATCTCTCATGATAACTACAACACTGTTCTGTGAGAAACAACCACAGAGAAAAGAAGGCGTCTGCAAAAGATTTGATGTCACTGGGTACGCAAGTGGTTTAACTATGAAATGATTCATCCTTGGTATGTGAACAACTTTACCTTCCATCCTCCATGGGTAACTGCTGTGAAATTGGCCATGTCCGAGCATGTGATCCCCAGAAGAGACCTCTGCCACCATCAGATACTCACGAGTCGTCTCTTAAGAGACCCGACTCCTATCCCGATGAAAAGGCTAAGCGCCTGAAGAATGCTGAAAAGAGAGCCAAGAAGGTAGAAAAAGAAAGAGCACGAGAAGAAGAAATTTGTCATCTTATCAAATCTGACATCGAAAAGAAAAAGGCTGAAGGAAAATCAGAAGGGCGCTCAAAGCACAAACATGATCCCAGTTCTGCTGCTTTGAAGAAAAAGAGTGTAGAAAAGAAAAGGCGAGATAGCCAGTTGACACATGATACGTCTCCAACGTATCTACTTTTCCTAATGCTTTTCCTCCTGTTTTGGACTCTAATTTGCATGATTTAAATGAAACTAACCCCGGACTGACAATGTTTTCAGCAGAACCACCATGGTGTTGTTTTTGTTTAGAAATAAAAGTTCTTGGAATGGAACGAAACTTTGCGAGGAATTTTTATATAATATATAAGAATTTCTGGAGCCAAGACCTACCGGAGAGGGGCCCCTGGGTGGGCACAACCCACCAGCGCGTGCCCCCTCTCCTGGGGCGCCCAGGTGGGTTGTCCCCACCTGGTGGCCCCGTAGACCTTGAAACCAACGCTATAAAATCCTATTTCCAAAGAAAAAAACAGGGAGAATGAATTATCATGATCCACGAGACGGAGCCGCCGCCAAGCCCTGTTCTTCCTTGGGAGGGCAGATCTGGAGCCTGTTTGGGGCGCCGGGGAGGGGGGTCTTCGTTCTTCATCATCACCAACCCTTCTCCATCGCCAATTCCATGATGCTCCCCACCGGGAGTGAGTAATTTCTTCGTAGGCTCGCTGGTCGGTGAGGAGTTGGATGAGATTCATCATGTAATCGAGTTAGTTTTGTTAGGGCTTGATCCCTAGTATCCACTATGTTCCTAGATTGATGTTGCTATGACTTTGCCATGCTTAATGCTTGTCATTTTGGGCCCAGGTGCCATGATTTCAGATCTGAAACGTTTATGTTATCACCATTATATCCATGTTCTAGATTCGATCATGCAAGTTATAGTCACCTACTACGTGTTATGATCCGGCAACACCAGAGTGACAAGAACCGGGACTTCTTCCGGTGATTACCATAGTTTGAGGAGTTCACGTATTCACCGCGTGTTAATGCTTTGTTCCGATTCTCTATTAAAAGGTGGCCTTAATATCCCTTAGTTTCCAATATGGACCCCGCTGCCACGGGAGGGTAGGACAAAAGATGTCATGCAAGTTCTTTCAATAAGCACGTATGAATATTTACCGAATACATGCCTACATTATATCGATGAACTGGAGCTAGTGCCTACATTATATAACTCTCACACTTGATTACATAGATAGATCAAAATCAAAAAACTTAAAGGTTAGATCATACTAAAAACTTTTATTCTACTAAATCACGATTTAACCAAAATGATCGAACTAAGATAAATAATAAACGGTAAAGAGGTGATGGTGATACGATATCGGGACAGCTCCCCCAAGCTTGGCACAAGCCAAGGGGAGTGCCCATACCCATATACTCAAGTATCCTCCTTCATAGGCGGTGGTGATGAAGTTAATGATGTGGGAGACTTGTCATTCGTCTTCCAAGTCATAGGCTCACTATCATAGATAGATGGACGAGTCTCTGGAATCCTCAGATCTGCAACCGAACTCATCCTCTTAAATCTGTATTCATACTCATAGTTTTGGTTTTGCAGGTGATAGATCTGGGCTTGGAGATGCTCGATTTTCTCATGAAGCTCGAAGATGGCCTCACGAATATTATTGTTGTCCAACTTGTGATAACGGGTGAATTCCGTGATCATGGAGTGGTTAGCATTGAGTCCGCGTTCCACCATCCCTTGGCACTTGAATTCCATGCTTCCGGTCTTCCTTTGCTCTTGAACATCCCAGATGTGAAGCACGCCCTCATACATCTCAATGGCTTGAGGGTGTTTCATCACCCCCGGAAGGTAGGGGTTGATGACCTTCTCCTAGAACTTGTCCTTCGGGGCACTTGGAGATGTCATGGTGATCTAGATCTGTCAGAAAAATAGCTCGAAACAAAAATAGAGGATATTGTTGTGATACGGTGGTCAAAACCTTCGGGAGATTATATAATGACTTTTTACCGTGCAAAACAAGTAATCTGGGAGAAAACGGAGTCTAAAGGGTACACGAGGTGGCCACCAGCTTGGGAGGCGCACCCCCATGCTTGTTGCCTACTCGTGAACTTTTCGGACTAATTTTTATTTTTTCTATTTTTTTAATATTCCAAAATGGAGTAAAATTGCCTTTGCGGACCTTTTGGAGTCGGTTTACTTAGCATATCACATACCTATTCCTTTTCAGGGCTCTGGTGCGTTCTTGAAGGTTTCCTTTATGTACTCTTTCGGTGTTGTGGAATGAATAATGTTGGTCTCAACATTTATGGGCATACCTAAGATATAATGTTTTATTATTTGCCCATTTACCACCTTTGGGTTATTGCCTTCTGTGTTGTTTATCTTGATGGCACCAGAACGGTAGACTGCTTCGACAATGTAAGGTCCTTCCCATTTAGAGAGAAGTTTTCTTGCAAAAAATCTTAAACAAGAATTGTATAGCAAGACTTGGTCACCTACATTAATTTCTCGTTTTGTATTCTTTTTTCATGGCATCATTTAACTTTTTCTTTAGACAGTTTAGCATTTTCATAGGCTTGGGTTTTCCGTTCATCAAGTGAGCTAATGTCAAATAATCTCTTTTCATCGATAAGTTTGAAAACATAGTTGAGTTCTTTTATTGCCCAATAAGCTTTATGTTCCAATTCTAGAGGTAAGTGACATGCTTTTCCATAAAATATTTTATATGGAGACGTACCCATAGGATTTTTATAAGCATTTCTATAAGCCCATAATGCATCATCGTGGTTCTTAGACCAATTCTTCCTAGATCTATTAACAGTCTTTTGCAAGATTAGTTTTATTTCTCTATTACATAATTCTACTTGGCCGCTCTAATGGGGGTGATAAGGAGATGCAATTTTCTGGTTAACATCATATTTAGGAAGCAATTTACGGAAAGCACCATGGATAAAATGTGAACCACCACTACAAAGAAAAACCACTTCCGTGATGATACGTGTTTGTCATAGTAGGTCACGTTTTCTGTCATGCATGAACATCCATGACGATTTTATGACAGAACCAAGATAGTCATACATGTGCTGTCATAGAAGTGTTCCATGACAATACTGAAATTATAATCAGGGTAGTGTCCACTTCCATGATGATAAATAGCCTATCTTGGAAGTGTTTTCGTCAAGGGTAACCGACACATGGCATCCACCGTAACGTGTCGCCGTTAAGCTATTGGGTTCCGGTTTCGATCCGATAACCCATGAATAGACCAAACCAATGGGGATTTTCCACGTGTAAAATTTTGATTTGCCGGAGGATCCACGTGTCAGCTAAGTGTTGGGACAGATGTCATCCAGCCAATGGACGGGACACGCCTATGATACGTGGACATGTGGCTCGGCCCAACAGTGGCCCATTCAGGTCAAAAGGCCACCTCATTTGACTTGGTCAAAAGGTAGCGGCCCGGCCCACAGAAAGCCTATTAACGGCATGTTCACATATAGCCCGTTTACAGCTCGCTAACTCACGACCCATTATGGCCTATCCGAATTAGGCTCGGCAGTGTCATCTAGGCCGTCCAATATGATTCCAGCCCGTTGAAACTTCCGACCCATGTATGGCCCATGACATCTTTCGTCCCATATGAGGCCCTTTGTAACTCTTGGCCCATTAACGGCCCGTGGTGAAACTAGCCCATAATGAACAGTATATCGCTTTATATCCATTAATGGCCCATTATTTTATTGGGCCATTTCCATCCCTTGTTATCTTTCGGCCTTCTAAGGGCCCATTTATTCTCGGGTTCAGTTGCAGCATTCAATTACTTATGGTCCATTACTGGCCTATTCCACTTCTGGGCCAAATTCAGCCCGTGGTTACAGTCGGCCCGTTTATGGCCCGTTAATCTGTTGGGCCATTTTCAAAGCATTGTCAAATACGACCCATTAATGACCCGTTATGCCTGTAGAGAGAACTAAGCCCGTTATGGTCGACCCATAAACCGACGGTTCCTTACGGCCCATATTGCGGTCCGTTATTGGTCCACGAATAGTACGACCCATGTCATATGGCCCATAGAGGCCCATTGATTCTACCATATGTAGAATTCTCACAGGAGGCCCATGGTCACTACAGTAGATAGCAGGACCATGGTTACAGCGGTTCGTATTGCGGCCACTAGAAACCACGGAAAAAGAAGACACTGACTACAAGCAAAAAAATAAACAAGACACCAAGGAAACAAATAAGCAAGCAACTTATGCTAGGCTATTACGGCTATTACACATATTACATCCACTGGGCATCAAAGTTCGCCATAGGTGCAAATATGGGGAACAAAGCAACATATTACATACACTGGTTGTCAAAGTTGGCGACCAGTGCAAATAAACGCCGCAGCAAAACAAGTCCAGAACTGAAACCACTTAAGAAGAGCTCAAGAAACAATATCCTGGGTATCCACCATGCTGGCAAGAAGCTTAGCATGCTTATTAGTTCTCTCTTGTTTGGCGCTTAAATCCTCTAGCACTTGTTGTTGCACCAGAAAGTATGCATCTAAATTCTACAGGGACTTCCTCGGTCCTTTATCTTCGTGTTACAGCACATCTGATCGATGTCTTTCAACTTGAAGTTGAGACTCAAGAAGCCAAACTGATTCAGGCAGCGAGTTTCAAGCGCTTGTGCTAGCAGTAGTGGCCAGTAACTTGAAGACTACATCAAGACATGACTTTGGGGTAGTCTCACTGTCTTCAAGATAGTTTTTATCAGCTTTCTTGGAGACCAACAGGGATGTCTCACTATCTTGAACCTTATCTACATTAGTTCCTTGGCCATTGCATAACGGGGTACTCTTCTCCAATATTTTGTTTGCATTCTAAAAGAGAAACAAGCAGACACATCACATGTTTACCATGTTGTATATGAAACTCATTTTCATAAACCAGTTCAGTAGTAAGGTGGATAGGATTACACATGAAACAAACATATGTCTATGTTCTATGGTCACTGTATGGTCTATATCATTCTAGTTTATGTTGCCAAATCAAGATAGAGACAGTTCAAATCATATTTGTTTAAGACAAAGCAGCATAGAAATAATAGAAGTGTGGGAAATAACACAACACTAACAACACTTGTAATGTGCATGACATGAGAACATAACTGTTTATTCAATTGAAAAGGAAATCAACATAGAGCAAGTTACAATAGAAAACCAGATAAAGAAACAGGTTTACAACATACATGTTGCGCCATTGGAGTTTCAATTGCATCCGTAAAATTTGAAATTAGTTTGTATGAGTAAACACAGTGATGCAAGAATAAAGGTGTATGAACCATAGCTACGGAACCTAACCTGAGAATAAAGCGTTGACTTGGGGTTCAGAGTGGTGGTCCTCGTGCTTTGGGAACTGCAGTTGCCTTACTAACTGCTCGTATTTGGGTGCTCTGTGGTGGAGACGGTGATGTGTGAACTGGAACTGGGTCACTATCTGCTGGGGTTGGGGTTGGAAGTGGTGTAGCTAGCTCTCTATCCAACTAGGTAGGGGTACAATCTGCGTGAGTATGGGTTATGTGTGGTGGGGTTGGTTATTGGGCAAGTACAATCGTGGTTCTATCTGCGTCGATGGGTAGCACTATCTTTTCCGAAGACCGTGTTTTTACTCCCATAGATACTGCCATCACCCTCTCCAATTCAAATGGCTGATAAACAACAAAAGTCATTGAATGTACAAACATTGTATGATAGACATGTGCAGTGGATAGTAGGGAATAAAACAGGGCATGAAAAAATTCACATTTATGTTGTCTAACCAAACAGGATAGCATGACAAAAATTGACATGTATGATGGCTAACTAAATAGGATAGCATGACACAATTTCACATATATGATGTCTGATTAAACATGGTAGAATGACATAATTCAAAATATGACAACTATGTAAATAGGATAGCATGATATAGCTATATGATTTGTCTATTAAAGTGGTTGGCATGCCATAATTCACATACATGCCGTGGATGGAAACATGATGGCATGATATAATTCACAGATAGAATGACATAAGTCAAAATATGATGACTATGTAAACCAGATGAGATGATATATTATGTCTTAATTCAGATACATGTTGTCTATGTAAACATCATGGCATGATATAATTCAAATATACGATTTATATACTAAGCTAGTAAGCAGAGGGCAATCGCATATATGATGTGTAAACCAAGCAGACGACATTCAATATTGTGTATATGATGCAAAAACTAAGCATTGCAAGACAACATATGCATGATATGAGTAATATAACGCTGCCAAGTCTGAGCATACACCTCAGGGGGAAAATAGGACTCGTCATCTGTCTCTGAATCCTCCTTTGAGGAGCTATCTGTAACTAGCAAGATATCTACCTCAGCTGGTAGCACTATCTGCTCTAAAGACCTTGTTTTCTCTCCAGATTTTTCCATCACCAATTCAAATGGCTGATGCATGGGAAGAGTAGTTGAATATACAAACATTGTCGAAAAATGAAATACGTAATACAAAAAAGGATGGCATGATATAATTCACATATATGATGCTTGGCTAAATAGCATGACATTGCATAATTCACAAAAATAATGCGTTGCAACAAAATAGCATTTCATAATTCACATATATAATATCTTGCAACAAGATGGCATATCATAATTCACATATATGGTAATTAGACACTAAATAAGTGGCATTCACACAAATCATGTCTAAACAAAGCAAATGACATAGCAATGCAAGACACCATATGCACGATATGAGCAATATAACCCTGTCAAGTTAGAGGATGCACCCGGGGGGATAGGACTGGTCATCTGTCTCTCAATCCTCCTCTAAGGAGCTATCCGTAACCAGCAAGACACGCGCTTCGTTAGATAGCATTGTCTGCTCTGAAGACCTTATTTTCACTCCAGATTTTTCTGTCGGCGTCCTGGGAACGGGGGGTACCCAGACTTGCCTAACTGCGGCCCATGGCGTGGCTCCGACAACGGCCTGGTACAGCCCAGCTTCAGCAATAACAATCCAAGACCTTCGTGAGGGGTCGGTCCTCGCAAGGCGGACGACACCAAGACATCCCTAGGGGGTGGCCTCACCAGGCTGGCTCCTGAGGAGCAGAATATCAAGGCAAGGTGCACCTCGCGAGGTTCGCATGACATGAGCCATGAAGACCAAGGCCAGGCGGGCGCCAGCGGGTGCATTGTGCCACTTTACTCTTTGGTGCTAAGGAGGCAAGCACAGGCGCGGAGTCCCGAGGAATCAAGCAAATGTTTCCATATTGGTGCAACAAGACCAAGACCGCCAGGATGGCAGGACAGAGGTCATCACGGAGCCCACCACAGCGTCACCATGAGAGCCTTTTGCAGGCAAAGACCACTTTTGTCAGGATAGCTTGTACTAGTTGTCCCCCTTTAAATTTGGCCGTTGTGGGATCCCTTCCCGCCTTACATTTGGGGAGAGGACCAAGGCCACCATAAATAGGACTTAGCCACCACCCTAGAAAGGAGGGGATCACCCAGATCATCATCTCATCCACCAGCTCATCGAGCTTAAGAACACCTCACCTCCTGAGTCTATTCAACCACTGTAATAGTTCATCCTTAGTCCTTAAGGCAACCCACCACAAAGCTGGGGTAGGGTATTACACCGCAAGGTGGCCCGAACCAGGATAAACCGTTGTGTCTCTTGTCCCTTGGGTTCGTCGAGCTAGGCCATGGAATCATCGAGCAGGCATACTGGGATGGGAGAGTTCTTCGCACGCACCTAGTGTTCGAACCTCTCAAGGGTCTGTGGAACCCCGAATCCGACATTTGGCGCACCAGGTAGGGGTGCATCAAAGCTCTGCCTTCCTGTTCGCTCCGTCTCTCCGTCCGCTCCGTCTCTCCGTCCGCTCAATCTCTTTGTCTTACTCTCATGGCAGGCGCCGCCCCTCCGGCTGGATCGACCGGCGCGCATGGAGGCGTCGAGGGCCTCCGAGCCTTCACCCCTGCTTTGCGATGACTGCAGTGGCCACCCAAGTTTAGGATGGACCTGCCACCCCGGTTCGACGGCGCGGCAGACACGGCAGGCTTCCTCCAGGCGTATGAGGAGGCCGTCTGGGTGGAAGGCGGCGATGACAAGGTTATGGAAAACTGGCTTCCCATGGCCCTTGTGGGTGCGCCGTGCACCTCGCTTCTCAACCTGCCAGAATCTTCGGTGGCCTCCTAGGAAGAATTGTGCGGCCTCATCGTCGCGCGCTTTGCGGCACTGGCACCTCACGCCGTTGCAACACTCCTGGGCGGTTCATAGACACAGCCCTCGGACCGACATATCAAGCAGTTCTCTTGCCAAGCGGGTGCCGCACATGTGTAGCAGGGAGGTCCTCCGGGATGGGCGGCACCCGAGGCCAACCTCACCTTCGACTCAAGAGACCATCCCGTGACCACCGTGGGCACAGGCTTGCTCCCGATGCTCTGCAACCCCACCATCCACAACATGGCGGTAACCAAGACCCTCATTGACAGTGGGGCCAGGCTCAACATGCTCTCCGTGGAAGCTTTTGGCTTGCTTCACGAATCACACGGTCGGCTCCGCCCCACCAAGCTGTTCTCGGGGGTCATTGGCGGCTCCACCAGCCCCCTGGGGCAGATGCGCCTCCCCGTCACCTTCGAAACCCGCGACAACTACCGCACCGAGCTCATCGATTTCGACATCGCCCGCATTGGCCTCCCATACAACGCCATCCTCGGGTACCCGGCCTTAGCCAAGTTCATGGAGGCAACTCACCCCACCTACAACCTCATGAAGATGCCAGGAAGCAGCGGCGGCCTTACTATGGCCGGGGACACCAAGGTGGCGCTGGCGGCTCTCAAGCTCGCCTTCAGGGCCACGGCTGCCGCGCGGCCAGAAGCGGGAGGGGACCCTGAGGCCTCGGGGGCTGCGCCGGCGAAAAAGAAGCACTTGTTCTCTCAAGATCGGGCGGAGAAGTAGGTGTCGGTTGACGAGAATGGGGCATCAGGAGCCACTTTCACCATAGATGCCAACCTCGCCCCAGACCAAGAAAAGGCACTGGTTGATTTCTTGCGTGTGGACAAGGAGGTGTTCGCATGGGAGCCCAAGGACCTGGCTAGAGTCCCAAGGGGGTGATCGAGCATCACCTGAATGTGTGCCCCAATGTACGCCCAGTGAAGCAGAAGGCGCGGCGGCAGTCCATAGAGAAGCAGTCGTTCGTCGTCCAAGAAACCTGCAAGCTGCCAGATGCTTGTGTCATTCGGGAGGTGCGCTACCCAGAATGGATGGCGAACCTGGTAATCATCCCCAAGAAAGGCGGGAAGGAATGCATGTGCGTCGATTTCACCAACCTCAAGAAGGCGTGCCCAGATCTTCGACTCCACCGCTGAGTGCGACCTGCTGTGCTTCCTGGACCCATTCTCGGGGTATCACCAAATCAACATGGCGGTGTAGGATATTGAGAAGATGGCCTTCCCGACCCCATGCGGGGTGTACTGCTACACATGCATGCCCTTTGGGCTGCGTAACGCCGGAGCAACCTTCTGGCGGCTCATGCACATCGCCCTGGGCCAGCAGCTCGGGAGGAACGCTGAGGCCTACGTCGACGACATAGTGGTGAAGTCTTGGGAGGCAATGACCCTCATTGAAGACCTGGAAGAGACATTCACCAGCCTGCGCAAGGTGGACTTGCGGCTCAACCTGGAGAAATGTGTGTTTGGCGTCCCCTCCGGCAAGCTGTTGGGATTTCTAGTGTCACACAGGGGAATCAAGGCAAACCTGGAGAAGGTCAAGGCAATAGAAAAGATGAGTCCGCCACATTCCCTTAAGGAAATGCAAAAGCTGGCGGGCTACGTGACCTTGCAAGGGTGCTTCTCCAAGCTGGGGGAGTGCGCCCTCCCGTCCTTTAAGCTGATGAAGAAGAAGGGGTTGTTGGAGTGGACTCTGGAGGCTGACGCCGCATTCCAAGATCTCAAGAGACACCTCACCAGCCCGCCGGTGATGGTGGCACCGTGTCCTCTCAAGCCCCTGATGCTTTACATGGCCGCCACGCCTCACTTAGCCAGTGCGGTGCTGGTGGTTGTCAGGGAGGAGCGCCAGTCCAAGGGCCTGCCACCCGACTCCGCGTGCTCGGTCATGATGATGCAGCCTCAAGGCGGCACTCTTGAGGCACGATTGCACCAACAGGAGACCAAGCTCCTGAGGTCCACCAGCCTCAGGAGGCGCCTCGGCCCCAGGAGGTCTCGGACTACACCAACAATCATGGCCTCGTTGAGCACCTAGTGTACTTCGTCAGCATGGTACTACGACACGCGCGAGCATGCTACCCCATGGCGTAGAAGCTATTGCTCGCGCTCCTCATCGCCTCACGCAAGTTGCGCCACTACTTCCAAGGCCACCCCATCAAGGTCGTTTCGGCATACCCACTAGAGAGGGTGCTCCGGAGCCCCAATGCTGCAGGAAGGGTCGCTGAATGGAACATCAAACTGCAGGCATTTCATCTGGATTTCAGCACCACCAGGGTCATCAAGGGAGCTGCACTCGCCGACTTCGTGGCGGAATGGCTGATGCCCTAGGACCAGAGGCAGGCAAGGACCAGTCGCTCTCACCGGGGGGTGAAGCACCACACGGCTGGGTTATGTACTTCGACGGTGCCTTCGCATGGTAGGGTGCGGGGGCTGGAGTTGTGCTCGTTTCGCCTACTCAGGACAAGCTCTACTACACCATGCAACTCTGCTTCCAACACGGCAAAAATGTCTCCAACAACATCACAGAGTACGAAGGCTTGATCGCCGGACTCAAGGCCACAGTCGCTTTGGGTGTGAAGCGCCTCACCATCAAGGGTGACTCCCAGCTCCTCGTCAAGTTCTCCAACAAAGTGTATGAGCCGAAGGATGAACACGTGGAGGCATACATGGCGGAGGTACGCAAGATGGAGAAACAATTCTTGGGCCTGGAGCAGCAGCACGTGCCCCGCGACACGAACAAGGAAGCCGACGACATCGCCAAGAGATCATCCAAACGCCAGCCTCAGGAGCCTGGTGTCTTCGAGGAGTGGCTCTTCAAGCCTGCACCCCTCCGGTTGTGGAGCCAGCACCACCTCAGGAGGAGCTCCCACCAGCACCAACCTCGGGAGACCCCACCTGCAGCCCAACTTTAGGGGCGCGCCTGGTCCTAGCGCTCAAGCCTCGGGAGGGGTGCTGGTCCGAAGAATTCAAGGCATACCTACTTCAGGGAACCCTGCCGGAGAAGGAAGAAGAAGCTGAGTGCGTGGCTCGATAGGCCACAGCCGACTGCATTCAGGACGGTGAGCTCTACCGAAAACGACCAAACAATGTTTCCTTGCGATGCATCTCTAGGGAACAAGGCTGCGAGCTGTTAGCCGACATACACCACGGAGACTGCGGGCATCACTCATCATCACGCACCCTCGTGGGCAAGGCGTTCGATAGAGGATTCTACTGGCCCACGGCGCTCAGTGACGCAACCGAGCTGGTGAGATTGTCAGGACCCCGATTCCAAGTCACAACGATCTAGCCGGCAACACCTCATATCACATTGCGGCCTCATGCATGGTATCCCACGGGTGTCACCTTACCATGGCCCGGGACCGTTTGCGCCTTTTGGCTCACGTATATGATAGTGTCGCTAGCATCCATATGACAGAGAACCCGGGCTGACATGGCTAGTCGTGAACCCAAAGCGGCACAGACCTATGGAGACCGGCATACATGAATCACATCGAGCATGTCGGTCATCAGCGTGTGAATCCGGGCTGTAGCACTGGGCTAACAGGACTCTGGGGAACACGGGCTATAGTAGGCTAGGCAGGACTCCGGATGTCACCGCGTGACATTTCCCCGAACGGACAGACATAGGAACGAGGTGAAACACATGCTGGCCAGTCAAGTGTCCTGAGCAGTAGTGCTGGGCTAGCAGGACTCCGGTGAACCCAGCTGTAGCGGACTACTATGGCTCGAGGAGCACTAGAATACATTTCCCCATAAGAAAGGCTGCCAAGGATAAACAACTAGATTGTCGTCGGAAAACAGTAATTAAGCAAACATGAGTACAAAGGTACTCAGCAAGTCTTACATCAGAACCTACGATACATGCTCGTTCTCAAGAAGGTGGTGGAGTTATTGTAGTGTGATGCCCTGAGACCGATGCGCCATGTGTCTGTCAGTTATTCGCTAGCGTTTCCATGTCATTTGCTTGCGTGTTGCATTTCATCATGTCATCATGTGCATTGCATCATCATGTTTTCAAAACTTGCATCCGTCCCGGTCTCCCAGTTCCTTCCGTTGTCTGTTCTGAGCCCAGTCACACTCGCACGCGCCCGCGGCACGTCCGAATATTATTTTATAAGTGGCCGGATAATGTTCTCGGAATGGGATGAGAGTTGGCGTGCGGTCTTGTTATAGTGTAGGTAGACCGCGTGCCAAGTTTCATCGCAATCGGAGTCCGTTTGATGCCCCAACGGATATTTATAGCGGCAATATAGTCGGTCAAAACGTCAGACGTTTTCGGTCTCTGGAAACAGTTGCCGGGCTGCACTCCTCTTTTCTCATCTCAGCCCAGCCTCTTTTCACAACCCACCTGCAGCCCACCTAAAACCCCCCTCCGTTCCAGACGATCAGATCGCGATCGGAGGCTCCGAAATGCTCCAAAAGCCCCCCAAACCCACCAAAACCCTAGCCCCTTCCTATTTAAGCAACCCCCCCTTGCCATTTCGGGCGTCCCTAGCCCCTAAACCTAACCTAACCCTCCTCCCACCTCTCAGCCGGGAGCCACCTACCCCCCTCCTCACTCTCAGCACCGGCCTAACCCGCCGCCGCCACTTGGCGCACCACCATTCGCCCCCGCCGCCATCTGCACTGGTTGCAACCAACCGCCGCACGCTACCTCAGCGTTTGCCTCCCTCCACCGCCCGCAGAGCCCGACGAAGCCCATGGCAGACACGCCGCAGGCCGACCTTGGCCCGAGGCCACCCGCCGCGAGCCCGCGTGCATGATCCACGCAGCACCCCGCAAACCTCCCGCCGACCCCGATCCCCACCGCTGGACTCCGCCGGCGCCGTCCCGGACATTCCTCGTCACTCCGCCACTGGTGAGCACCAACCCAGGCCGAATCCCGCCACCTGCTCCTCTTTCCTTCACCTGCCTCTATTTCTTCCTCTCACAGAGCTCTCTCTCCCCATGTTCCGCAGGACCACGGAGCCTCGTCGCGCCGCCGCATGGAGTTCGCCGGATCTCGTGACCCCCGTCGTTCTGCACTCGGATCCGTGTCGCACCTCGTCGTCCTCGTCCACCTTCGGCCGGATCCGGTGCCCAGGGACCGGATCTTCCCATTCCCGCCGTCGTCCCATGCCACTGGAGTCCCAGATCTCGCTGGAGTTCATCCACGCCGCCGTTGCTCATCTTCCTGTCGAGAAGAGGAGGACGAACGCCTCGCCCGATCCGTTCCAAGTCAGGCGCCTGCGTTGACTCAAGCGAGTCCAGCGCTTCGGCCCAGCATAGCCTCCGCTTGGGCCTCTTCGAGAGCCGGCCTAGCTCCGGTTTCGGCCAGAGCTGGCCCGATGTGAGCATGCACCCGAGCAGCCCCTGCACTTTTGGGTCGGCCAGATTCGGCCCGCTATGGTTTTTTCCCTGGTCCTGCAATTTTTGCCAATATTCCAGAGATGACTGTTTTACAGAAAAGTCCCTGTTCTTCATGCATTTAATAACTTCACAACTGTGCATCGGATTAAAATGTTTTAGATATGAAACTTGATTAGAATTTTGTCTAGATTCATAATATCCAACTTTCATCTATGTTTGAAATGTTTAAAATGTTGTTTGATTAAATTTGCTCCTATGCCATGTTAAAATGCTTTAATTCATAACTAATTAACCGTAGCTCCGAACTTAACAAACTTTATATGTATATGGGGTAGAATTTTGCCTAGTTTATCATGGTGTACTTGCTTTGCATGTTTAACAACTCTAAAATTGTGTTTAGGTCAGAACAGCACCAAATCTAAAATATGCATATGGGGATTTACCGGAATTTGTTGTTCATTGTTTCCGGCCTCATTTAACCTTGACTAGATAGGTAGTTTTCATTTGCTTCACCCTCTTGCCATGTTTAACAACACTTAATATTGTTGGGTACATAAATGAGATCGAACTAAATAACTTGAACATGGTGTTTCGTTAATATGCAACGGAGTTGCATATTGAGCTCCACTTAATTTGTAGGATTGCTTGTGCACTTTGCCATGCCATGCCTCATTAAACCGGACATGCATCATACTTGTTTGCGCATCGTGCCATGCTTGTGTGGTGGTTGTTTACTATGTTGTTTGCTTTATTTCTGGTGTATTTCTTCTCGGTAATCCGGTAACGTCTGTGAGGACCCGTTCGACTACGTCCGTTTGTCTTCTTCATGGACTCGTTCTTCTTCCTTGCGGGATTTCAGGCAAGATGACCATACCCTCGAAATCACTTCTATCTTTGCTTGCTAGTTGCTCGCTCTTTTTCTATGCCTATGCCACGATACCTACCACTTTCTATATCATGCCTCCCATATCATTAAGCCAAGCCTCTAACCCACCTTGTCCTAGCAAACTGTTGTTTGGCTATGTTACCGCTTTGCTCAGCCCCTCTTATAGCGTTGTTAGTTGCAGGTGAAGATTGAAGTTTGTTCCTTGTTGGAACATGGCAATGTTGTTCCTTGTTGGAACATGTTTACTTGTTGGGATATCACAATATGTCTTATTTAATTAATGCATCTATATACTTGGTAAAGGGTGGAAGGCTCGGCCTTATGCCTGGTGTTTTGTTCCACTCTTGCCGTCCTAGTTTCCGTCATATCGGTGTTATGTTCCCGGATTTTGCGTTCCTTACGCGGTTGGGTTATAATGGGAACCCCTTGACAATTCGCCTTGAATAAAACTCCTCCAGCAATGCCCAACATTGGTTTTACCATTCGCCACCTAGCCTTTTCTTTTCCCTTGGGAGTCGCACTCCTGAGCGTCATCATTATTTTAACCCCCCCCGGGCCAGTGCTCCTCTGAGTGTTGGTCTGACCGAGTAGACTGTGGGGCCACCTCGGGGCAACTTGAGGGTTGGTTTTACTCGTAGGATGTCTCATCTGAGTGTGCCCTGAGAATGAGATATGTGCAGCTCCTATCGGGATTTGTCGGCACATTCGGGCGGTGTTGCTAGACTTGTTTTACCATTGTCGAAATGTCTTGTAACCTGGATGCCGAATCTGATCGGAATGTCTTGGGAGAAGGAATATCCTTCATTGACCGTGAGAGCTTGTGATGGGCTAAGTTGGGACACCCCTGCAGGGATTTGAACTTTCGAAAGTCGTGCCCGCGGTTATGGGCAGATGGGAATTTGTTAATGTCCGGTTGTAGAAAACCTGAACTTGATCTTAATTAAAATACACCAACGGCGTGTGTAGCCGTGATGGTCTCTTCTCGGCGAAGTCCGGGAAGTGAACACGGTATTGGAGTAATGTTTGACGTAGGTTGTTTTAGTATCACTTCTTGATCATAGTTGTTCATTCGTGCTTTCGCCTTCTTTTCTTGCTCTCATTTGCGTATGTTAGCCACCATATATGCTAGTCGCTTGCTGCAGTTCCACCTCATACCTTTTAGCTTACCTATGAGCTTAAATAGTCTTGATCGCGAGGGTGTGAGATTGCTGAGTCCCCGTGACTCACAGATACTTCCAAAACCAGCTTGCAGGTGCCATTGAACCTTGCGGATGACGCGACCGAGCTCAAGGAGGAGCTCGAGGAAGATCTTGTCCTTTATGTTGTTTCGTTCTAGTTGATCAGTAGTGGAGCCCAGTTGGGGTCGATCGGGGATCTGTGTAGCTTTTGGGGTAGTCTTATTTTATTTTGGTTCCGTACTCGGACCTTGATTGTATCTGGTTGATGTAATGCTTTATTCATGTATTTGTGTGAAGTGGCGATTGTAAGCCAACTATGTATCTCTTTCCCTTATGTATTATATGGGTTGTGTGAAGATTACCTCACTTGCGACATTGCTTTCAATGCGGTTATGCCTCTAAGTCGTGCTTCGACACGTGGGAGATATAGCCGCATCGAGGGCGTTACAAGTTGGTATCAGAGCCTTCCCCGACCTTAGGAGCCCCCCTGCTTGATCGAACCGCTGGCGTTAGTGAGTCTAGAAATGTTTTGAGTCATTTAGGATTATATATATCGGAGAGTTAGGGATTCTTTTTACTCCCCAGTCCCTTCGTCGCTCTGGTGAGGCATCCTGACGTAGAGTTTTGACTCTTCTCTTCTCCAATTTCACTAAAAAAAATTAGGTTCACGCGGGTATCTTGGAATCGTTCCGATGGTTTTGTGACGAGAACATTGTTCTTGGTGCCTCCTGTCATTTAGGGGTTGTGGCAGTATCCCGGGGAGTTGAGCTCCGAGGTGTTGTCGTCACAATTTTATCGTTGTAGTTCTGGAATACCTGAGTTTAGTTTCGCCGACATCGAAATTCTCTTTTATGTAGTTGTTAGTGAGATAACCTCGACGCCACCCAGTACTAGGGCGGGAGTTCGGAGTATTGCCATAACTCGTATAACGGATGCTTTTCGAAGGTTGAGGTAGACGATTTCCGAAGGTTTCTTGGTTATGTGTTGAAGGATGGATATAGCTGGATGTAGGATTTGCTAGTTTTGGGTGAGATATTATGCTTCCCCTGTATCCCCAACACCTGATTGCATAACCGGAAAGTTTTGGGAGTTTATAAGTGGGAATTCAAGTAGCTCCTAGGATATCTTTCCGACAGATGTATGATATGAAATTGGGGTTCGACATCTAGTGGTCCGCCTATCCACGGTTGGTTTTATAGTGGTCTCGTTGTGTCTTAAAGAGTCCTTGGCTATGCCGACTCGGGGATGCTTCGTATGTCATGTGCACTGCCTTTCACATGATGGTGTTGTACGATTGAGCCCGTGTAGGCCCCACCATGAAAACTTCGGATGAAATCTCTATCATATGTTTGTTCCGGCTTATTCTGCAAGCCAATCCTTTGTTTTGTTTTGAGTTGTGGTATTCGAGTTGCTTCGAAGTCAAATGTTGATTCCAAACCTTCCATAAGCGTTGTTCTCATACCCCGATGTGAACACTAATCCTTCTCGATAATCGAGATTGTCATGTCAATCCTTTTTCAACCGGCGTGTTTCTCTTCAAGTGGATCCAATCATTTTCAACATCCGCTTGATCAAGTATCAGTTCTTCTCAACGGTGTTTGTTTCATACGTCTCCAAGTTTCCTTTGTTTTTTTCCCACCCTCCCCACCCTTTTTCTTTGAGGACTAAGACTTCTTAATCTAGTATCCAACTTATTGATGTGAAGTCTCTCCATTCTTTTCCGTCAACATTCTAATCTGTTGATTCTCAGGAAGATGCTAATGAAGCTTCAAGTTCGTTTCTCGTCACTCATTTTCTTCTCCAGTGGATTCAATTCAAGCTTTTGGTGTTGATCATATCTTTTCCTTGTTTCAGAAGTTTTATCATGCCGGTGCACCTCATAATCATCCACTCTTCGCTATTCATTTGTTCCGGAGTGCTCAAGATATCTCGAAGATTCATGTTTTCCACTCTGCTTTCGTTCAAACTCTTTCGAGGTTGTTATCTCATTCAAGCCTTTTAATTCAACCGGCGCAATCTCTCTTTTTAATCATTCTGCGGTGTTTCTTTTCAGTGAGCCCTAACCCACAGGTCTTTTCCCAGGATCTTACCTAACTCTTCTTATTTTTCCGGAGTTACTCTCATATTCTTCTCCAATTTTGACGTAAGAATGAATTATCATCAGTCATATGTATTTCTCCACGATCTGCCAAATTCTTTTAACCGTTGGCTCAACCTTTCTATTCATCTTCCCGGAGTATCTCAACAATTAATGGTGGTGTTTGTCGTCATCATTCTCAGATTTTGAAGACAGAAGAGGAGTTTTTCCTCCATATGTTATCCGTTCTCTCGGAGACTCGTGGTTCTAGCTTTATGCCATCCTCTCATAATTGTTTTCGATTGTGACAATTCTTTTCACCCATCTGGAGCATTTCATGAGTTCGGGGAGGCCTCAATGAAACAACCCACCATGTACTCCTACATGGCCTCTCATCGATACCTTTACCAAATCATGTTCAACACATCCCTCACATTACCGACATAATCATTTCACTCTAGCCCATCACCCAGATGAACCAGACCTGACACAACTCTAAGCATAGCAGGCATAGCAAGGTAGGAAACACATAAATGGCTCAATCAACTCCTACACATGCTAGTGGTTTCATCTAGTTACTGTGGCAATGACATGTCATGCAGAGGATAAGGGTTCAACTACCGTAGCACACAGCAGTTTGAATCGCGTTGTCTTAATGTAGTAAACAAGAGCAGGAGCGAGAACATCGGTTTGTATCGGAATGATCAATGGGTTGCTTGCCTGATGTAGTGGTAGTAGGGTACTACCCTTCAGACGGATACTCGGGGTTATCCTCGGAGGCAGAACCTACCACGAAAGACACACCGAAACATAATCAACACATGACAATATGCAACAATATGATGCATGCTATGACATGGCAAAATGAATGTGTCTTGGCCTAATGCAAGCTAAAACAGAAAGGAATGAACTCATTTGAATTAAAGATTCAAATGTTAGTTCATTTAACATAGCCTTATTAGTGCATTATCTTATTTTGCTTAAATATCAAGGTTAACTTGTTTTGTCATGCATGAGACCATTACAGATGGATAGATTTAATTTTTCTGATCATTTTTCATATATAATTTGTTTGATTTGGAGCTATGGTTGATTTTCTATGATTTTTAGAAGTTTTGGCTATTTTCTGGAATTTTCTATATAAAAATAAATCCAGAAAAGAATAAACACGTCAGCACTAAGTCACTGTGACGTCAGCGAGTCAAAGGCACCAGGGCCAGTCAAACCTGACTGGTGGGCCCTGTCTGTCAGTGTCAGCTAATTAACAGGATTAAGTTAGTACTAATTAATTGTCAGTGGGGCCTGGGCCCACATGCAAGTGACTAAACTACTTAAAATTAGTTAACACTAATCCTAAACTAATTAACAGGCCAGCCCCACCTGTCATAGGCTCAGGGGGGAAGTCAACCTGGGCCCACGCGTCACTCCACGTTCAAAAAGTGGTCAACTCGCCGGCGGCTTGACGCCGGCGACGACAGACGCGGCGGAGGGGCTCGGGTTTTGCCCACAGTCGACCAAATCGACTGCGGTTTGGTCCTACGAGTAGTTGGGGACAAGCCGTGGCGTTTGGTGGTGGAGGTGGAGCTCGGGGAGGCCGGAAACGACGGCGCGAGCACGTCCGCAGCGGCCAGAGTTCGGGCCTCGACAGAAAACATGCTAGGTTGCACAACAGGACGTGGGGGTGGCCGCGTTCGACTCGTGGGGATGTACTGAGTGCAGTGGTGAGCTCGGTTGCAAGCTTGCACGGCCGTGGCCACGGTGGCGACATGGCCGATGGCGAGGAGCTATCGGCTCCGATGACCATGGTGGTTAGAGGACGCGGACGAGCGCGGGGAGAGGGGGAAACGGTGGCGGAGCTCACAGCGAACACGAAGAGGGGCTCAGCTTGCTCAGAGACGGCTTGGCGACGGCGAATCCGTCGATGGAGTCCGGCGTCTGTGCTCAGGGAGGATGACTCGTGGCGGCGATGTGGGGCTCCCGCGGTGGCGTGGCTCGGGGTGGAAGGAAGAGGGGGTCGAGGCGGAGCCTCTGGGCCGGTCAGAGAAGCGAGGGAGAGGCGGTGGCCGTGGTGGTGCTTATCGGCGGCGACGGCTGCGCTCGGCAGGGGATGGGGAGAGAGCCAGAGGGGGGAGAGGGGCACGGGGAGAGTGGGGAAAGTGAGAGGGGGACGAGGGGGAGTGCGTGGCACTCGTAGACGGCGTCCGGGCGTCGGCAGAAGCACGAGGTGGCCGGCGTGTGGCTGCGGGCGCCGGCCACGCGCCTCTCATCCTCCTGGCGAGAGGAGGAGGATGAGTGGCAGTGGCCAGTGGGCTGGGCCGAGCTGGGCCAGGCCAGGGCGATAGGTAAGTTCCTTTCTCTCTCCTTTTCTGTTTTTTTATTCTATTATTTCTGTAACTTTAGGGCTTTATTAAAAATGCCAGGGCATTTCCAAAAATCATAAAATTAATCATGGCTACTGCTTAGAATATATCCAATAGCAAACATTTTAGTTTATGATTATTTGAGCATTTAAAATATTTTATAGCATTTAAATGCCCAAATGTAAATACTATAAGAATTAATCCAATGACCTTAAGATGTCCTAGAAAAATGTGCACCATTTTTGTCAAAGGTTTTAACCCAAAACAAAAAGGGTGGGCTTTTTAGAAGGGCATTTCAGGTTCATTGAAAAAGTTTTTAGTAAACCCTAGTTGTTCTAGGGGGGGTGCTGGGGATTCTGTCATCCCCATTTCAAATTTAAAATAAATTTAAACATGATGCACATGTTCAACCAATCCTAATGCATGACTAACACAGGGATGTGACAACTCACCCCCACTCAAAAGAATCTCGTCCCGAGATTTAGGATCCTCCGGGAAGAAGGTGGGGTACTCGAGTCGAAGACGATCCTCCCTTTACCAAGTGGCTTCTTTCTCGGAATGGTGTGACCATTGAACCTTGAGAAACTTGATATTATGGCGTCGAGTGGTACGCTCGGCTTGATCATGGATACGAACGAGATATTCCCGATATGAGAGGTTATCTTGTAGATCAAGCATTTCGTGGTCCACTCCACTGAAAGGATCCGCGAAGCAACGCCTGAGTTGAGAAACATGGAAGACATCGTGAACTCTGGAAAGATGCGAAGGTAGTTCCAATTAGTAGGCAACTTCTCCTCGTTTGGCAAGAATGCAAAAGGGTCCAATGTAATGAGGAGCCAATTTTCCTTTGATACCGAAACGATGGGTTCCCTTTAACGGAGTAACCTGAAGGTAAGCCTTCTCGCCGACTTCATAAGTCATGAGCTTCTGTTTACGATCATATTGGCTCTTTTGACGAGATTGGGCTGTTTTCAATTTCTCACGAATAACGCGAACCTGCTCTTCTGCTTCCTGAATCATATCCGGGCCAAAGAGTTGTCTTTCCCCGGTTTCTGACCAGTTAAGAGGCGTTCGACATTTTCGTCCATAAGAACTTCGGAAGGAGCTTTGACCAAACTAGCTTGATAACTATTGTTATAAGCAAACTCCGTGAATGGAAGGCATTTCTCCCAACCCATTCCGAATGAGATGACAGAAGCTCGGAACATATCTTCCAGAATTTGATTGACTCGCTCTACTTGACCACTTGATTGAGGATGGAAGGCGGTGCTAAAAGAGAGACGAGTTCCCATAGCATTTTGGAAACTTTCCCAAAATCGAGAGGTGAAGAGACTCCCACGGTCTGAGTTAATTTCCAATGGGACACCATGAAGAGACACTATTCGGGAGATGTATAAATCAGCTAGCTGGCTAGCGGTGATACTCTCACGAACAAGTAGGAAATGGGCTACTTTGGAAAGACGGCCGATCACGACGAAGATGGCATTATTTCCTCTCTTGGTCCTGGGAAACCGAGTAATGAAATCCATACTGATTTTATCCCATTTCCACTCTGGAATAGCCAAAGGTTGAAGGGTGCCAGCAGGCCGTTGATGCTCTGCTTTAACATGACGACAAACGTCGCAATTAGCAATGTATTGAGTGATTTCTCTCTTCATCCTAGTCCACCAAAACCTCTGGCGTAGGTCTTTATACATTTTAGTACTACCAGGATGAATGGTGAGAGGGGATTCATGAGCTTCCTTAAGGATCAGCCGCCTCAGGTTTCGTGCCTTGGGAACCACTAAGCGCTTTCCAAAGTATGACACCTTGATCATCAACAGAGAAACAATTCGCGACTCCTTTCTCAATGTTTCTCCTAATACGGGAGATTCCCGGATCTACCTTTTGTGCCTTGATGATCTGATCCGTAAGGGTAGGTTTCGGCACCAGGGTGGATAGGAATCCTCGAGGAACAATGTGAAGATTGAGCTTACGAAATTCCTCGTGGAGAAGTGGTTGACTTTTTTGTAACATTAGGTTGTTACAATAAGATTTATGACTTAGCGCATCAGCCATGACATTGGCTTTGCCCGGGGTGTAAGTTATTCCTAAGTCGTAATCCGAGATCAACTCGACCCAACGTCTTTGCCTGAGATTCAAATCCGGTTGGGTGAAGATATATTTCAATCTTTGGTGATCGGTGAAGATCTCGCAACGATTACCGAGGAGGTAATTTCGCCAAGTTTTGAGTGCATGGACTATAGCTGCAAGCTCTAGATCATCTGTGGGATAGTTTTCCTCATGTGGGTGTAATTGCCGTGAAGCATAGGCAATTACCTGACGATCTTGCCTGAGTATGCAACCTAGTCCTTGTCGCGAGGCGTCGCAATAGGTAATAAAGTCCTTGGAGAAATCTGGTGGTACCAATACGGGAGCAGATGTCAGGCGTCTTTTGAGTTCCTGAAAGCTGAACTCGCATTGTGGGGTCCACTCGAACTTTTTATCTTTCTTGAGGAGTTCAGTTAGAGGTTTAGCAACCTTGGAGGAATTCTCGACGAAGCGGCGACAATAGCTCGCTAAGCCAAGGAAGCTCCGAACTTGCTTGACTGTCTCAGGTGGAGTCCAATCAAGGACGGCTTGAACTCGCTCGGGATTGACAGCAATACCCTTACCAGAGATTACATGGCCTAGATAGGTCACTTCTGGCAACCAGAATTCACACTTGGAGAATTTGGCATAAAGGAGATGCTCTTGAAGTTTCGTCAACACCAGCCTTAGATGTTTGGCATGTTCCTCTTCATTCTTGGAGTAGATGAGTATGTCATTGAGGTAAACTACAACGAATTTATCCAAATACTCCATGAAGACCGAGTTCATTAACCGAGAGAAGGTGGCTGGGGCATTGGTTAAACCGAAGGACATAACGGTGTACTCGTATTGGCCATAGTGAGTAACAAAGGCCGTTTTGGGAATGTCCCCGTTTCTCATTTTGATTTGATGGTAGCCCAACCTCAAATCCATCTTGGAAAAGACTGAGGATCCAACGAGCTGATCATACAGATCGTTGATCCTGGGAAGCGGATACTTGTTCTTGATGGTGACCTAGTTGACAGGTCGGTAATCTACAACCATCCAATCCGTTCCATCCTTCTTCTTGACAAAGAGGACGGGGCAAGCCCAAGGAGAGGAACTAGGATGGATGAAACCCTTTTTCAAGGACTCATCGAGTTGGTTCTTAAGCTCGGCTAGTTCTAAGGGTGCCATCTTATAGGGTCTTCTAGAAATTGGAACGGTTCCTGGAACAAGGTCTATCATAAACTCGACATCCCTGTCAGGTGGAACACCTGGCAGTTCTTCTGGAAAGACATCCGGAAAGTCTCGGACTACCGGAATATCCTCAAGGTCTGGAAGGGGGTTGGCATTTAGGGAGTAAAGCTGGCGCTTGGCCACTCGAGTTAAGACATTGACTGTCTTGCCCGATGGGTGAGTAAGTTGAACGGTTCTAGTGGCACAATCAATCTTAGCATAATGGGCTGACATCTAGTCCATACCCAAGATGATGTTAATGTCTGAGGACTTAAGAGCTATTAAGGATGCAAGGAAGACAAGTCTATCAACAAGAATTTCGTTCCCATGGCTTACTCTAGAAGTTTGCCATTTGGAACCCGGAGTTTGAATTACCATGGAAGTGGGCATGTCACAGAATGTCGTGTTATGCAATCGAGCATAGTTCTCGGATATGAATGAATGAGATGCTCCAGTATCGAAAAGAACAGATGCCGAATGGCAATTAATAAGGAATGTACCAAGGACGACGTTAGGATCCTCATGAGCCTCCTCGGCTGAAACATAGTTGACATGGCCACGTGCAGTGGTGACCGGCTTGGCGTAGAATGTCTTTCCCGTTGGCTTACCACGGCCAACGGACTTTCCAGACTGATTGGGGTTGTTGTTCTGGGGACACTCTCGACTATAGTGACCCGGCTCTCCACACTTGAAACATGTCACAACATTGGGGCGTGGAGCAGCATTAGTAGCGGGGCCACCATAGGGCTTGGGCGGTGCAAACTGCTGGTTGGGGCGAGGCGCCTCAAAGGATGGCCTCGGAATGAACCTGGGTGGCAGTGCCGTGCTTGGAATCCACACCCGGCGCTTCTGAGATCCATAGCCGGATGAAGAGCCAAAATCACGAGAGTGGTTGCGTGAAGCGTCATAGTCAGACTAGCCTATCTCAGCACTGATGGCTTTATTGACCAACTTCTGAAAGGAGGTGCACTCGTGCAGACGAAGATCACAGCGAAGCTCAGGGCTAAGTCCCTTGCGGAACCTTGCATGCTTCTTAGCATCGGTGGATACCTCTTCAGGAGCATATCGTGCCAGATTCCCAAATTCACGGCTATATGCATCCACAGTCAGTCTTCCTTGGGTGAAATTGCAGAACTCTTCCCTCTTGCGATCTATGAGACCTTCCGGAATGTGATGCTCATGGAAAGCCTCACTGAATTCGGCCCAAGTAGTGATTTGGCCGACAGGGCGCATAGCTTCAAAATTTTCCCACCAAAGGCAAGGAGGGCCTTCGAGGTGATAGGCAGCATACGTAACCTTATCAGCTTCGGCTACGTTGGTAGAACGTAGCTTGTGGGTGATGCTGCGAAGCCAGTCATCCGCGTCGAGGGGCTCGATGGAATGATTAAACTTTGGTGGGTACAACTTGATGAAGTCATTGATTGACACCAAGTCATTTCGCTGATGGCGTGCAGTGTTCTGCTCAATCTGCTCCAGCAAACGGTTAGTCTCACGCTTGTTTCTTTCCGCCTCCAGCATCACTTCGGCCAGAGAAGGCGGGTGAGGCAGATTTTCACCCCTAGCTGCACTGGCTTCCCCCTGCTCCGGGGCAGCAGGGTTGCTGCGAGTGTTGACCATCCTAGCAGAAAACAAGACAACGGTTTAGATAAGGATGGCACAAACTTAGCAAGGAAGTGCAGAATGTAATGGATAACATGGAATGCTAAGATGTTCATTGCACGACATGGTAATATAGAAACTGACATATATATACCATTGGTCATACACACCGTACATAGTTTAGTACAAGCCCAGGCTAGAGTACAACTACGGTGAAAGACATTACATCTCATCGGAGGCATTCCAAGCTCCTATACATTATTTTTCTACACCTCCGGAGCGTGATACACACCAAGTCGTATCCCACGGTCACGCAGGACTGTGGAGAATACAACTACTATAATACTAGTGAAACTACTACTAGCTCAAACAGCTCCGTAGTAATCCTCATAGAATTCGCCACCAAAGCCTGGAAGTGGAACATGATCATCTGGGAACAGACGGTCCTGCGGAGCCTGCAGACCTTAGGGACTCGGATGTGGCCTTGGTCCCACAGGTGGTGGCAGACGGGGACCACGAGGAGGGGTGATGCCTCCTACATCGCGCCACTCCATACAATCTGGCAATCCAGACCATACAGGGTACAGATCCCTCAGATCCATGTATCCTGCCTGTACCGCTGGTGCAAACCGAGTCAAAGTGGCCCAGTGATCAGCATGAGAGTTAAAAAGCTCCATACACAAGGCCCGATTTTCGCGGTCCTTATCCTTGAGCATCTCGGCAGTGGTGCTGAGTAGTGACTCCTCATGTGTGGGGTCAGCATAAATAGCCTGGAGATACCCTTGCGCTCCCGGAAGTGAAGCTGGCATATAACTGAAGTCGGTGTTCCAAAGCAGGCCAGTCCAGACTCACATGATGGTCATCATCGAATAGGCAACATCCTGCAGCCATCTCAACAGTAACCCTGAGTCCATAGGAACAGTGAAGGGGCTCAGTGGCTCCAGGATAAGAGGGATATATCCTGACGGTACAGAGGTACTGGCTCTGGTTGAAGTCTCGGAATTGCTCTTCGACAGTGTATTCGGGATACCAACAGTAACCCGTCTCGATCATTACCCGGACTAACATAGCAGTATGACCGGGCACATCGAGGCACCGGGTCAGGCGAACCACTTGGTTTTGAGCACGAGTGTCCATCTGAAAGCACAACCACAATGCAAAGACATTAGAATTTCTAGGGAAAATTGGACAGCATAACAGCTGTAAATGCTCAGAAAAGGATTGAGACATCCACAACAGTTTGCAATACCACTCAACAACATCATATCAAGGTTCTGATTCAACTGGCAACATACTAAAAGTAGTGGAAACTGTACTGAGGCTTGTAACAACAACCCTATAAGCTACTACGGATTAGTAACACGTGAACCTGATAGAAGAAGAGAACCTAGTCCTTAACCCACGTTGAATGAGAAGAGAATGACTTAGATCAGAGGGCATAAGGTAAAGGAGTAAAAGAGCCTTACGTTCCCTCCCACAATCAATTCCCCTACATATAACTAAAGCATTTCTAGACTCGACATCAACCAGTTTGGCTCAACGAACTACAGGCAGTCCGGCTCTGATGCCAACGCTGTCAGGACCCCGATTCGAAGTCACAACGATCTAGCCGACAACACCTCATATCACATTGCGGCCTCATGCACGGTATCCCACGGGTGTCGCCTTACCATGGCCCGGGACCATTTGCGCCTTTTGGCTCACGTATATGATAGTGTCACTAGCATCCATATGACAGAGAACCCGGGCCGACATGGCTAGTCATGAACCCAAAGCGGCACAGACCTATGGAGACAGGCATACATGAATCACATCGAGCATGTCGGTCATCAGCGTGTGAATCCGGGCTGTAGCACTGGGCTAACAGGACTGCGGGGAACCCAGGCTGTAGCAGGCTAGGCAGGACTCCGGATGTCACCGCGTGACATTTCCCCGAAGGGACAGACATAGGAACGAGGTGAAACACATGCCGGCCAGTCAAGTGTCCTGAGCAGTAGTGCTGGGCTAGCAGGACTCCGATGAACCGGGCTGTAGCGGACTACTATGGCTCGAGGAGCACTAGACTACATTTCCCCATAAGAAAGGCTGTCAAGGATAAACAACTAGATTGTCGGATCCCACACATACCAAGCATTTCAATCATACACACAATATGCTCAATATGTGCAAATACAACATGGCATCACAACAAAACTCTACAACTCAAGTACTTTATTTAAAGGCTCCAGAGAGCCATACATAACATGTTCATACAGGTAGGGGTCACATGACCCGACACTCAAGTCATACAAGCATACAAGCACATGCGGAAGCAAATAGTCTGAGTACAGACACTAGAAAGCAAGAAGGCTTCTCGAAGCCTGTCTATCTACATAGGGCCCTCCATGGCCAGGATCACCACCTGGGTGGCAAGTCACTCGTCGACATCAAGGTCTACGTAGAACCCATCGGAGGGGGTGGTGTTGTCGTCTGAAAACAGCAATTAAGGAAACATGAGTACAAATGTACTCAGCAAGTCTTACATCAGAACCTACTGTACAGGCTCGTTCTCAAGAAGGTGGTGGAGTTATTGCAGCAAGCCAGCTTTGACTCTTGGCTAAGCTATCCTACAAAACACCACTAATAAAATAGTTTTCGCACACGAGTCCACTACTCACAAACACAATACTCCACCGGGGATCCTCCCTCGTCATCCTACGAGAGGGCCATCCTCGGTACTCACACTTAAGTTGAGTCTTTTAGTAGTATCCATTAACTTGTCTATGAACTGTATAGGCAACCAAGTAGTCCTTTACCGCGGATGCGGATATTCGAATAGTTTTATACCCTACAGGGGTGTACTTCTTCATACATGCTTTGACCACTTACCGCCGTTTACACGACATGTACTCGGCAACCTTCAAGCGGAAGCCCAACGAGGGTGTCGACCACGGCCTACCTAAACACTCAAGCCTCTAGTCCAGGTTTATCGCCTATCCAGGTTCCATCCGTAGGGAGTTCGGCCGAGGTTTCCACATACGGCCCTGAACGATGTGAACAGGGTTCCCGAGACACCAAACAGGTGACTCGGTACACCGTGCCATGGTGTATCTACCGCAACATAGCCCACCCCTAGGGTCAGCGCTACGCACGGCCGCCAACACATAACCTACAAACACCAGAAACTAATTGCAACTCCTGGACAGAGTACTAGGGTGAATAAGAAGCCGAGAGGGTCCATTGGTTTCGGGCCCAATGTATGGTAGTAACTGAATCTTAAATCACACATACAGATCTCAGTTCTTATGGACGGCCTCAATGAAACAACCCACCATGTACTCCTACATGGCCTCTCATCGATACCTTTACCAAATCATGTTCAACACATCCCTCACATTACCGACATAATCATTTCACTCTAGCCCATCACCCAGATGAACCAGACCTGACACAACTCTAAGCATAGCAGGCATAGCAAGGTAGGAAACACATACATGGCTTAATCATCTCCTACACATGCTAGTGGGTTTCATCTAGTTACTGTGGCAATGACAGGTCATGCAGAGGATAAGGGTTCAACTACCATAGCACACAGCAGTTTGAATCGCGTTGTCTTAATGCAGTAAACAAGAGCAGAAGCGAGAACATGGGTTTGTATCAGAATGATCAATGGGTTGCTTGCCTGATGTAGTGGGGGTTATCCTCGGAGGCAGAACCTACCACGAAAGACACACCGAACATAATCAACACATGACAATATGCAACAATATGATGCATGCTATGACATGGCAAAATGAATGTGTCTTGGCCTAATGCAAGCTAAAACAGAAAGGAATGAACTCATTTGAATCAAAGATTCAAATGTTAATTCATTTAACATAGCCTTATTAGTGCATTATCTTATTTTGCTTAAACAGCAAGGTTAACTTGTTTTGTCATGCATGAAACCATTACAGATGGATAGATTTAATTTTTCTGATCATTTTTCATATATAATTTGTTTGATTTGGAGCTATGGTTGATTTTCTATGATTTTTAGAAGTTTTGGCTATTTTCTGGAATTTTCTATATAAAAATAAATCCAGAAAAGAATAAATGCGTCAGCACTACGTCACTGTGACGTCAGCGAGTCAAAGGCGCCAGGGCCAGTCAAACCTGACTAGTGGGCCCTGTCTGTCAGTGTCAGCTAATTAACAGGATTAAGTTAGTACTAATTAATTGTCAGTGGGGCCTAGGCCCACATGCCAGTGACTAAACTACTTAAAATTAGTTAACAGTAATCCTCAACTAATTAACAGGCCAGCCCCACCTGTCATAGGCTCAGGGGGGAAGTCAACCTGGGCCCACGCATCAGTCCACGGTCAAAAAGTGGTCAACTCGCCGGCGGCTTGACGCAGGCGGCTTGACGCCGGCAGCTTGATGCCGGCGGCTTGACGCCAGCGACGAAAGACGCGGCGGAGGGGCTCTGGTTTTGCCCATAGTCGACCAAATCGACTGCGGTTTGGTCCTACGAGTAGTTGGGGACAAGCCACGGCGTTTGGTGGTGGAGGTGGAGCTCGGGGAGGCCGAAAACGATGGCGGCGAGCACTTCCGCGGCGGCCGGAGTTCGGGCCTCGGCGGAAAACATGCTAGGTTGCACAACAGGACGTGGGGGTGGCCACGTTCGACTCGTGGGGATGTACTGAGTGCAGTGGTGAGCTTGGGTGCAAGCTTGCACGGCCGTGGCCACAGTGGCGACATGGCCGGCGGCGAGGAGCTATCGACTCTGATGGCCATGGTGGTTAGAGGACGCGGACGAGCGCGGGGAGAGGGGGAAACGGTGGCGGAGCTCACAGCAAGCACGAAGAGGGGCTCAGCTTGCTCGGAGACGGCTTGGCGACGACGAATCCGTCGATGGAGTCCGGTGGCCGTGCTCGGGGAGGACGACTCGTGGCGGCGATGTGGGGCTCCCGCGGTGGCGTGGCTCGGGGTGGAAGCAAGAGGGGGTCGAGGCGGAGCCTCTGGGCCGGTCAGAGAAGCGAGGGAGAGGCGGTGGCCGCGGTGGTGCTTATCGGTGGCGACGGCTGCGCTCGGCAGGGGATGGCGAGAGAGCCAGAGGGGGGAGAGGGGCACGGGGAGAGTGGGGAAAGTGAGAGGGGGACGAGGGGGAGTGCGTGGCACTCGTAGACGGCGTCCGGGCGTCGGCAGAAGCAGGAGGTGGCCGGCGTGTGGCTGCAGGCGCCGGCCACGCGCCTCTCGTCCTCCTGGCGAGAGGAGGAGGATGACTGGCAGTGGCAAGTGGGCTGAGCCGAGCTGGGCCAGGCCAGGGCGACAGGTAAGTTCCTTTCTCTCTCCTTTTCTGTTTTTTTATTCTATTATTTCTGTAACTTCAGGGCTTTATTAAAAATGCCAGGGCATTTCCCAAAATCATAAAATTAATCATGGCTACTGCTTAGAATATATCCAACAGCAAACATTTTAGTTTATGATTATTTGAGCATTTAAAATATTTTATAGCATTTAAATGCCCAAATGCAAATACTATAAGAATTAATCCAATGACCTTAAGATGTCCTAGAAAAATGTGCACCATTTTTGTCAAAGGTTTTAACCCAAAACAAAAAGGGTGGGCTTTTTAGAAGGGCATTTCAGGTTCATTGAAAAAGTTTTTATTAAACCCTAGTTGTTCCAGGGGGGTGCTGGGGGTTCTGTCATCCCCATTTCAAATTTAAAATAAATTTAAACATGATGCACATGTTCAACCAATCCTAATGCATGACTAACATAGGGATGTGACAGAGATCCTGTGAACCCTGCCAGTTTCATGCCAAGAAAACCCACTAGCCTGCCCTGGGCCTCCAGACCATCCCGCTCTCGTCGCCATTTGCGGTCTGGGGACTGGACATCTTGGGTCCGTTCCCCCGAGCGCCTGGGGGCTATCGCTACCTCTACGTCGCAATCGACAAGTTTACCAAATGGGCAGAGGTGGAAGCACTCCGCACCATCTTGGCTGGCTCGGCGGTCAAGTTCATCAAGGGCCTCATGAGCCGGCTCGGAGTCCCCAACCGCATCATCACCGACAACGGCTCACATTTCACTAGCAATCTCTTCAGAACATATTGTGCTAACATTGGAACGCAGATATGCTACGCCTCGGTGGCACACCTGAGGAGCAACGACCAGCTGAGGGCGCCAACACGGAGGTCCTAAGAGGCCTCAAAACAAGAACCTTCAAGAAGAAGCTCGAGGACTGTGGCAGGAGCTAGCTCAATGAGCTCTAGTCCGTGTTGTGGTCTGTCCGCACCACCGCGACCAAGCCGACCGGCGAAACTCCATTCTTCCTCATCTATGGAGCTGAAGGGGTTCTGCCACATGAGGTTAGTCATCACTCCGCGTGGGTCTTGGCATTTTACGAGGCACGCCAGGACGCCACGCGGGGGGATGGACCTTGTGCTGGAGGAGGAACGCCGCCGTCATGTCTCGTTCCGAGCGGCAAGGTACCAGCAGGCGCTGCGGCGGTATCACTGCATTCGAGTATGCTCGTGATCTACGCACTCTCTGAAAGTGCATGCCCCCCGGGTACTATGATGCGGTGCACTAAGCCATGACTAGCCCATGGCTAAGGGATCGCGCAAGGAAGAACAAGACGCCCGACCAAGTTTTCTGACAATTCCAAAGCTTCAAGATGCCTCCTGAGGCCAATGGCTCTTGAGTCGCCAGCAAGGGGGCCTCACCAGATAACGAAGTGTGCACTCTCACAAGGAGGGAAACTACCGCAAGCATATCAAGTTAAGTTATCCTACCATACCTATTTGGAACACGAGCACCACAACATAACGTCAGAACAATAAACATAGCATAGTTACATGCATACCATAGTTCATTACACTCCCCAGCAGGGCCCTCTACTTTCTTTGAATGCAGGGGAAATGACAGGTTAAAGAAAAGTGGCCCGCACGACCGCAGCGGCTCATGAGGCCTAGCTCCGAGGATCACCTGGGCTCAGCCCGAGCTTTCCTCCCGCTTCACTGGATCATGGTGACGGGACGGCCCACCACTGTCCTCGAAGCGGGCCCAGTAAGGTGGCGGTTGGTCGTACCCGCTGCTGCTGGTGCTCCCACTGGAGGAGGAACCACCGCCACTGGGCGAGCCATGGCCGTCGCCAAGGGCAAGCTCACGCTCAGTGTCATCACAGCTGTCGTCAAGGCTAAGCTCATTGTCGCCACCGCTGTCTTCAGGGCAGCACCCAGTGCGACGACCATCTTCCCCAAACACCCTCACGAAGAGGGTCACGACGTCATCATACTTGAAGTGGAGGTTGCACCTCCCGCTCAGGCCATGCGCGTGCGTGAACGTCTGCTAGCCCGGGTCAGGGCCACGTTGCCCGCGGTGGAGATCTCGACTACAGCCCGCGAAGCTTTGCTACAGCAGGCATCGTCCTACAGCTGGTGGCCGCCCAGACCAATGGCCGGCTGGTCGCCGTCGAAGAAGCGTGGAAACTGGAACCAGGTGCTGGCCGGCCTCTACGACCACACGATGAACTCCAGGAGTACCTCCGCCAAGTGGAAGCGCGGCAGGGGAGGTCGGGCGACCATGGCACGCCTCCCCTCCTCGCAAGGACTTTCTCGCGCCGGCGGCACCCATCACGAGAAGAAGCGCTGCCGCGGCCGGCCAAGGCACACCCACGCCCCGAGGAGCCACCACAGGAGTCGCGACATGCTTGCGGGAGCGGCCTCGCCCCCTCTTGGGAGGCGGCGAGTCCGCTCCCTCCTTGGGGGCCTTCCCCTTCTCGGCAGCGGAGAACTTCCTCGTCGGTGCCATGGGAGCTACAACAAGATGGAGAGACAAGGAAGAAGAAGAAAAGCGGGCGGCGAGAAGGAGATGAGAAAAGGTGCTCGACCCCTCTCCTCATTTGTAGCCAAGAGGAGGCCAACCTCCGGCCTCCACGATCGCGTATAATGATGGGTTTCTCTACACGCAACAGGGTCTCGACAAGTTGAACGGTTGCCGAGGCAGCGCGGGGAAGCGGAGGACCCATGTCCCATCAGTCGCCCCACGTCGACCAAGGCCGCAGGCGGTTAGGGGCCCGCGGCACTTCGCCCTTGCCCTTTGACTTCGCCTCGAAGCCAAGTTCGAGCGCGCCTTGGGCCCGGGGGCTACTGTCGGCATCCTGGGAACGGGGGTACCCTGACTTGCCTGCCTGCGGCCCATGGCGTGGCTCTGACAACGGCCTGGTACGTCCCAGCTTCAGTGGTCTCACCAGGCTGGCTCCCGAGGAGTGGAGATATCAAGGCAAGATGCACCTCGCGAGGTTCGCATGATGTGAGCGATGACGACCAAGGCCAGGCGGGCGCCAGCGGCTACAGTGTGCCACTTTCCTCTTTGGTGCTAAGGAGGCAAGCGCAAGCGCGGAGTCCCGAGGAATGAAGCAAAGGTTTCCATATCGGTGCAACAAGACCAAGACCTCCAGGACGGTAGGACAGAGGTCATCACCAGATCATTTTGCAGGCGAAGACCACTTTTGTCAGGTTAGCTTGTACTAGTTGTCTCCCTTTAAATTTTCTCGTTGTGGGATACCTTCCCGCCTTACATTTGGGAAGAGGACCAAGGCCACTATTAATAGGACTTAGCCACCACCATAGAAAGGAGGGGATCACCCACATCATCCTCTCATCCACCAGCTCATCGAGCTCAAGAACACCTCACCTCCTGAGGTTTTTCAACCACTGTACTAGTTTATCCTCAGCCCCTCTAGGAAATCCACCACAAAGCTGGAGTAGGGTATTACACTACAAGGTGGCCCAAACTAGGATAAACCGATGTGTCTCTTGTCCCTGGGTTCATCGAGCTAGGCCGTGGAATCATCGAGCAGGCAGACTGGGAGGGGAGAATTCTTCACAGGCACCCAGTGTTCGGTCTTCTCAAGGGTCTGCGGAAACCCGAATCCGACATTTTCCATGATCGTGTCGAATGACTCATGCACAAGAAGAGTAATTGAATGTGCTAACATTGTTGACAAATTTAATACGTAATAAAAAAGGATGGCATGATATAATTCACATATAAGATGACCGGGTAACCAGGAGGGCATTGCAAAATTCACGTATATGATGCGTGGCTAAACAAGATGGCATTGCATAATTCACTTATACTCCCTTTGTCCCAAAGTAAGTGTCTTAAGTTTAGTACAAGTTTGTACTAAATCTAGTACTGTCTGTGTCCTGGGAACGGGGGTACCAGACTTGCCTACCTGTGTCCCAGAGGGTGGCTCCATCAACGGCCTGGTGCGGCCCATCTTCAACAGTAGCAACTCAAGACCCTCGCGAGGGCCCGAGACTCGCGAGGCGGATGACACCAAGACCTCCCTGGGGCTAGCCTCACTAGGATGGCTCCTGACGAGCGGAGATATCTATGCAAGGGGCACCTCGTGAGGTTCACGTGACATGAGCCATGAAGACCAAGGCCAGGCTAGTGCCAGCGGGGGCAGTGTACCAGGTTCATCTTTGGTGCTAAGGAGGCAAGCACAGGAGCGGGGTCCTGAGGCATCACGCAAAGGTTTCCATATCGGTGCAACAAGACCAAGACCAGTACGATTGCAGGACGGAGGTCATCACAGAGCCCACATCAGCATCACCACGAGAGCCTTTGGCGGGCAAAGACCACCTTTGGTCAGGATAGCTTGTACTAGTTGCCCCCCTTCAAACTTGGCCGTTGTGGGATCCCTTCCCCCCTAACATTTGGGAAGAGGTCCAAGGCCACTATAAATAGGACTTAGCCACCACCATAGACAGGGACGGATCAGATCCATTCCACCCGAACGGGCTCACCAGTTCATCTATCTCAAGAACAACTCACCTCCCGAGGCTATTCATCCATTGTACTAGTTCATCCTCAGCACCTCGAGGCAATCCACCCACAAACTGGAGTAGGGTATTATACCGCAAGGTGGCCCGAACCAGTATAAACCCGTGTGTCTATTGTTCTTTGGGTCTATCGAGCTAGGTTTTTGGAATCGCTGAGCGAGCAAGAGAGGAAGATAGTGTTCTTCGTGCGCACCCCAGAGTTCACACCTCACAAGGGTTAGCCGGAACCCGTAATCCGACATCTGGCGCCCCAGGTAGGGGTGCGCCGGAGCTCCGCCTCTTCACTCGCTCCGTCCCTTCGCTTGCTTCGTCTCTCCATTCGGCCCCCATGGCAGGCGTCGCCCCACCGGCTGGATCGACGGACGCTCATGGAGGCGCCATGGGCTGCCAGGCCTTCACCCCCGCCTTATGATAGGTGCAGTGGTCGCGCAAGTTCAAGCCAGATATGCCGCCTCGCTACGATGGCGTGGCGGATCCAGCAGCCTTCCTGCTGATGTGCGAGGAGGCCATTCGGGAAGCGAGAAGAGACGACAGGGTCATGGCCAACTGGTTTCCCATGGCCCTAGCCAGCGTGCCGCGCGCCTGGCTGCTCAGCCTGCCTGGATCCTCGGTGGCCTCCTGAGAAGAGATGTGCAGTATCTTCGCCGCGCACTTCATGGCACTGGGGCCACTCACTGTTGCGGCCATCCTCGGTGGCTCGCAGGCACCGCCCTCAGATCGCCACGTCAAGCAGTTCTTCCGCCAAATGGGTGACGCCTCTATGCAGCAGGACCATCCCCGGGGTGGGCGGCGCCCAAGGCCAACCTCACCTTCGACTCAAGGGACCATTCGGTGACCATCGCCGGCTCGGGCACGCTCCTGATTCTTTGTACACCCACCATCTGCAACGTGGCAGTAACCAAGAACCTCATCGACGGCGAGGCTGGCCTCAACATGCTCTCCTTGCAAGCTTTCGGCTTGCTCCACGTACCGCACGGCCGACTCCATCACACCAAGCCCTTCTTCGGAGTTGGCGGTGGTTCCACCAGCCCCCTAGGGTAGATCTGCCTCCCCGTCACCTTCGGCACCCGCGACAACTACCACACCGAGCTTACCGACTTTGACATCAGTCGCATCAGCCTACCGTACAATGCCATCCTCGGGTACCCAGCCCTGGCTCAGTTCATGGAAGCAACTCACCCTACATACAACCTCATAAAGATGTCGGGGAGCAACGTCGTCCTCACCGTGGTTGGAGACACCAAGGAGGCCTTGATGGCCCTCAAGCTCGCGTTCAGGGCCGCGGTGGCGCACGCCCCATAGCTGAAGTAGCGCCCGAGACCAAAGGGGCTGCGCCAGTGAAGAAGAAGCAATTGTTCTCCGAAGATCGGGCCAAGACGAAGCAGGTGCCGGTCGACGAGGACAGGGACACTAGAGTGACCTTCACCATAGGCGCCAACCTCGACCCGGACGAAGAAGAGGCACTGGTGAAATTCCTGCACGCGAACAAGGAGGTATTCACCTGGGAGCCCAAGCAACTGGTGGTGGTCCCAAGGGGAGTAATCAAGAACTACTTGAGGGTATGGCCCAATGTGCGCCCGCTGAAGCAGAAGGCACGACGATAGTCCACAGAGAAGCAGTCCTTCATCATCCAGGAAACCCGCAAGATACAAGTGGCAGGTGTCATCCGCAATGTCAGGTACCCGGAGTGGCTGGCAAACCCCGTCGTCATGCCCAAGAAGGGCGGGAAGGAACGCATGTGCGTCGACTTCACCAACCTAACAAGGCCTGCCCTCAGGACCCGTACCCGCTTCCGCGCAATCATCAGATCGTCGATTCCACCACCGAGTGCGACCTGTTATGTTTCCTAGATGCCTTCTTAGGTTACCACCTGATCAAGATAGTGGTGGAGGACGTAGAGAAGATGTCATTCTTAACCCCGCGCGGGTTGTACTGCTACACCTGCATGCCGTTCGGGCTGCCCAATGCTAGGGAGACCTTCCAGCGGCTGATGCACATCGCTCTAGGCCAACAGCTCGGGAGGAATGCTCAGGCCTACGTCGAAGACATTGTGGTAAAATCTTGGGAGGCTAGGTCCCTCATTTAGGATATGGAGGAGTCTTTTGCCAGCTTGCGCAAGGTAGATCTGCGGCTCAACCCGGAGAAATGTGTGTTCCGTGTCCCCTCCGGCAAGCTGTTGGGTTTCCTCATGTCACACAGGGGGATCGAGGCGAACCCAGAGAAGGTCAAAGCAATAGAAGACATGAGCCCGCCGCAGACTCTCAAGGAAATGCAAAAACTCACGGGCTGCATAACCTCACTTGGGCGCTTCATCTCCAAGCTGGGGGAGCGCGCCCTCCCGTTCTTCAAGCTGATGAAGAAGAAGGGCCTGTTCGAGTGGACTCTAGAGGCCGACATGGCGTTTCAAGACCTCAAGAGATGCCTGACCAGCTCACTTGTGATGGTGGCGGCTCGTCCTCTCGAGCCCCTGGTGCTTTACCTGGCCGCGACACCTCATTCCGCTAGCACAGTGCTGGTGAACGTCCGGGAGGAGCGCTAGGCCAAGGGCCTTCCAGCCTACACCGCACATCTGGTCAGGATGGCGCAGCACCAAGATGGCGCCCCTGAAGCCACAGCAGAGCCAGCAGATTACCGGGCACCACAAGACGGCGCTCCTCAGGCCACAGTAGCCCGGATAGGCGACCGAACTCCTAAGGTCCCCCAGCCTCAGGGAGCGCCCCAGCATCAGGAGACCCTAGATTCCACCAACAGTTCCGCTCTTGTCGAACAGCTGGTGTACTTTGTTAGCACGGTGTTGCGAGACACACGGGCACACTACCCCATGCCACAGAAGCTTCTGCTGGCGCTCCTCGTGGCCTCGTGCAAGTTATGCCACTATTTCCAAGGCCACCCCATCAAGGTCATCTCAGCCTACCCATTGGAGAGGGTGCTCCGGAGCCCCAATGCATTAGGAAGGGTCGTTGAGTGGAACATCGAGTTGTAGGCATTCCAGCTAGAGTTTAGCACCACCGGGGTCATCAAGGGAGCCGCGCTTGCTGACTTCGTGGCAGAGTGGACTGACGCCCTACAGCCCGAAGCAGGTGAAGACCGGTCTCTCTTGCCATGGAGAGAAGCACCAGACGGCTGGCTCAAGTACTTCGATGGCGCCTTCGTGCGCCAAGTCGCGGGGGCTGGGGCTGTGCTCATTTCGCCCACCAAGGACAAGCTCTATTATGCTGTGCAACTCTACATCTAGTGGGGCGAGAAGATCTGCAACAACATCGCGTAATACGAAGGGTTGATCGCCAGCCTCAAGGATGCGGCGGCCCTAGGGGTGAAGCGCATCACCATCAAGGGCGACTCCCAGCTCCTCGTCAACTTTTCCAGCAAGGTGTACAAGCCGAAGGACGAGCACATGGAGGCTTACCTCGTGGAGGTACGCAAAATGGAGAAGCAATTCTTGGGCCTAGAACTGCAGCATGTGCCCTGCGGCACAAACAAGGTAGCTGATGATATCACCAAGTGGGCATCAAGGCGGCAGCCCCAGGAGCCCGGCGTCTTCGAGGAGTGGCTCTTCAAGCCTTCAGTGGGCCCTCCGGCTGGGAGCCTACGCTGCCTCAGGAGGAGCTTCCCCCGCCGCCAACCTCAGGATCTCCCGCCTGCAGCCCGACCTCAGGAGCACGCCTGCTCCTCATGCTTGAACCCCAGGAGGGGTGCTGGACTGAAGAATTCAAGGCGTACCTGCTGCAAGGGGCCCTCCCGGAAAAGGAGGAGGACGCGGAGCGTGTAGCCCGGCAGGCTAGAGCCTACTGCATCCAGGATGGTGAGCTATACCGAAAACGACCGAATGATGTTTCCTTGCGATGCATCTCCAGGGAGCAGGGGCGTGAGCTGTTAGCTGACATACATGGTGGAGACAGCGGGCATCACTCGTCGTCGCGCACGTTGGTGGGCAAGGCGTTCCGCAGCGGATTCTATTGGCCCACGACACTTAACGACGTAGCCGAGCTGGTGAAATCCTGCAAGGGCTGCCAATTCCATGCCACACAAATCCACCAGCCTGCCCAGGGCCTCCAGACCATCCCGCTCTTGTGGCCGTTTGTGGTCTGGGGGCTGGATATCCAGGGTGCATTCCCTCGAGCACCCAGGGGCTACCGCTACTTCTATGTCGCCATCGACAAATTCACCAAGTGGGCGGAGGTGGAAGCCGTCCGCACCATCCCAGCCGGCTCCGTAGTTAAGTTCATCAAGGGCCTCATGAGCCGTTTCGAAGTCCCTAATTGCATCATCACCGACAATGGCAGATATGCTACGCCTCAGTGGCACTCCCCAGGAGCAATGGCCAAGCTGAGCGCGCCAATGCGGAGGTCCTGAGGGGCCTCAAGACAAGAACCTTCAAGAAGAAGCTCGAGGCATGTGGCAGGGGCTGGCACGATGAGCTCCAGCCCATGCTGTGGTCCATCCGCACCACCTCCACCAAGCCAACACGCAAGACCCTGTTCTTCCTTGTCTACGGAGCCAAAGCGGTTCTACCTCACGAGGTCAAGCATCGCTCCATGCGGGTCTTGGCGTTTGACGAGGCACGTCAGGACGCCATGCAGGGGATGGACCTCGTTCTGGGGGAGGAACACTGCCGCCAAGCCTCACTCCGAGCGACAAGGTACCAACAGGCGCTATGACGATACCACTGTTGCAGCATCCGCTCAAGAACGCTTGAGGTGGGCGATCTCGTCCTGAGGCGGGTGCTCTCCAGGGAAGGGTTGCATAATATCTCACCCATGTGGGATGGCCCGTTTAGGGTTGCTCGCGTCTCCAGACCTGGCGCTGTGCGCTTCGAGACGCAGGACGGGATCCCCATCCAGAACGCCTGGAACATCCAGCACCTCCGGAAGTTCTACCCATGAAGCAAGGCCCAGTGGCGGTGAAGGTCTCCGTTCGTGAAACTCTCACGTAATAATGAGTGGGGTTGTACACGCCCTGGAGTCTCCGGAGTGCCGCCCTCGGGCCTCGGGGGCTCCCTCCCACGTCCTAGTGGTAGCACTTAGCTCCGCGCTGGTGAGAAGACTAGACTAGGTGTCGGACGTGGCTGTTCATTTGCTTTTTGTAGCTGGTTGCAGCCTTTTTGTCAGATTTGGAGTTCGGGTGTTCTCGATTGCTTGGTTGAGCCCCCTTTTTCGCTATTTCTTCGCTCTCTTCTTTGTTTTGCGTCAGGGAGGACGGCAGTTGCCTGACGTTCTCCCTCGTGCACCTCGCGCGGGGGCTGGGCAGCTGTGTGCGTGCGTTGGGCTAGCCTAAACCACGGACACACCTTTCGAAAGCCCTATCACCCCAAAGCTTCGGCTCCCTTGATCTCTGCGAGGCGCCCTCGACTGAGCTCGTGATTGTTGTGCCCCCTAAGTCCTTGCCCCACGGGTACCGTGATGCGGTGCGCTAAGCCATGTTTAGCCCATGCCTGAGGGCTCGCGTAAGGAGGAGTAAGGCACCCGACAGATGACATAACAAACTCTGCAGCTTGCGACGCCTCCCAAGGTCAGCGGATCCTGAGTCAGCAACAAGGAGGCCTCACTAGATGCCAGGAGGTGCGCCCCCCGAGACAACAAACTACCCTGAGTGTATCAAGCTAAGTCACCCCCTTCTTTTGCATCCACTTGGAACACAGACAACGTTGGAGCAATAAACATAACATAGCAGCATAGAGGTCACAGTTCATTACACACCCCAGCAGGGCCATCTACCTTTTTTCAAAACGCAGGAAGAAAGGAAAGGTCAAACAAAAGTGGCCGCATGACCATGGCAGCTGACGAGGCACAGCTCCGAGGGCCTCCCGGACTCAGCTCAATCTGAGTCCCTCTCGTGCCTCACCGCCGCACGGCAGCGGGACGACCCGCCGAGGTCCTTGAAGCGGGCCCGGCAGCTGGTCATAGCCATCGCTACTGGTGCTCTTGTTGGCAGAGAAGCTTCCGCTGTTGGGCGAACCCCGGCCGTCTCCATGGGCAAGCTCGCCTCAGCCTCGTCACGGCCTTCGCCTAGACCGAGATCACCGTCGTCACAGCTGTCTTCGGGGCAGCTCCCTACGCGGCGACCATCTTCCACAAACACCCTCACAAAGAGTGTCGCGGCACCATCATACTTGAAGTGGAGGGTACACTGCACGCTCAGGCCGCATGCGCGGGTGAATGTCTGCCAGCTGCGGGCTAGGGCCATGTTGCTCGTGGAGGAGACCTCCACCGCGACACACGAGGCCTTGCTGCAGCAACCGTCAGCCTACAGCAAGAGGCCGTCAAGACCCCCGGCCGGGAGCTCACCAGGAAAGGAGTGCGGATGCTGGAGCCAGGTGCCGGCTGGACTCTCCAACCATACAACGAACTCCAGGAGCACCTACGCCGAATGTAAGCGCGGCCGAGGAGGCCGTGCGACCAGGACACGCCTCCCCTCGGCACAGGGGCTGCTTCGCCTGGAGCGGCCCTCACCGTGGAAGGAGACACCGCTGCGGCCGCCGAGGACAACGTCAGTCCACGAAGGAGTGCGACCGTACCCCTGAGGAGACATGGTAGGGGTCACGGTGTGCTTACGGGGACGGCCACGCCCCCTCTTCGGCCGTGGCGAGCCAGGCCCCTCCTGGCGAGCCTTCCCCTTCTCCGCCCCCGAGAACCTCTTCGTGGGTGCTAGGGGACAGCAGCAAGACGGCAAGGCGAGGAGGAAGAAAAATGAGCAATCATCCAGGAAGCAGAGATGATCGAGGGGGCTCTACCCCTCCCCTTAGTTATGGCCAGAAGGAGGCCAACCGCCGGCCTCCCCGATCGCAGGTAATGATGGTTTTCTACTGCATGCAGCAGGGTCTCGTCAAGTCGAACAGTTGCCGAGGCAGCGTCGGGAAGCGGAGACGCCCACGTCCCATCAATCGCCTCGCGTCAATCGAGGCCACAGGCGGTTGGGGCCCGTCGCGCTCCGCACTTTCCCTTTGGCATTGCCTCGAAGGTAAGTTCGAGCGTGCCTTGGGCCTGGGGGCTACTGTCAGCATCCTGGGAACGGGGGTACCTAGACTTGCCTGCCTGTGGCCCAGAGCGTGGCTCCATAAACTGCATGGTGTGGCCCATATTCAGTAGCAGCAACTCAAGACCCTCGTGAGGGGTGGAGCCTCGCGAGGCAGACGACACCAAGACCTGAGGAGCGGAGATATCTATGCAAGGGGAAACTCACGAGGTTCACGTGACGTGAGCCATGACGACCAAGGCCAGGTGAGCGCTAGCGGGCGCAATGTACCAGTTTCCTCTTTGGTGCTAAGGAGGCAAGCACAGGCACGGGGTCCCGAGGCACTAGGCAGAGATTTCCATATCGGTGCAACAAGACCAACACCAGCAGGACGGCAGGACGGAGGTCATCGCGGAGCCCACAGCAGGATCACCACCAGAGCCTTTGGCACGCGAAGACCACCTTTGGTCAGGATAGCTTGTACTAGTTGTCCCCCTTCAAACTTGGCCGTTGTAGGATCCCTTCCTGCCTAACATTTGGGAAGATGGACAAGGCCACTATAGATAGGACTTAGCCACCACCTTAGACAGGGATGGGTCGGATCCATTCCACCTGAACGAGCTCACCAGTTCATCTAGCTCAAGAACACCACACCTCCCGAGGCTGTTCATCCATTGTGCTAGTTCATCGTCAGCCCCTCGAGGCAATCCACCCACAAACTGGAGTAGGGTATTACACCGCAAGGTGGCCTGAACCAGTATAAACCCTCGTGTCTATTGTTCTTTGGGCCCGTCGAGCTAGGCCATGGAATCGTTGAGTGAGCGAGCAAGGAAGAGAGTGTTCTTCATGCGCACCCCAAAGTTCGAACCTCACAAGGGTTAGCCGGAACCCGTAATCCGACAAGTACAAACTTGAGAGACTTATTTCGGGATGGAGGGAGTATGATATAGAAACTAAACATCTGGCATTCACACAAAGCATGTCTAAACTAAGCACATGTCATATCTGATGTATAAAGTAAGAAATGCAAGCTGCCATATGCATGATATGACCAACATCAGCGTGCCATGTTAGAGAAAAAGACCTCAGGGGGTAAATAGGAGTGGTCTGCTCCCTCTGAATCCCCCTTTGAATAGTTATCTTCCTCTTGATTATAGTCTGGAATGTGGGGAGGGGGATTTGCTTTTGCGCCCACCATGGAGCGATGTCTGCATGAAATTTTATGGCCATGCAAGGCTCATCCCTTTTGCTGTACATCAGTATAATTGTGTACAATAACTGACATGCATAGGAATAAAACATAGTGAGATTATGTATGGAGTGCATGAACAAATCAAGAGTGATGGTAGCAACCTGTGTATAGACCCAAAACCAATGATAGCGGGCAGATAATAGCTTTAGTTAAAAATACAGATAATGGCTCCTTTAATATTTGTTTCCCACCCAACATAAAACTCATAGTAGACACCCGAGATTAACCAGATAGTAGACAAATACTATTGATTGCTGCCCCAATATATACCCCACAACCATTTAAAAACTAAGGTTTGAGCATTAGTTTGGACCTAACTTGGAGTCTAATTGGTGAACAAGACGGTAAAGTAGCATGTCATATTAACCAATGCATAACGTAAGTAGACACGAAAGAGTGCGCCCTCTCTTGTGGACCCATGTAGTCCTCAACGTCATATGCTCAGTTGATGATGGTAATGAAGTCGTCGTGGCTGCCGACGGTGGGGAAGAAGATCTGAGGTGGTGAAAGACAATATGGAGGGCGGATCCTTGCTATGGTGAACCCTTCCGTTGTTGGAGCACCTGAGCTGGGGTGGACGACATCGCAGTAGGAGCGGTACAAACGAAACAAGGTTTTCTTTGACACATCTATAACATAAGTAATTCTGCAAGGGCTTGTTCGAATTGGAGGATTCTCACAATGCGGGGATAGGAAATACACAGGAATAGGATAGGAATGCACGTGCAAAATAGAGAATTTAAAACATAGGATTTCTGTCAATCTGGGTGTTTGGTTCACAAGAATTGGAAGATCACAGTAACGCAATGAAGCATGGTGAAATTAAGTTAAACCACAAGAAAATGTACAGTTATAATGCAATTACGCTACTAGCTCTTACTCTTTTGCTTCATGAATAGGAATTTGAAAAGGAGGCCAAGTGGATATTAAAATTCCTACGGTTTTTCTTTATAGGAGGCACTAAAGGAACAGATCCTATATTTTTCCTTTGCTCCATTCCTTTGAACCAAATGCATGAATAGTAGTTACATAGGAAACTTTCCAATTCCTATGTTTTTCCTTCACTTGTCCTTTCAAGCACTGGCGATTCTAGTAGGCAGGCTTGAACATGCAAAAGCCTACACTCCAAAAATGTTGTGTGTTGCTTCTAGTAATTTGGCCACTGCCCTACTAGCTCAACTCCCAGGCCCATCTACAAAAGGACAGCTCAAACGCGTAGACATAAATAATGATGGCTTTCGAGAGAGTCCACCATGGATTGCTAAGTTGCCGGGTACCTCACTGCTTGTCATATAGCAGGCGAAACTAATCGTATTTCACGTTACTATGCATGCTCAGTGGACAATATGTATAACATGTAGAGTAAAAAAATGATGCAACAAGTGTACAACCCCTTTGGCGAAGCCATATCGATCTCAACATCATTGGGTTGGTCATTGAGGATGCTACGGTTGATGTGGATACTGGAGGAGGGGAAGAAGATCTTAGGCATCTCGAGATGGAGCCAAGGGTACTGCTCCGTTGTGATGGAGGGTTTCGTCATTGGAGCAGCTCCGGCGAGGTATACGACGACGAGGCTGAGGCAAGACAAGATAGACAACGTTAACCTGAAGTGGTATTCTAATAGCATTTCCAATAGATGATGTAAAATACATAACAAAAAGTGCTAGATGTAAAATACAGTAGCCGCTCATCTCTGAACTTAACTGTCGAAATTGAATTTAGCTGTTGAAACTGAATTTTACCGTCGAAACTGAATTTTGCTGTCGAAGCTGAACACACTAGCAGCAGAAAAGCAGTAGCAGCGCCTGGAGCAGCAGTGCGTGCGAGAGCCGGGGTAACTGGTCGTGCAGCAACATCTCGGATAGCAGCTATAGGGGCTTGTGCGAGAGCCAGATCCGCCGCTCATGCAGCAGCACGAGCAAGAGTAGAGCAACAACGCAAGCGAGAGCAAGAGTAGCAGCACAAGCAAGAGTAGGAGCAGCTACGTGAGCAAGAGCAAGAGCAGAGCAGGAGCGCAAGCAAGAGACAAAGTAGGAACAACTCCTACTGACGTGGACGTCGCTACCGAGGGAGCGACGCCATAAAGGAAGTCTCCAGCGCCGCCGCCATAGAAGGAGCCACGCCATGGCGGCTCGGGACAGAGTATCAGCAACACCGTGAGATCGAATCAAGAAGAAAATGTAACGTTTAGTGTAGAACCTATTTGGTGGCATCGATTAGGCCTCGGCTTCATCCGAGGAATTGGTGATGTTGCCGCTCTTCCGATGGTGTAGGTGAAGACGGCGCTATTGGAATGGAGGTGGCGCGATAGACGAGGCGAACATTGGGGTAGCTCCTTGGAGGTAGAGGATGGGGTGGCTGAACCGATGGGACGATGAAATCAACGATAGACCCTCATCCGCTGTGATGGATGAGAGACGTCAAGCTGTTGCGGTGGACGATGTCCTCGGGGAAGAGGCTCCAGCTGGGTGGCGGATTGTGACGCCCCGAGACTGTTGCGCCAGGTATCCCCCAGTTATTCGCTGTTGTTGCCTTGTATTTTGCTTGCGTGTTGCTTCTAGTCATGTCATCATCTGCATTGCATCTACATGTTTTCAAAACTTGCATCCATCCGGGTTCCCCAGTTCCGTCCGTTTTCCGTTCCGAGCCCAGCCACACTTGCACGCGCCCGTGGCATGTCCGAAATAGTATTTTTATAAGTGGCCAGAAAATGTTCTCGGAATGGGATGAAAGTTTGCATGCGGTGTTGTTTTAGTGTAGATAGGCTGCCTGCCAAGTCTCATCGCATTCGGAGTCCGTTTGACGCCCCAACGGATAACTATAGCGGCACTATAGGCGGGCACATGTCGGACGTTTTCGGTCTCCGGAAACTGTTGCTGGGCTTTCCCTCTCTCTCCTCCCTAGACCGTCTACACAATCCACTACTTACTGCCAGGCCCAATCTAACCTCTCTCGTCAGCCCGCGGCCCTCCTCGCGCGCGCGTCTGAAAGCTGTCCCAAACCCGACCCGGAATGTCGCTATTGTTGTGTCCGGATCATCCCCAAACATCTACAAAACATCTCCATTTTTCTTTTTGGACTCCCTACCTATTTTTTTCTCGACCGTCTGATTTCGATCGGAGGGACGAGCTAGGCCCTACCAAAAATGCACTGGCTATATATATTCGGTCTAACCCTAATTTTTAGGCCCCTGTCCCATCCATTCCATCCGCAGCGCCGCCATCTCCCTCGGGATCTCACCCGAGCCAACCAGCACCACCTCCAATCTACCAACCTGCAGCCAGCTAGAGCTCAATCCCGATTGGATCGAGGCCCTCCCTCCTCCCTCACGCCCCTCTCTCCCTTCTTCTCCTTCCTCTGTTTTCTTTCTCTCAATCCCCTCTGTCTCTTTTCTGTTGCCATGGACAGGAGCTCGCCGCCGCGTTGATGTGCCTCCAGCGCGCTGCCGTCCAGAGCTCCCCATCTCGTTCAGCCTTACCTCGTTGCCTGCCCGCTTTCTCAAGGACCCCTGAGGCCGTGCCTCCTCTCCCTCCTCGGCTCGATCCTGAATGGATCGTAAGCACCAAGCGCCATGCCCCAGCTTCATCTCGTGCCCCTGCCTCGCCATGTCCGTCTCCAGCCACGCAAAGTTCCTCCTCCAGCCGGCCCTGCTGCTGCAAGTCCCATCGGCCTCCCTGTTGCCGCACTTGCGTCACCCTGTTGCCGCGAGTGTAGATGCTGGTGAAGCCTCGTAGGTCACCACCTTGCCAAGTCCCGCGCCGTGCTGTTCTGCTTCGCTCCCGGCGGCCTCCACCTTGCCTGCCCGTTGAAGCTCCATCCGCCGTTGCTGTCTCCGTTTCACCGAGCGCCGTGCCCCTGCTTCATCTCATTGCGGGAAGAGCAGCGAGTCAGCGCCCAGCTGCCCCAAGCGAGGACAGCGGCAAGTCCCGCTCGCCCGCGCCCGCGTTGACCGCTCCCCTCGTCCTCTGCATCCACAGGGACCGAGCGGCCTCCCTTGCTCGCGTGGGCTGTGGCCCTGTCCAAGGCCTCAAGGCCCGAGGTGTTGAGTGCCTCATTCCTCTTTTGTGCAGCCTAGTTTATAGATGCGGCCCGTGGATGTTTTTTTAGTCTCTGCGAATTTAACATTATCCAGAAAACTGTAGTTTTTCAGAAAAACCCTCTAACTTCATGCATATAATTTCTCACAAACCGTGCATCGGTTTAAAATGTTTTATATATGTAACTTGCTTAGAATTTTATCTAGTTTCATAATATCCAACTTTCAACCATATTTAAAATGTTTAAACTGCTGTTTGCATGTATTTGCTTAATTACTTTGTTAAAATGTTTCAATTCATAACTAAATAACCGTAGCTCCATTTTAAAAAAACTTTATATGTATTTGGGGTAGAAACATGCCCAGTTTAACATGGTGGGATTACTTTGCATATTTAAACATGGTTTAGGGCAGAACAGTACCAAATCTAAAATATGCACATGGGGATTTTCCGGATTTGTTGTTTGTTATATCCGGCCTCATTTAAACTTGCCTAGATAGGTAGTTTTCATATGCTTCACCTCTTGACATGTTTAACAACATTTAATATTCATGGGAACATAAACGAGATCAAACTAAATAACTTGAATGTGGTGTTTCGTCAATATGCAATGGAGTTGCATACTGAGCTCCACTTAATTTGTAGGTTTGTTTGTGCATTTTGCCATGCCATGCCTCTTTAAACCGGACATGCATCATACTTGGTTGTGCATCATGGCATGCTTATGTGATGGTTGTTTACTATGTTGTTTGCTTCTTTTCGGGTTGCTTCCCTCGTTAGTTTCGATTCCGTTCCGGAGTTGTGAGGATTCGTTCGACTATGTTGTCTCATCTACTTCTCAGACTCGTTATTCTTCCTTCCGGGATCTCAGGCAAGATGACCATACCCTCGAAATCACTTCTATCTTTGCTTGCTAATTGTTCGCTCTATTGCTATGCCGCGATACCTACCACTTGCTATATCATGCCTCCCATATTGCCATGTCAGCCTCTAACCAACCTTTCATAGAAAATCGTTGTTTGGCTATGTTGCCGCTTTGTTCAGCCCCTCTTATACCGTTGCTAGTTGCAGGTGAAGCTGAAGTTTGTTCCATGTAGGAACATGGTTATGTTGGGATATCATAATATCTCTTATTTATAGTAATTCATCTATATACTTGGTAAAGGGTCGAAGGCTCGGCCTTATGCCTGGTGTTTTGTTCCACTCTTGCCGCCCTAGTGTCCGTCATACTGGTGTTATGTTCCTTGATTTTGCATTCCTTACATGGTTGGGTGTTATGGGGACCCCTTGACAGTTCGCTTTGAATAAAACTCCTCCAGCAAGGTCCAACCTTGGTTTTACCATTTGCCTCACCACCACCTATTTTTCCCTTGGGAGTCACTCTCCCGAGGGTCATCTTTATTTTAACCCCCCCGGGCCAGTGCTTATCTAAGTGTTGGTCCGAACTAGAGCCACTTGCAGCGCCACATCGGGGAAACTTGAGGGCTGGTTTTAGATGTACATAGTGTTCATCCGGTGTTGCCCTGAGAATGAGATATTTGCAGCTCCTATCGGGATGTCGGCGCATCGGGCGGTCTTGCTGGTCTTGTTTTGCCATTTTCGAAATGTCTTGTAACTGGGATTCCGAGTCTGATCGGGTCTTCCTAGGAGAAGGAATATCCTTTGTTGACCGTGAGAGCTTGTGATGGGCTAAGTTGGGACACCCCTGTAGGGTTTTGAACTTTCGAAAGCCGTGCCCGCAGTTATGGGCAGATGGGAATTTGTTAATATCCGGTTGTAGAGAACTTGACACTTGACTTAATTAAAATGCATCGACCGCTTGTGTAGCCGTGATGGTCTCTTTCCGATGGAGTCCGGGAAGTGAACACGGTTCTTGGGTTATGTTTGTGCGTAAGTAGTTTCAGGATCACTTCTTGATCACTTCTAGTTCACGACCATTGCATTGCTTCTCTTCTCGCTCTTATTTGCGTATGTTAGCCACCATATATGCTTAGTGCTTGCTGCAGCTCCACCTCACTACCTTCTCCTACCCATAAGCTTAAGTAGTCTTGATCTTGCAGGTGTGAGATTGTTGAGTCCTCGTGGCTCACAGATACTTCCAAACAGTGGCAGGTGCCGATGATACCAGTGCAGGTGACGCAACCCAGCTCACGTGGGAGCTCGATGAAGATCTTGTTCGTTGTGTTGTTTCGTTTCCGGTTGATCAGTGGTGGAGCCCAGTTGGGGCGATCGGGGATTTAGCATTTGGTGTGGTCTTCCTTTTATTTTGGTTCCGTAGTCGGACCTTGATGGTATTATGGATGATGTATGTTTAGCTAGTATTTCTGTGAAGTGGCGTTTGTAACCAACTCTTTATCCCTTCCTATTCAGTACATGGGATTGTGTGAATATTACCCCTCTTGCGACAAGCCTACCATGCGGCTATGCCTCTAAGTCGTGCCCCGACACATGGGAGATATAGCCGCATTGTGGGTGTTACAAATTGGTAATCAGAGCCTTCCCCGACTTAGGAGACCCCTGCTTGATTGAATCGCTAACGTTGTTGAGTCTAGAAAAATGTTTTGAGTCTTATAGGATTATATATATCGGAGAGTAGGATTATTTTTACTTCTCAGTCCCTTCGTCGCTCTGGTGAGGCCTCCTGACGTAGAGTTTTGACTCTTCTCTCCTGAAATTTCACGAATTTTTTTTAGGATCATGCGGGTATCTTGGAATCGTTCCGAAATTTCTTGGTGCCTCCTGACATTTAGGGGTTGTGGCAGTGTCCCGGGGAGTTGAGCTCCGAGGTGTTGTCGTCACAATTTTATCGTTGCAGTTCTGGAATACCTGAGTTCGCCGACATTGAAAATCTCTTTTATGCAGTTGTTGGTGAGATAACCTCGACGCCACCTAGTACTGGGGGCGGGAGTTCGGGAGTATTGCCATAACTCGTATAACGGATGCTTTTCGAAGGTTGAGGTAAATGATTTCTGAAGGTTTCTTGGTTATGTGTTGAAGGATGGATACAGCTGGATGTAGGATTTACTAGTTTTGGGTGAGATATTATGCTTCCCCTGTATGCCCAACACCTGATTGCATAACAAGAAAGTTTCGGGAGTTTATAAGTGGGAATTCAAGTAGCTCCTAGGATATGTTTCCAGCAGATGTATGATATGAAATTGGGGTTCGACGTCTAGTGATCCGCCTATCCATGGTTGGTTTTATAGTGGTCTCGTTGTGTCTTAAAGTCCTTGGCTATGTTGACTTAGGGACGCTTCGTATGTCATGTGCACTGCCTTGTACATGATGGTGCTATATGATCGAGCCCGTGTGGGCCCCACCATGAAAAATTCAGACGAAATCTCTATCATATGTTTGTTCCGGCTTATTCTGCAAGCCAATCTTTGTTTCGTTTTGAGTTGTGGTATTCGAGTTGCTTCAGTGTCAAGTGTTGAATTCATACCTTTTCCTAAGCGGTGTTCTCACATTTCTATGGGAATAATAATCCTTCATAATAATCGAGATTTTCATGTCAATCCTTTTCAACCGGCATGTTCCTCTTCAAGTGGATCCGATCATTTTCAACATCTACAAGACCCAATCTCAGTTTTCTCAATGTGGGTCGCTTCATCCGTTCCCAAGTTGCTTTTGTTTTTCCCGCCCTCCCACCCTTGTTTCTTCAAGGACTCAGATTTCTTAATCAACTATCCATTTTATTGATGGAAGTCTCTCTATTCTTTTCCTTCATGTTCTTACCCGGTGTTTCTCATGAAGATGCTCTACTCATTCATCATTCTCCATTCTTTTCTTCTCCAGTGGATCCAATTCATGCTTTTGGTGTTGATAATATCCCTTTTCCTCGTTTCAATTGCTTTCTCTTACTGGTGCACCTATTAATCATCCACCTCTTGCTATTCATGTTATCTGGAGTGCTGAAGATATCTCAGAAGACTTGTCTTTTCATTCAAGATCCGTTCAACCTATTTAGAGGTTGTTATCTCATTCAAGCCATTTAATTCAACCGGTGCAATATGTTTCAAGTAATTGTTCAACGGTGTTTATCTTGAGTTGGCCCCAACCCACAGGTCTTTTCCCAGGATCTTACATGACTCTTCTAATTTTCTCGAAATTACTCCCAAATTCATTTCAAGTTTGACGTAAGAATGTTTTATCATCAGTCATATGTATTTCTCCAAGATCTGTCAAATTCTTTTCATCGTTGGCTCAACATTTCTATTCTTATCCCGGAGTGCCTCAACAATTCAAGGTGGTGTTTCTCATCGTCATTCTCAACATTTGAAGACCGAAGAAGAGTTTCTCTTAAATCTTGCTCCATTCTCTTCAAGATTCATGGTTCTAGCTTGATGCCATCCTCTAATAATTGTTTTCGATTGTGAGAATTCCTTTCACCCATCCGGATCAATTCAGGAGTATTTTTTCAATTTGATTCTCTGGAGCCCATCTTCTTAGAATTATTTATTCCAGCTTTCAGTTCTCATTCTCGAAATCATACCGGTGCATCATTCAAGTATTCTCTAATCAGCTCGTGATCTCTTCGTCCTCATATATTTATATTCCCTCAAGTATCTTCATTCGTTCTCCAATCCTTCCCGGTGAATTGTGCCTTTGCTACTTCCATTTTTAATTCTAATGGTGGTTTGTTCAAGATTTCTCCTCCTTCGTTATCGTATCAATTCATTCATTCTTTCCAAATCCTACTGGTGGCTTGCTCAAGACTTTTCTCAAGTTTGTGCTATATCTCTCTTAATCCTTTTTACGAGAATAAGTATTTTGTTAAATCCGTTGCTTTTCATCAATTTAAATTGGTGAAGGATACGCATAACATAATCCTTGTTCTTGCTTCATCCAAATGATGGATTCATTCTTCCGGAGTTTGTTCATGATGAAGTAATTCTCGGTTTCAATTGGTTCATCTTTTCTTTTCCCAGAGTTACAAGCTCTCATCAGATCCCTCTAATCATCACAAGGCTTCACCTTGTGTTTTCAACTTCTCTTTCCTTTTGTTTGACCATCCTTTTGTTACCGGAGTTCTTCATGGAGGCTACATGGTGGTTCATCAAGGATTCTTTTCATTCTTCAATTGTTCTTCAAGATTTCTCTCGAAGTTAAGATCCGCCAAACTATACTCTCAAATAAACATGGAGTTCAACACATGTCTTGTTTTGAGGAGTTCAAGCATTCTTCATCTTGCATTCCGAAGTGCAATTCTTTCTACCTTATCTTTTGCGGTGGTGTTATGTTATTTTGACAATTATTGTGTGTTTCATGATTCACAAGTTTTCAAAGAGTGACATATTTAAATCCATCATTTTCTCTTCGCTCAAGAGATCTCTTCAATCCATCAATCTCTTCATTGGAGTTATCTTGAGTTATATTTCACCTAAAGCTTTTCCTAAGGATTGTTTCTATTTATGGTGCTCATAAAATGACCCAAGTTCTTCATTTATCCTTCTGGTGAAATAAGTTTCTTGTCTGCTTGTTCATATCAATCAAATCCATTGTTTTTTGTTAGTGGCATAATTTCACCTCAAGTTTTTGAGATGTTTTCCATAAGCCCACTACAAGCTTACTCTTTTCGTTGTTGGATTTCCAACAACTCCGTTCGACACTTCTCCTAAAGATGCTTTTCAAGCTCATTTGAGGTAGAAGATGTCATTTTCTCCTTTGTTCTTTTGATTCCATTCTCACATTTGTTCTGGAGGCATTGTGATGTTGCTCTCTTCGACCCATCATCTTGTCAAGTTCATGTTCAAATCCTTCCATTTACAGTCGGAGTGCTGTCCAAATTATATCATTCTTATTCCATCTCTATCTGGTTTTAACCGGAGTGTTGTCGTAATTGTTCTTTTTGTTCCTGGTACATCTCGTTTCAACCGGAGCGCTTGCATGTACATCTTGTCCATTGTTCTCATCATTCATAGCCTTGCAAACTCCAAGATTCACATGGTGGTCCTTGTTTCTCTTTTCTACCGATGTGCTTTCTTTTTCTTTTGGTCCGTTAAGCTCTTGTTTCATGTCCTTCAACCTACAAGGTTCTAGCAAGGTTCCTTGTTCCTCTTTTCTAACAGAGTGATTTCAACTTGTTCATCTCTGTTGTATTCTTTATTTCCAATTGTTCAACCTCTCAAGGTTCTTTGGTTTCACTTATTTGTCAAAGAAGCAACTTAGTTTTACCTCTTCTCTTCCTCTTCTGTTTCTCTCCGGTGCCATTCTAGATCTCGGGGCGAGATCCTCTCGTAGTGGTGGAGTGTTGTGACGCCTCGAGACCGTTGCGCCAGGTGTCCCCCAGTTATTCGCTGTTGTTGCCTTGTCTTTTGCTTGCGTGTGGCATCTTGTCATGTCATCATCCGCATTGCATCTGCATGTTTTCAACACTTGCATCCGTCTGGGTTCCCCAGTTCCGTCTGTTGTCCGTTCTGAGCCCAGCCACACTTGCACGCGCCCGTGGCACGTCCGAAATAGTATTTTTATAAGTGGCAAGAAAATGTTCCCAGAATGGGATGAAAGTTGGCATGTGGTGTTGTTTTAGTGTAGATAGGTCGCCTGCCAAGTTTCATCACATTCGGAGTCCGTTTGACGCCCCAACGGATAACTATAGCGGCACTATAGCCGGGCACACGTCGGACGTTTTTGGTCTTCGGAAACTGTTGCCGGGCTTTCCCTCTCATTCCTCCCTAGACTGTCTACACAATCCACTACTTACCGCCAGGCCCAATCTAACCTCTCTTGTCAGCCCGCGGCCCTCCTCGCGCCCACGTCCGAAAGCTGCCCCGAACCCGACCCGGAATGTCGCTACCGTTGTGTCCAGATCATCCCCAAACATCTACAAAACATCTCTGTTTTTCTTTTTGGACTCCCTACCTATTTTTTTCTCGACCGTCTGATTTCGATCGGAGGGACGAGCTAGCCCCTACCAAAAATCCAATGGCTATATATATTCGTTCTAACCCTAATTTTTAGGCCCCTGTCCCATCCATTCCGTCCGCAGCGCCGCCATCTCCCACGGGGTCTCACACGAGCCAACTAGCCCCTCCTCCAATCTACCAACCCGCAGCCAGCCAGAGCTCAATCCCGATTGGATCGAGGGCCTCCCTCCTCCCTCGCGCCCCTATCTTCCTTCTTCTCCTTCATCTGTTTTCTTTCTCTCAATCCTCTCTCTCTTTTCTGTTGCCATGGACAGGAGCTCGCCGCCGCGTTGATCTGCCTCTAGTGCGCTGCCGTCCAGAGCTCCCCATCTCGTTCCGCCTTACCTCGTCGCCCGCCCGCTTGCTCAAGGACGCCTGAGGCCATGCCTCCTCTCCCTCCTCGGCTCGATCCCGAATGGATCGTGAGCACCGAGTGCCATGCCCCAGCTTCATCGCGCGCCCCTGCCTCGCCATGTCCGTCTCCAGCCGCGCCAAGTTCCTCCTCCGGCCGGCCCTGCTGCTACAAGTCCCGCCGGCCTCCCTGTTGCCGCGCCTGCATTGCCTTGTTGTCGTGAGTGCAGACGCCGGTGAAGCCTCATAGGTCGCCGCCTTCCCAAGTCCCGCACCGCGCTGTTCTTCTCTGCTCCCGGCGGCCTCCACCTCGCCTTCCCGTTGAAGCTCCATCCACCGCCGCTGCCTCCGTTTCACCGAGCGCCGTGCCCCTGCTTCATCTCTCTGCAGGAGGAGCAGTGAGTCAGCGCCCAGCCGCCCCAAGCGAGGACAGCGCCAAGTCCCGCTCGCCCGCGCCCGCATTGACCGTTCCCCTCGTCCTTTGCCTCCACATGGATCGAGCAGCCTCCCCTGCTCGCGTGGGCTGCTCAAGGCCCGAGGTGTTGAGCGCCTCATTCCTCTTTTGTGCAACCCAGTTTATAGATGCGGCCTGTGAATGTTTTTTTAGTGTCTTCTAATTTAACATTATCCAGAAAATTGCAATTTTTCAGAAAAACCCTCTAAATTCATGCATATAATTTCTCACAAACCGTGCATCGGTTTAAAATGTTTAATATATGTAACTTTCTTAGAATTTTATCTAGTTTCATAATATCCAACTTTCAACCATGTTTAAAATGTTTAAACTGCTGTTTGCATTTATTTGCTTAATTACCTTGTTAAAATGTTTTAATTCATAACTAAATAACTGTAGCTCCATTATGGCATTACTTTGCATGTTTAAAAAAATCTAAAATATGGTTTAGGGAAGAACAGTACCAAATCTAAAATATGCAGATGGGGATTTTGTGGATTTGTTGTTTGTTATATCCGGCCTCATTTAAACTTGCCTAGATAGGTAGTTTTCATATGCTTCACCTCTTGACATGTTTAACAACATTTAATATTGATGGGTACATAAACAAGATCGAACTAAATAACTTAAATGTGGTGTTTCGTCAATATGCAACGGAGTTGCATATTGAGCTCCACTTAATTTGTAGGTTTGTTTGTGCATTTTGCCATGCCATGCCTCCTTAAACAGGTCATGCATCATACTTGGTTGTGCATCATGCCATGCTTATGTGATGGTTGTTTACTATGTTGTTTGCTTATTTCTGGGTTGCTTCCCTCGTTAGCTTCGGTTCCGTTCCGGAGTTGTGAGGATTCGTTCGACTATGTTGGGTCATCTACTTCTCAGACTCGTTCTTCTTCCTTGCGGGATCTCAGGCAAGATGACCATACCCTCGAAATCACTTCTATCTTTGCTTGCTATTTGTTCGCTCTATTGCTATGCCATGATACCTACCACTTGCTATATCATGCCTCCCATATTGCCATGTCAGCCTCTAACCCACCTTTCCTAGCAAATCGTTGTTTGGCTATGTTACCGCTTTGCTCAGCCCCTCTTATAGCGTTGCTAGTTGCAGGTGATGCTGAAGTTTGTTCCATGTTGGAACATGGTTATGTTAGGATATCACAATATCTCTTATTTATATTAATGCATCTATATACTTGGTAAAGGGTCGAAGGCTCGGCCTTATGTCTGGTGTTTTGTCCCACTCTTGTTGCCCTAGTTTCCGTCATACCGGCGTTATGTTCCTTGATTTCGCGTTCCTTACACGGTTGGGTGTTATGGGGACCCATTGACAGTTCGCTTTGAATAATACTCCTTCAGCAAGGCCCAACCTTGGTTTTACCATTTGCCTCACCACCACCTATTTTTCCCTTGAGAGTCGCTCTCCCAAGGGTCATCTTTATTTTAACCCCCTCCAGCCAGTGCTTCTCTAAGTGTTGGTCCGAACCAGAGCCACTTGCGGCGCCACCTCGGGGAAACTTGAGGGCTGGTTTTAGCTGTACGTAGTGTTCATCCGGTGTTGCCCTGAGAACGAGATATGCGCAGTTCCTATCGGGATGTCGGTGCATCGGGCGGTCTTGCTGGTCTTGTTTTACCATTGTCGAAATTTCTTGTAACTGGGATTCCGAGTCTGATCGGGTCTTCCTGGGAGAAGGAATATCCTTCGTTGACCGTGAGAGCTTGTGATGGGCTAAGTTGGGACACCCCTGCAGGGTTTTGAACTTTCGAAAGACGTGCCCGTGGTTATGGGCATATGGGAATTTGTGAATATCCGGTTGTAGAGAACTTGACACTTGACTTAATGAAAATGCATCAACCACGTGTGTAGCCGCGATGGTCTCTTTCCGGTGGAGTCCGGGAAGTGAACACGGTTCTTGGGTTATATTTGTGCATAAGTAGTTTCAGGATCACTTCTTGATCACTTCTAGTTCACGACCGTTGCATTGCTTCTCTTCTCGCTCTTATTTGCGTATGTTAGCCACCATATATGCTTAGTGCTTGCTGCAGCTCCACCTCACTACCTTCTCCTACCCATAAGCTTAAATAGTCTTGATCTCGGGGGTGTGAGATTGTTGAGTCCTTGTGGCTCACAGATACTTCCAAACAGTTGCAGGTGCCGATGATACCAGTGCAGGTGACACAACCCAGCTCATGTGGGAGCTCGATAAAGATCTTGTTCGTTGTGTTGTTTCGTTTCTGGTTGATCAGTAGTGGAGCCCAGTTGGGGATCTAGCATTTGGGGTGGTCTTTCTTTTATTTTGGTTCCATAGTCGGACCTTGATTGTATTATGGATGATGTATGTTTAGCTTGTATTTGTGTGAAGTGGCTTTTGTAAGCCAACTCTTTATCCCTTTCTATTCAGTACATGGGATTGCATGAAGATTACCCCTCTTGCGACAAGCCTACCATGCGGCTATGCTTCTAAGTCATGTCCTGACACGTGGGAGATATAGCCGCATTGTGGGTGTTACACGGATGGAGGAGGGTGTGGGGCTTTGTGGGTTTTCACATCCTCTGTGTACGAATGGGGGCGGAGGGGATGGGAGGGGGAAACCATGGCTTAGGGACGTGGTTGTCCGAAATGTGGTGTAAGTTACGAAAGTACCCCCACCGATTTGAACTAGGAGGTTCTTTCGGTTCAGGGGTATCACGGGAATTTCATGTGTCTGGGTTTCAGATGAGGTGGGAGTTTTCGCGCGTGTTGTAATTTTGAGATAGCAAGGTGCGGGTTGAGATGGAGGGAGTTTTCGGACCACAACAAGACAAAGAGATATCTTAAAAATTCAGGATAACAAGGCGAGGGTTGAAGAGGTGAGAGTTTGGCAGCACAATAGATGGAGATGCTAGCTTGCAATTTCGGCATAACAAGGAGCGGCTTGAAATTTCGAGAGAACAAGCTTAACGTGTACAAAAAAAAGACAATTCGCACCGCTCTAGAGAGATCCATGTCCTATTTTACTATATTACTAGAAATGCCATTCAAAAACAACAACAAAAAACTAAAAAAATATGGAGAACAAGCTTAACCTGTACAGTACCAAATCAATTTGTGCTTCCCTCAAAAATAGAAATAAACTATCCATACTGTCTAGCATATGGATTAAATTTGAGTCCATTTTCCCTATTTGAATGGGATTGTAATCAGGTTGGTTATTCGACCATCTATATATTTTCTTCACAACACATGACATGAATATAGGAGAAGTAAACTCCCATATAAATATGAACTACATGTACATACAATCTCGATTTCAAATATATGTATCCATTTTATGTTGAATTCAAATCATAGTACATGAATGCTCTAGCTAGATGTTTGGAATCGAAACCATGTATGATACTGTGTACAATGTGTTTAACACGCACAACAAACACACCATTTAGATATGTGCTGCGAAAGACACCCATCATCTCCAATTTGAATAGTGTGTCCATGCATGGATGCAATGTGGCCAAACGATGTCTGCCATCGGTATCTCAAATTCAAATCAGTTTGACTTTATTCAATGTGTATACAGTATAGCATGCTCATTTCCAAACCACACCACACATATCTCAATTATATTCCTACAAGCATGTGTTTCAAGCATCATGATCTCTTATTCAAATATTTGAATTGAACTTTACATTAATTATGACCTCACCAAGTCTTTTACACCCACACAGTCGTCTTCTCTTTATAGTTGTACCACTAAGTTTCTCTCGTGCATGCTTGCACACACAATACTGAGGCAGTCCAGGATTACGGGGTCCTCGGGCGTCCAGGCTATCTCATATGGGCCGGACTGATGGGCCGTGGAGATAAAAGACGAAAGACTTTCCCCGTGTGGAAGGAAAACTTAGCGTGCGGATATGAAGATTCCTTTCTCTGTAAACTGACTATGTACAAGCCCTAGCCCCCTCCAGTGTTTAGATAAACCGGAGGGTTTAGTACGTATAGGCAATCACAATCATACAGGCTAGACAATTAGGGTTTATCCATTACGATCTCGTGCTAGATCAAATCTTGTAACCCCTATACTCATCAAAGTGAATCAAGCAGGAAGTAGGGTATTACCTCCATCAAGAGGGCCCAAACCTAGGTAAACACTGTGTCCCCTGCCTCCTGTTACCTTTGATCCTCAGACGCATAGTTTGGGACCCCCTACCCGAGATTTGCTGGTTTTGACACCGACTTGGTGCTTTCATTGAGAGTTCCGCTGTGCCGTCATCGAACGGCACGATGGCTCCATCAATCATCCACAACAATGCTGCTGCGAAGGCAATTTTTCTCCCCGGCTAGATCTTTTATTCAGCGGCTTCGTACTACGTGCAACTCGGTTGGCCATCTAGAGCAGATCGATAGCTACGGCCCTAGTCACCAGATCAATTTCGGAAATCTGAGCTAGACCGTTGATATCCGAGGAGACTTGATCTTCCAAGGGTTCGCAGCCTCAACCACCGCTCCGGCCTTAGATCCAGAGCGCGTCACCATGTTCGAAGAAGGGAGTCTGGAGCCCGCCGGACTCTCTGCAGCTATAGAGCTTAATACTGGAGATCCGGAGAAAATAGCGCCACCGGCCGTCATCACGAAGGCGAGCTCTCCTCTGGACACTAGTTCAGAACCCCTGAAGTCCGCGTCATGTCAGTTCGGCCAGGGAACTTCGGTCCCCATCCAGACCTCGCTCTTAAATGAGGATTTGGACCTAATGCGATCCCTCATCATCATAGAGGAACCGCTTCTGAATCACGCCCAGCCCAAACAAGGGGCTAGAAATAGGGAATTTTACTTCCCACCCACCACCCACACTACAAAAAAAGACACTTCCGTGATGATACGTGTTTGTCACAGTAGGTCACATTTTCTGTCATGCATGTACATCCATGACAAATTTATGACAGAATCAAGATAGTCATACATGTGTTGTCATAGAAGTGTTCCATGACATTACCAAAATTATCATCACGGAAGTGTCCACTTCCATGACGATAAATCGCGCGTCATAGAAGTGCTTTCGTCAAGGGTGACCGACATGTGGCATCCAGCGTAATGGGACACGGTTAAGCTATCGGGTTCGGTTTTGGATCTGATAACCCTTTTACAGCTCGGACCAATGGGAATTTTCCACGTGTAAAATTCTCATTGGCCGAAGGAAACACGTGTCGCTCAATGTTCGGACAGATGTCATCCACTCATTGGATAGGAGGCGCCTATGATACATCGACACGTGGCACGCCCCAACAGAGGCCCATTCCGGTGAAAAGGCTGGCCCATTTGACTTGGTCAAAAGGTAACGGGCCGGCCTATGAAAAGCCTGTTAACGGCCTGTTCATATATAGCCCATTTACGTCCCGCTTACTACCGGCCCGTTACGGCCTATCAGAATTAAGGCCATTAGCTTCATTTGGGCCGTCCAATATGATTCCAGCCCGTTGTAACTTCCGGCCCATGTATGGCCCATGATGTCTTTCGGCCCATATGAGGCCCTTTGTAACTCTTGGCCCATTAAAGGCCCGAGATGAATCTGGCCCATAATGGATAGTGTATCGCTTTATACCCATTAACGACCCATTATTCCGTCGGCCGTTTCCAGCTCGTGTTAACTTTCGGCTTTCTAAGGGCCCATTTATTCTTGGGCTCATTTCTAGAATTCGGTAAGATACGGTCCGTTATTGTCCTGTTCCGTTTGTGGGCCAAATACAGCCCGTGGTTACATTCGGCCCGTTTGTGGCCCGTTAAATCGTTGGGCTGTTTTCACAGCGTTATCAAATACGGCCTATTAACGGCCCGTTATGGTCCACGAATAGTACGATGCATGTTTGGCGAAATGATTATATGCCTCATAGAAGGCCCATGGATCCTACGGCCCGTAGAATATCAATGGATCCTACAACCCCCGTAGAAGGCCCATGGATCATACGGCCCGTAAAAGGCCAATGGATCCTACGGCCCGTAGAAGGCCCACGGATCCTACGGCCCGTAGGAGGTCCGTGGTTACAATAGTCCGTGTGTTGCCATGATTATTGTGGCCTAGTTACCAAAACTACATTATTGTGGCCACTAAATAATGCGGAAAAGAACTGAAGTGAATACAAGCAAACAACTAAAGAGGATAATAAGGAAATAAATAAGCAAGCAACTAACGCTAGCCTATTACAACTATTACACATATTGCATCCATTGGGCATCAAAGTTCGCCACCAGTGCAAATATAGGGAACAAAGCAGCATATTACATACACTGTCCGTCAAAATTGGCCACCAGTACAAATAAACGCAGCAGCAAAACAAGTCCATAACTGAAACAACTTCAGAAGAGCTCAAGAAACATTATCATGTGTATCCACCATGCTGGCAATAATCTTAGCAAGCTTATTAGCTTTGTCCTGGTTGGCGCTAAAATCCTCCAATGCTTGTTGTTGCACCAGAAAGTATGCATCTGAATGCTCCAGGGACTTCTGTAGTCCTTCTACTTATTGTCGTAGCACAGATGATCGATGTCTTTCAGCTTGTAGTTGAGACTCAAGAAACCGAACTGATTCAGACAGTGAGTTTGAATAGCTTGTGCAAGCGGTAGTGGCCAGTAACTCGAACAGTAAACCAAGACAGGACTTTGGGGTTGTCTTACTATCTTCAAGATAGTTTTCCTTAGCTGTTTTATCAGCTTTGTTGGAGACCAACAAGGATGTCTCATGATCCTGAACCTTATCTGCATTACTTCCTTTATCATTGCTTAATAAGCCTCTCCTCCCCAATATTCTGTCAGCATTCTAAAAGAAGAAACAAACAGACACATAATAGGTTTAGCATGTACTAGTATATGAAACTCATTTCGGTGAACCAGTTCATTAGTAAGGTGGACAAGATTAAACTACCAAGTCTTCTATTGCCAATTAGTACATTATAAAAGCATCAAACAAACATATATCTATGTCCTATGGTCACTGCATTGTCTTGCCAAATCAAAATAGAGACATTGTTCAAATCATATCAGTTCAACAGAAAGCAGCACTGGAAGAATACAAAGCGTGGAAAACTAAACGGCACAACAAGATTTCAGATGGGTACCACAGGTCTACATGTACAACAACACTATTGGCCCTGTTATGATGCTAGTAATGTGGATGATATGAAAAGTGAACTGTATACACAATTGAAATTGAAATCAATAGAGCTATTTATAAGAGCAAACCTGTTAAAGAAACATGCGTAAACATACCTGTTGTGCCATTGGAGTTTCCATTGGATAGTTCAATTTAAAAATAAGTTTGTATTAGTAAATACAGTGATACAAGAGCAAAGTAGTATGCATGATTGCAATGGAATCTTAAATGAGAACAGTTGTTCTTCAGGTTTAAGAACTTGTTCCACATGAACAGATTACAGTAAGACACAAGCATATAGTACTTAAAATAAAATGAGCTCACAGACCTTACCACATTCTTGTTTCGGGACCAGTAAAGAAAAACACGTTCCCAGTCATCGTCCAGTAAATGTGTCTCAGGAGAACGTAAGGGAATTTGATGAGTTTATTTGCTAGTGAAGTACGTTTTGTTTAGGTAATTCCAATACTGCCACCAAGCATTCTTGAAGATACTAGAGGTATTAGCAAAGGTTACTTCATCCCGAGTTTCCAAATCAGTCCTTCTCTATAGGGAAAAATGGGAAAATTTGTTGTATTATAACCATCATGGAGGTAGAATGTATGGGACAAAGCAAAGTAATTGCCATGAATAACATTACTTACATATAACTCCTGGACAAACACCAGCAACTGGCATTTTCCTTCATCTTCAGTATAATATTTCCATGATAGGAAGATACACACATAGGATTTAACAACATCAAATGCGATAGATGCTAAACTATGAATGGCTGGTTGTGCTTCCTCCACAAGAATAGGTGTACTAACTAGTGGAGTTGGGGTTCACCGTGGTAGTACTGGCGCTTTGGGCAGTGGAGCTGCCTTACTAAGTACTCTTGTTTGGGAGCTCTGTGGTGGAGATGGTGCTGTGTCAACAGGAACTGGGTTACTATCTGCTGGGGTTGGGGTTAGATTGGGTGAAGCTGGTTCTCTGTCCATCGCAGTAGGGGTAAAATCTGCGAGAGTCTGGGTCATGTGTGGTAGGGATGGTTCTCGTGCATGTACAACCGGGGTGCAATCTCCGCCAGGAGGTAGCACTGTTTTATTTGAAGACTGTGTTTTTACTCCGCTAGATACTGCTATCACCCGCTCCCATTCAAATGGCTGATAAACAGGAAACATAATTGAATGTACACACATTGTATGAGAGATAGATACAATAGATAGTGTGGAAAAAAGAGGGCATTAAATAATTGACATGTATATTGTTTAACTAAAACAGATAACATGACATAATTTCACATATATGATGTCTATCTAAACTGAATAGCATAGCATAACATAATTCAATGATATGATGACTAACTAAACAGAATCGCATGACATAATTCACATACATGTTATCTAAGTAACCAGGATTGCATGATTTAATTCACATATGTGATTTATATGCTAAGCGGAGGGCATTCGCATATATGATGTCTGAACTAAGAACATGGTATTGAATATTGTGTATATGATGTCTAAACTATGCAATGCAAGACACTATATGCATGATATGAGCAGTAGAACCGTGCGAAGTTAGAGCACACACCTCGGAGGGGGAATAGGACCGGTCATTTGTCTCTGAATCCATCTCTGAGGAGCTATCGGGACCCAACAAGAGATCTTCTTCGACAGGTAGCACTATCTGGTCTGAAGGCCTTGTTTTCACTCCAGATTTTTCCATCACCCACTCAAATGGCTGATTCACAGGAAGAGTAGTTTAATGTACAAACAATGTCAACAAATGGAAATTTAATGAAGAAAAGGATGGGCTAGATATCATTCAAATATATGATGCCTGGTTAAACAGGATGGCATTGCACATTTCAAATATATTATGGCTGGCTAAAAGACATGAGACTGCATTATTCCCACATATGATATTGAAACTAAACAGGTGGCATTACAAAACATGTCTAAACTAAGTAGATGACATATATGATGTTGAAAGTAGGCACTACAAGGCAACATATGCATGATATGACTACCATCATCATGCCAAGTTAGAGAAAACACCTTGGGGGTAAATAGGAGTGGTCAGCTGTGTCTGAATCCGCCTTAGAACAAATATCTTCCTCTGGATTACAATCTGGAGAGGGGGGAGGGTTTACCATTGAACCCACCATGGATCAATATCTGCATGACATTGTATTGCCACGCAAAACCCTTCCCTTTTTCTCTACATGTTCAGCCTGACTGTGTACAATATCTGACATGCATACATAAAAAATATAGTGAGATTATGTAAGGAGAGCATGTAGAAATCTAGAGTAATGGTAACAACCAGTGGATGGATCCAAAAATAATGATAGCAGGCTGATGATTTCTTTAATTTAATAAAAAAACAGATAATGATTGCTTCACTATTTGTTTCCCACCCAAGATGAACAACATAGGCATACCCTAGGTGAACCAGATATTAGACAGAGATACTATTCCTTGCTGCCTCGATATGTGCCCCACAACTAATTTAGAACTCAAGTTTGAACATCAATTTGTATCTGACTTGGAGTCTAAGAGGTGAACATGACAATAAATTAGCAGGTAATATTAAGCAATGCATAACATACGCAGAAACAAAAGAGTGCGACCTCTCTTGTGGACCCGTGTACTCCTCAATTTCATCTCCTGAGTTGATGATGGTGATGCCGTTGCGGTGGGTGCCGGCGGCAAGGAAGGAGATCTGAGGCGGCGAAAGACGGTCATGAGTCGTGATGTCTGGTTTGGTGACGTGGGCGACGTCGCGGCAGGAGCAGGAAAAACCACACAAAGTTTTCTTCGACACCTACCTGTAACTGAAGTAATTCTGTAAGGGCTCATTTGGCTTGCACGATTCTAAAAATGCAGGGATAGGCGGAAAAACACCGTAATAAGATAACAATGCACATGGGAAACAGAGCATTTGTGAACACATGATTTCTGTCAACTTGGGTGTTTGGTTCACAGGAAAAGGAGGAGCAGGGGAATGCAAAGAAACATGGCCAAAATAAAGTGAAACCATATGAAAGCGTGTACAGTTAGAATGTTATTCTGCCATTAATGCACTTGGTCTTGTTTTCATGCATAGGATTTTGAAAAGTAGGTCCAGGTGGATGTTTTGCTCCATTCATTTCAACAAAATGCATGAATAATTGAATAGTAGAGTGCCACAGGAAAATTTCCTATTGCTACGTTTTTCCGTTAAACCACAATAGCCCTAATCGATCGACATGAATGTAGAGTAATAAGTGATGCGACAGGTGTACAACCTCTTTGCCATAGCCGTGTCGACCTCAGCATCATTTGGTTGGTCGCTGAAGAAGTTGAGGCAGAGGTGGCTGTCGGAGGTGTGCAGGAATATCTAAGGAATCTGTAGACGGCGTCTAGGGCACTACTCTGTTGTGATGGATCGTTCCGTCCTTGGAGCAGCTCCAGTGAGCCGTAAGACGTCAAGGCTGAATCAGCACAAGACAGACATCGTTAATCTCAAGTGGGATTCTAATAGCATCTCCAATAGATGATGTAAAATGCATTACCAAAAAGTGGTAGATGTAAAATTTATATCACCAAAAACAACCTGACTACAAGACATGAGGCAAAAACTGTTGACTCTAAACTTAACTATCGAAACTAAAATTTACTGCGGAATCTGAAGTTTACTGTCGAAACTGAACGCAATGGTAGCAGAGAGCACTTCACCTGGGATAGTTTAGGGAGGGCTTATAGTTCATCTTCAAACTGCACCCCCTTGAGCCGCCAGCCACCACAGGCCGGACCCCACGCCGCCTCGCCGCCCCGAAACAACTCCCTAGCGTCGGTCCGCCGCCGCCTCGCTGCCCCGAAACAACTCCCCACCATTGGTCCGCCGCCGCCCCGGCCAGCCATCTAGCCCCCACCCCCCGCGCCATGCTTTTTCTTCGGCGATCCCCATGCCACTGCCCCACCACCGCGCCCTCCACACCGCCGGCGAGCAGCACCCCACCCAAAACCCTAATATAGATAGTGGGGTACCTCTTCGGCGAGCCCCCCTCCCCACCGCGGGTGGTTCTTCCTTAACTCTGGCGAGACCCACCACCCCCTGAAAATCGACTGGACCAAAAGTCAATTAAGTTGACTGACGTGTAGCTAAATCGGAGTAGAGCAGCAGCACGAGCGAGGGAGAGAGCAGCAGCACAAGTGAGCGAGCAAGAGCCGGAGCAGTAGCGCGAGCAAGCGAGCGAGAGCCCGGGCAGCAGCAGCAGCAGCAGTGCGAGCGAGCGAGAGCCGGAGCAGCAGCAGCTGGGCGAGCGAGAGCCGGAGTAGAAGCAGCGCGAGCGACAGGCAGAGCAGCAACAGCAGATTCGGCTAGTATAGACGCCGCTACCAAAGGGGCCTCCCACTTGGGAGAGCCGTCGTGGAGTTGTCGCCTGCGGTGCCGGCTTTGAGGTAGCCGCTCCATGGGGGTGCGGGAGGGAGCACCGTGGGTGTCGGGAGGTCGAGTTAAGGAGAAGGTGCAATGCGATGAGTGTACAACCTCTTTGGTGGAGCCGAGTAGGCTTCGGCTTTGTCCGAGGAGTCAGTGAGGATGCTCCGGTTCCGGTGGAGCAGGTTAAGGCGACGCTGTGGGGATGGAGCAGCCGCGATAGACGAGGCGATCGTCGGAGCAGCTCCTTGGAGGTGGAGGACGAGGTGTCTGAACCGTCGGGACGACGAGCTGTTGCGGTGGACGACGTCGTCGGGGAAGAGGCTCCGGCTGGGCAGAGGTGAGGTGGTGGACGGAGGAGGGTGGGGTTTCGCGGCTGGAGCCCAGAGGTTATGGCGGCCTGGGATTTTGAATGGCGAAAAGGAGGCGATGGGAGGGGGGAACCATGACTTAGGGACGCGCTTGTCCAAAATGTAGGGTGTGTTACAAAAGTACTGCTACCGATTTGAACTAGCGGGCCTTTCGGATCAAGGTTGGAAGGGGGATTTGGCATGTCGGGATTTGGCAGCTGGAGGGAGTTTTTGCGCGCGTTGTAATTTCGGGATCGCAAGGCGCGGGTTGTGAAGGCACCAGTTTTGGGAGCACGATATCAGAATTTTTGGGATATAAAAAGGCGCGGGTTGAATTTTAGGGACAAGCCTAACGTGTAATATTATACTTGTACGTACCAAATCAATTCACACTTCCCTCAATGAAAAAAAACGAAAAAAACTATTCACACCACACAAAGAGAGAGTCTTGTCCCATTTTATTATACAAATGCTATTCAAAGCTACACAAAGAGAGAGTATGAATCCATGTTATCTCCAATTAAATTTTTTTGCTTGCTATATAATGAATGTAACCTACTCATACCAACATTTTAGTGCATTCCAATTTTTTATACTACCGCTGCAATTTGAACTGAATTTGAATTCGTTTCTCTATTTCAATAAGAATCTACAATCATGATTGTTTCCAACTTCAACCATCATTCGTGTATTACCTTAACAACACACCACATGATTACTATAGATATAGATATGAACTATGTGTACTATAGGAACTCGAATTCAATCTTTTGAATACACTTGATGTTGATTCCAAATAATAGTACATTTGATGTACTAACTATATATTCATAATCTAAACCATGTTCCATATGTACATCGTGTTTATCACACAAAGTATAGTGCCCCGCCCCCTACATTATGCCAAGTATTTAACCCTGAGCTGCAAAAGCCACACATTAGCCCAAATTATAATCAATGTTCTACATTATGATATCTTCTTCAAGTATCGGTATCCACTTTTTTATAGTGAATTATGATCAATGTTCGTCTTTAACACCTTCACGGCCCTCTTCTCTTTGTAGCTAGCTAGCGCTAATTTTCTATCGTGCATGCACATTCCCTCCTGATACGTCTCCAATGTATCTATAATTTTTGATTGCTCCATGCTATATAATCTACTATTTTGGACATTATTGGGCTTTATTATCCACTTTTATATTATTTTTGGGACTAACCTATTAACCGGAGGCCCATCCCAGAATTGCTGTTTTTTGCCTGTTTTAGGGTTTCGAAGAAAAGGAATATCAAACGGAGTCCAAACGGAATGAAACCTTCGGGAACATGATTTTCTCAACGAACAAGACCCGGGAGACTTGGACCCTACGTCAAGACACAAAAGAGGAGGCCACGAGGTAGGGGGCGCGCCTAGCCCCCCCAAGCGCGCCCTCCACCCTTGTGGGCCCCCTGTTGCTCCACCGACATACTCCTTCCTCCTATATATACCTCCGTACCCCCAAACGATCAGATACGGATCCAAAAACCTAATTCCACCGCCTCAACTTAATACTCTAGATGCATGCTGGATAGCGGTCGATGAGTGGATTAATAGTAGTAGATGCATGCAGGAGTCGGTCTACTTGTCTCGGACGTGATGCCTATATACATGATCATACCTAGATATTCTCATAACTATGCTCAATTCTGTCAATTGCTCAACAGTAATTTGTTCACCCACCGTAGAATACTTATGCTCTCGAGAGAAGCCACTAGTGAAACCTATGGCCCCCGGGTCTATCTTTATCATATTAATCTCCTAATACTTAGTTATTTAATTTGCTTTATACTTTGCCTCTATTTTACTTTGCATCTTTATCACAAAAATACCAAAAATATTATTTTATCGTATCTATCAGATCTTACTTTCGTAAGTGGCCGTGTTGGGATTGACAACCCCTATTCTCGTTGGTTGCAAGGATTTAATTGTTTTGTGCAGGTACGAGGGACTCGCGCGTAGCCTCCTACTGGATTGATACCTTGGTTCTCAAAAGCTGAGGGAAATACTTACGCTACTTTGCTGCATCATCCCTTCCTCTTCGGGGAAATGCAACGCAGTGCTCAAGAGGTAGCAAGAAGGATTTCTGGCGCCGTTGCCGGGGAGGTCTACGCAAAAGTCAACATACCAAGTACCCATCACATACCCTTATCTCCCGCATTACATTGTTTTCCATTTGCCTCTCGTTTTCCTCTCCCCCACTTCACCCTTGCCGTTTTATTCGCCCTCTCTCTCCATCCTCCCTCTCTTTCTCTATTTGCGTCTTTTTACCCGCTTGCTTTTTGTTTGCTTGTGTGTTAGTTTGTTCGCTTGTCGTTATGGCTAGTCCTTTACCTTCTGCCTCTATGCCTGAAATTGGGGAAATTATTGTCGATATGGACAATAATAATATCATGAAAAATAATGATGCTCTTGCTAAAGAACCACCCATCTTACATACAAAAAAATTCCGTGTTGGTAGTGGTAATATTATTGGAAAAGGAGTTATTCAAGATTTCTTTACTTGTGCTGGTGCTTTACCTTCTATGGGTAGTTCTATCCTTCATAGAACTAGTAGTCTTGCGGACGCTATTGCCATGCTTGTAGTTGAACTTGAAAGACAATTCATGCACATGCATCCTTGCATACAAAGGATTTTCCTGGAATTTTCTAATATTGAGCATTCTTCTGTTAAGCGTGCCGCTACTATCTTTTTGGCTCATGAGTTTTGACTCATAATAAAAGAGGCCAAAGAAATCTTTGCACATTATAGGGTGGACGCTTACCGTCCTCCCATAGAGGCTATCCTCTTTGATCAAGAAGAAATAATGCGTTTTCAATCTCTAGACTATGTTGCTTTCAATGAAAATCTTAGAAAAAAGGTTCCTACCAATGTTTTAGTTGACAAAATCTCTGAACTTAATGATGATTTGGCTATTCTAAATAATGAACTAGGATATTCTCTTGAATATAGGCTCACAATGTTCTGTCAAAAGAATGCTTATAATGATGAATTGGTTGTGCAATATGAAGGACCAAAGGAGGAACCTATACCTCCCAAGGTTGATATTGGGGACTTTTGTCCCATTAGATTTAGCCCTTTTGATTACTTTTTCTTGCCTCAAAGAAAACTTGCCTCCGAACGTAGAGAATATGAGATGAGTTTTAATAATCTATCTTACTATTATGGCAATACCTAGATCTATCCTTACTTGTTATGCCTAGCTAGGGGCGTTAAACGATAGCGCTTGTTGGGAGGCAACCCAATTTTATTATTATTCCTTGCTTTTTGCTCCTGTTTAGTAATAAATGATTTATCTATCCTCTATTTTGGTTGTGTTTTTTGTGTTTAATTAGTGTTTGTGCCAAGTAGAACCGTTGGGAAGACTTGGGGAAAGTCTTGTTACACTTGCTGTAAAAAAACAGAAACTATAGCGCTCACGAGAACTGCTGTAATTTTTATTTGGAAAGTGATATTTAGTTAATTCTTTTCGAAGTTGATTAATAGATAAATTCCTCACGTCCAGCAATTTATTTTAGAATTTTTGGGGTTCCAGTTATTGCGCTAGTAACAGATTACTACAGACTGTTCTGTTTTTGACAGATTCTGTTTTTCGTGTGTTGTTTGCTTATTTTGATGAATCTATGGCTAGTAAAATAGTTTATAAACCATAGAGAAGTTGGAATACAGTAGGTATAACACCAATATAAATAAAGAATGAGTTCATTACAGTACCTTGAACTGGTCTTTTGTTTTCTTTCACTAACGGAGCTCACAAGATTTTCTACTTTAAGTATTGTGTTGTGAAGTTTTCAAGTTTTGGGTAAGGATTTGATGGATTATATAACAAGGAGTGGCAAGATCCTAAGCTTGGGGATGCCCATGGCACCCCCAAGATAATCTAAGGACACCTAAAAGCCAAAGCTTGGGGATGACCCTGAAGGCATCCCCTCTTTCGTATACTTCTATCGGTAACTTTACTTGGAGCTATATTTTTATTCGCCACATGATATGTGTTTTGCTTGGAGCGTCTTGTATGATTTGAGTCTTTATTTGTTAGTTTCCCACAATCATCCTTGCTATAAACACCTTTTGAGAGTGCCATACATGATTTGAAATATGTTAGAATACTCTATGTGCTTCACTTATATCTTTTGAGTTATATAGTTTTGCTCTAGTGCTTCACTTATATCTTTTAGAGAACGGTGGTGGATTTGTTTTATAGAAACTATTGATCTCTCATGATTCACTTAGATTATTTTGAGTGTCTTAAATAGCATAGTAATTTTCTTAAAAACCTAATATGCTTGGTATACAAGATTAATAATAAAACTTTCTTATGAGTGTGTTGAATACTATGAGAAGTTCGATGCTTGATAATTGTTTTGAGATATGAAGATGGTGATATTAAAGTTGTGCTAGTTGAGTAGTTGTGAATTTGAAGAATACTTGTGTTAAAGTTTGTGATTCCCGTAGCATGCACGTATGGTGAACCGTTATGTGATGAAGTTGGAGCATGATTTATTTTTTGATTGTCTTCCTTATGAGTGGCGGTCGGGGACGAGCGATGGTCTTTTCCTACCAATCTATCCCCCTAGGAGCATGCGCATAATACTTTGCTTTGATAACTTGTAGATTTTTTCAATAAGTATATGAGTTCTTTATGACTAATGTTGAGTCCATGGATTATACGCACTTCTCTCACCCTTCCACCTTTGCTAGCCTCTCTAATACCGCGCACCTTTCACCGGTATCATACACCCACCATATACCTTCCTCAAAACAGCCACCATACCTACCTATTATGGCATTTCCATAGCCATTCCAAGATATATTGCCATCCAACTTTCCACCGTTCCATTTATTATGACACACTCCATCATTGTCATATTGCTTAGCATGATCATGTAGTCGACATCGTATTTGTGGAAAATCCACCATTCACAATTATTTCATACATGTCACTCATGAGTCATTGCATATCCCGGTACACCACCGGAGGCATTCATATAGAGTCATATTTTGTTCTAAGTATCGAGTTGTAATTCTTGAGTTGAAAGAAAAATAAACGTGTGATGATCATCATTATTAGAGCATTGTCCCAGTGAGGAAAGGATGATGGAGACTATGATTCCCCCACAAGTCGGGATGAGACTCCGGACGAAAAAAAGAGGCCATAAAAAAGAGAAAAGGCTCAAATAAAAAAATGAGAGAAAAGGAGAGAAGGGACAATGTTACTATCCTTTTACCACACTTGTGCCTCAAAGTAGCACCATGATATTCATAGTAGAGAGTCTCTCATGTTATCACTTTCATATACTAGTGGGAATTTTTCATTATAGAACTTGGCTTGTATATTCCAATGATGGGCTTCCTCAAATCACCCTAGGTCTTCATGAGCAAGCAAGTTGGATGCACACCCACTTAGTTTCTTTTTTGAGCTTTCATATACTTATAGCTCTAGTGCATCCGTTGCATGGCAATCCCTACTCACTCACATTGATATCTATTTATGGGCATCTCCATAGCCCGTTGATATGCCTAGTTGATGTGAGACTATCTTCCCCTTTTGTCTTCTCCACAACCACTGTTCTATTCCACCTATAGTGCTATGTCCATGGCTCACGCTCATGTATTGCGTGAAAAATGAAAAAGTTTTGAGAATGTCAAAAGTATGAAACAATTGCTGGCCTTGTCATCGGGGTTGTGCATGATTTAAATATTTTGTGTGGTGAAGATGAAGCATAGCCATACTATATGATTTTGTAGGGATAACTTTCTTTGGCCATGTTATTTTGAGAAGACATAATTGCTTTGTTAGTATGCTTGAAGTATTATTATTTTATATCAATATTAAACTTTTGTCTTGAATCTTTCGGATCTGAATATTCATACCACAATTAAGAAGAATTACATTAAAATTATGCCAAGTAGCACTCCGCATCAAAAATTCTGTTTTTATCATTTACCTACTCGAGGACGAGCATGAATTAAGCTTGGGGATGCTTGATACGTCTCCAATGTATCTATAATGTTTGATTGCTCCATGATATATTATCTACTGTTTTGGACATTATTGGGCTTTATTATCCACTTTTATATTATTTTTGGGACTAACCTATTAACCGGAGGCCCAGCCCAGAATTGCTGTTTTTGCCTGTTTTAGGGTTTCGAAGAAAAGGAATATCAAACGGAGTCCAAACGGAATGAAACCTTCGGGAACGTGATTTTCTCAACGAACAAGACCCAGGAGACTTGGACCCTACGTCAAGACACAAAAGAGGAGGCCACGAGGTAGGGGGCGCGCCTACCCCCCCCCCCACCAGGCGCGCCCTCCACCCTCGTGGCCCCCCTGTTGCTCCATCGACGTACTCCATCCTCCTATATATACCTACGTACCCCCAAACAATCAGATACGGAGCCAAAAACCTAATTCGACCACCACAACTTTCTGTATCCACGAGATCCCATCTTGGGGCCTGTTCTGGAGCTCCGCTGTAGGGGGCATCGATCGCGGAGGGCTTCTACATCAACACCATAGCCTCTCCGATGAAGTGTGAGTAGTTTACTTCAGACCTACGGGTCCATAGTTGTTAGCTAGATGGCTTCTTCTCTCTTTTTGGATCTCAATACAATGTTCTCCCCCTCCCTTGTGGAGAACTATTCGATGTAATCTTCTTTTTGCGGGGTGTTTGTTGAGACGATGAATTGTGGGTTTATGGTCCAGTCTATCTATGAATAATATTTGAATCCTCTCTGAATTCTTTTATGTATGATTGGTTATCTTTGCAAGTCTCTTCGAATTATCAGTATGGTTTGTCCTACTAGATTGATCTTTCTTGCAATGGGAGAAGTGGTTAGCTTTGGGTTCAATCTTGTGGTGTCCTTCTCCAGTGACAGTAGGGGCAGCATGGCACGTATTGTATTGTTGCCATTGAGGATAACAAGATGGGGTTTTCATCATATTGCATGAGTCTATCCCTCTACATCATGTCATCTTGCTTAAGGCGTTACTCTGTTTTCAACTTAATACTCTAGATGCATGCTGGATAGCGGTCGATGAGTGGAGTAATAGTAGTAGATGCAGGCAGGAGTCGGTCTACTTGTCTTGGATGTGATGCATATATACATGGTCATACCTAGATATTCTCATAACTATGCTCAATTCTGTCAATTGCTCAACAGTAATTTGTTCACCCACCGTAGTATACTTATGCTCTCGAGAGAAGCCACTAGTGAAACCTATGGCCCCGGGTCTATCTTTATCATATTAATCTCCTAATACTTAGTTATTTCCTTTTCTTTTTTACTTTGCCTTTATTTTACTTTGCATCTTTATCACAAAAATACCAAAAATATTATCTTATCATATCTATCAGATCTCACTCTCATAAGTGGCCGTGTAGGGATTGACAACCCCTATTCGCCTTGGTTGCGAGGATTTAATTGTTTTTTGCAGGTACGAGGGACTCGCACGTAGCCTCCTACTGGATTGATACCTTGGTTCTCAAAAACTGAGGGAAATACTTACGCTACTTTGCTGCATCATCCCTTCCTCTTCGGGGAAAACCAACGCAGTGCTCAAGAGGTAGCACCGCCCCCTCTCACCCTCCCTCAGCGTCCCCTCCATCGCGCACGTTCGTTACTCCTATTTAGGTCATTCAGCTGCGGTGTGTGTAGGCCCCCCGACTCCTTCTTTCCTGCACACACCGGTCGATATACCTCTCTAGGCAAGTGTGCCTACCACAAACACATACTTCACCTCTTCTCTTCTCACCGTCCATGCCCCCTATGTCCAATACGGTTTCACATAGGTGCACACTCCCGCCCCTGTTTTCATCGATCTCATAGTCGCACACTCATCACCCCTCGACATAGTAGGCCTCTCGCACCACCTCCTAGCCGCGCCCCTATCCCCATGTCTGTTCCTCCGGACCTTATTTGCTTCTAACACATGCATGCATGTATACGTACTGATCTCCCTACATATAGCTAGGTCGACTATAATCGTTTTCCCCACGCACCGATATACTTACCTCACTAGTTATGTCTCTCCCTTTCTTGGAAACACGATAGTTGATCTTCCTATGTAGTTACTATGCTTGCCACAACCATATCATCTCCCCTCATAATCCTTGCATACTGTTGGGGATATTACTACCAGTATGACCCGCCTAGGAGGTGCCGGGTCAACCCTAATGGCGGGTTACATAAGAAGCCCAATATACATTCAAGATGGTAGTTTATTAAACATATAGAAGGCCCAAAGGCCTGGGGCCGGCTTAAGGCCCGATATTGTAAACCGCCGTATGTAACGAAAGACTTGTAAAGAAAGGCATGTAAAGAAGTCACCGAGCCGGACACAGTTATGAGCCGGCCGGGACTCTGTAGGCCACCAGGCGTCAACCCATGTATATAAGGTGATGACCCAGTGGCGGCTTAGGTCAAGAAACAACCAAATCGATAACCAAGCCGGCAAATTGAGCCCCTTGAAGATTGAAACTTCAGCAATACCAATCCCAACTAGACGTAGGCTTTTACCTTCACCGTAAGGGGCCAAACTAGTATAAAAACTCGCTCGTGTGTCCCTTGTCCCGATTAACCCCTTTAAGCTTCCTAGTGTGATGGCCCTACGAGTAAGTCCTTGCTCTAGGACATCTACCATGTCAACTCCATGAAAGTTGGCGCCCACCGTGGGGCCAGCGCACGGTGGATTTGAGTTCTTGAAGGGCAACTTCGAAGGGCTCAAGGGATACCATGTGGGCCGGATGACCAAGAGTCATCACGGTAAGCTCTATACCGACGACGAAGGATGGGGCCCCGAGGCCGGCTCAATCCAGTACGGGTACCGGGTCCCCTTCGGCAGAATTCACGTCTTCATCGGCCCGATCGGCGAGTCAGGCCCTGAGCCTGACGTCCACACCAACCTCATCGAAACGGCTCAGCGCGCCAGGACCGCCCGTGTTCAATCTGTCGTGAAACATGCCTTCGTAGGCTGTATCCATGGCAGTGAATACTCCGAAGGATCGATGGAAGGCGGGGAGACGGCCATCTGCTCTGAGACTGCATCATTAACAGGTGAGACAGACTCGTTGTACCAACTGCAAGACGGCATGCTCGCAGGCTGTTCCGATGGCAGCAGTATTCCGTACCCTCTTGAGCTGCCGAATTGGGCCGGAGCTTCATGGCGGGGACACAGCCCGGGTAGAATTCTACTGCATCGGCAGCAGCAGCTACCGGGTCGGCAGCAGCCGGGTCAGGAGACCCTGCGCGCCCCCCGGCTCAGATTCTAATGGACCTCATGGATCGGCTGACGACTCTGTTAACCACTGCAGTAGAGCCGGCGGATAAAGCCCAGCACGACGTAGAAGTGGCACATGTGCGGGAGGAGATGGTGCAAGCTAAAGAAAATCTAGCTGCGGAAGAAACTCGGATGGCAGCAGAACGAGCAGCTCTGGACGCTCGTGCTCAGCAACTTCAAGCAGAAACTTTCTGGCTCTCGGTGGATCTTAACGCAACAAACGAGGTCATGAGGAGGAGGCATCAGAAAACTCAGTCGCGTCTGCCTCTAACGCTGGATCCGAGGAACCTGTTCCATACACCCGGGGCTGGGGGAGCAACCCGTCGGAAGCAAACCGGGTCACGACACCTTGTGCACTAGTTCAGCCACGCGCCATGGAGCCACCTCGCATAAATACAGCTCCTCCTTGTTATGGATCAACACCTCCGGGTCACTTCTCCAACCCTCTGGAAAACCTCATTGCAGTGTCAGCTTGTTTGGCGGCTCTCCCAATGGAAGGCGACTCGCCAGTAGCAATTGAAACCCGAAGGGTAAGAGAACTACTTCAGACAGCTCTGGCCCAGCAGGATGCATACTCCTACAGTCGAGACAGGATTCATTCAACTCCTCGCCCAAGCCGAAGCCCGAGTTACAGTAGGCACATGGAGTCCGCAGAGATGTCAAGTAATGCTCAACGCCACAACCGGCCATATAGGCATGAGCCAGTGCAGGCTGGAGCCCATAACTTGGCGGATCAAGAGAGGATTCATCAAGAGGCGGAACGAGCAGCTCAAATAGCGGCAAGGCAGGTGGCTCACTAGACCTTTCCGGCTTATCCAGCAACCTCGGTTGAGGCAGGAGTGGCCACAAGAATCGGAGGCGTGCCTTGCTTGGTACCAGCCATACACAATGAGTGGTTGCCAAAGGATTTCAAGGGGCCTCATAAGGTGCCTAATTACACGGCTGACCTGCAGCCGGGGGCTTGGATTGAGAGTTATGAAACAGCTATGGAACTATTGGAGGTTAGCGACGCTGCAATGGCCAAGTATTTTACCATGATGTTGGATGGAACAACTCGGACTTGGTTGAAGGGATTGCCACCCAATTCTATCGGCTCATGGGCAGAGTTGAAAGCGCGGTTTATCCAGAACTTTAAGGACATGTGTAAGCAGCAAATGTCGATTGTGGACCTGACCAATTGCAAGCAAGAGGATGGTGAATCTACAACCCATTGGGTGCGCCGGGTCAAGGAGATAATACATTCATCTGATAAGATGGATGCCGGCTCAGCAGTTTTGATGTTGGAGAAAAATTGCCGTTTTGAACCTCTGAAGCAGAAGCTGGGGCGTCTTAAACTTGACTGTAATGACATGGGAACATTGATGGCGGCTCTTGTCAAGTATGCCGATTCTGATACCACCAAGGACCCGGTGTCTGACGAAGAAAAGGCAACGAAGGGAAAGAAGAACGGAAACGGCAAGGGTCACCAGCATAACCCGGCGAATTAGGGAGGTAATAAATGTAAGGGTGATGAGTTTGTTGCTAATACTAATGCGCAGGGTGGTAATCAGCGGCGCAAGGGCAGACAACCCCCTCGATCGGGCGGGTCAGGCCCCACCCTTGAGTAGTTGTTGAATGAACCTTGTCCAAAACACGGCACCTGGGAGAAACCAACCACCCACTTGTGGAAGGATTGCATGATCATGAAAGCTTTTAAAAATTAAAATGCATTTGATGGGGGTCACGGCCCAGGTGGCGGTTCAGGTGGAGGCGGCTTTCAAGGCCCGGGCGCCGGTTCAAGCGGAGGAGGTTTTCACGGTGAGGGTTATCCTGGTCACCAAGGAGGATATAATCAGCAACCCAACCAAGGCAATCAACAGTAGTAATCCGGTTATCAGAGCAACCCGAAGAAGTTGAGTAGTGGACAATATCATGTATTTATTACCAGTTTATGTAAGAGGGACCAGAAACTTCACAAGAGGGCCGTCAATGCCGTTGAACCGGCAATTCCATGTTATCTACGTTGGTCAGAGCAGCCTATTGTGTGGAGCAGAGAGGATCACCCGCCCCGGGTTGATAATCCAGGTCATTTGGCTTTGGTAGTGGCACCTCAAGCTGGTGCATACAAGTTCACTAAGGTACTCATGGATGGAGGCAGCAGCATCAACATCCTCTACTATGAGACGTTCCGCTGGACGGGATTGACAGATAAGAATCTTAAACAATCCAACACTGTTTTTCACGGGGTGGTACCTGGTAAGTCGGCATACCCAGTTGGTAAGATTAAGCTGGAAGTAGCCTTTGGGGATGAGTATGATTCCAGAGTGGAGAAATTATCCTTTGAGGTGGTTAAGATCAAGAGCCCATATCATTCTCTGTTCGGGCGGCCGTCTTATGCCAAGTTCATGGCTCGGTCGTGTTACGTATATTTACAGCTCAAGATGCCGGGTCATAAGGGCACCATTACAGTACATGGGAGCTGGAAGATAGCCTTGGAATGTGAAGAAGGTGATGCTACCTATGCTGAATCTGTTTGTGCAACAGAGGAGTTAAAATTCTACAAGGATCAGGTTGACCCGGCAGACATGACGTCATTAAAGAAACCAACAACAGAGCATGAGCTGGAGTTGAAATTCAAATCAGCTAATGACACTAAGATGTTTGACTTTGTACCTGGCGACTCATCCAAACAGTTCATCATCAGCGCAAACTTGGATCCGAAATAGGAAAGCGCGCTCATCGAGTTCATCCGTGAGAACCGGGACATCTTTGCATGGAAACCTTCAGACATGCCGGGTGTCCCGAGGGAACTCACTGAGCACACTCTTAATATCGATCCAAAGTTCAAACCAGTCAAACAGTTTCTCCGATGGTTCAATGAAGAAAGGCACAAGGCCATTGGGGAAGAGGTGGCCCGACTCTTGGCAGTCGGGTTCATTGTGGAGATCTTTCACCCCGAATGGTTAGCTAACCTGGTGCTTGTACTAAAAAAGAATGGCACATGGCGTATGTGTGTGGATTACACAGATCCCAACAAGGCTTGTCCGGCTGATCCTTTTGCTCTCCCCCGTATTGATCAGATCCTTGATGGTACGGCGGGTTGTGCACGGTTGAGTTTCTTAGATGCTTATTCTGGTTATCATCAGATTAAGATGGCAGTCAAGGATCAAGAGAAGACAACTTTTATAACTCCTTTTGGAGCTTTATGCTATGTGTCTACGCCCTTTGGGCTTAAGAGTGCCCAGGCGACTTACTAGCGGTGTGTGCAAAATTGTCTTTACAATCAAATTGGGCGCAATGTTAATGCTTATGTGGATGATATAGTGGTGAAATCCAGGGAAGAGGAAACCTTGGTCAAGGACTTGAAACAGACTTTTGATAATCTCCGGGTTTACAAAATGATGCTTAACCCGACCAAGTGTGTTTTTGGACCAGCCTGCAAGCTCTTGGGTTTTTTGGTGTCTAACCGAGGTATTGAAGCTAACCTGGAGAAAATCAAGGAAATTACATCCCTAGCCAAACCAACCTGCGTCAATGATGTTCAGCGGCTGGCGGTTCGTGTGGCTGCTTTGAGCCAGTTCATAAGCCGGTTAGTGGAAAAGGCTATGCCTCTGTATTAGTTGATGAAGAAAACAGATGTTTTTGTTTGGAGCGATGCTGCGAACGCTGGTTTTGAGGATCTGAAGGCATAGTTGGCTGAGCCGCCGGTCCAGGCTGCTCCAATGGAGAAAGAGCCGCTACTGTTATACATGGCTGCCAACTCATGGGCTGTTAGTGTGGCTATTGTGGTAGAGCGCAAGGAGGCTGGCAAAGAACATCCGGTTCAGCGGGCAGTTTATTATGTCAGTGAAGTGCTAATTGAGTCTAAGCAACGATATCCACATTGGCAGAAGCTTGTTTATGGGGTGTTTATGGCGAGCCGGAAGCTTAAGCATTACTTTCAGGGTCATCCAATCACTGTGGTTAGCTCTGCTCCTTTAGGGGATATTATTCAAAACAGAGAAGCCACGGGGCGAGTCGCCAAGTGGGCAATTGAGCTTGGGTCTCATGGGTTGAAGTATGTTCCACATACTGCAATTAAGTCTCAAGCCCTGGTCGACTTCATCAATGACTGGACAGAGATGCAGATTCCAGAAGAGAAGCCGGACAACACGTATTGGACTATTCATTTTGATGGATCTAGGCAATTGGAAGGGTCGGGGGATGGAGTCGTGCTAACTTCCCCACAAGGTGACAAATTTGTTATGTGTTGCGGTTGATGTTTCCTTGCGCTAACAACACAACAGAGTATGAAGCCTTGCTCCATGGTCTTCGAGTGGCAAAAGAGATGAGCTTGAGCCGGGTCAGATGTCTTGGTGACTCGGATCTAGTGGCTCAATAGGTATCTGGCAAGTGGGATTCCAAGGACCCTCTCATGGCGGCTTGTCGCCGAGAGGTTGATGCCGTTGCAGGATATTTTAAAGGTTATCAGGTGGAACACATTGACCGTCGAAAGAAGGAAACAACTGATGCTTTAAGCCGGCTAGGGTCTCAGCGTAAGCCGGTGCCACCTAACACCTTTTTAGATGTTTTGCACAACCCCTCTGTCAAGTTTCCCACAGAAGAAGATTTAGCTGTTCCTGACTCGGAGGTGCAGCTGGTAGCATCACTTCATGTCATCCCAAATTGGACGGTGCCGTTCTTGGCTTACATGACCCGGGGAGAGTTGCCAGCGGATGAGACCCTGGCTCGACAGATAACCCGGCGATCTAAGTCCATGAAGATTTCGGATGGCAAGTTATACCATCACATTGTTTCTCGAGCGTTTCAGCGGTGTGTTTCCCCCAAAGAGGGTCAAGAAATCCTTCGTGAGATCCATGAAGGCGATTGTGGTCATGACGCCAGGTCAAAATCTTTAGTGGCCAAGGCGTTTTGTCACGGTTTTTACTGGTTGACGGCTCACGCTGATGCAGAAGATCTGGTCAATAGATGTGATGGATGTCAAAAATTTGCACGACGAGCGCATGTGCCGGCTCAAGAGCTTCGGATGATTCCAATCACTTGGCCGTTTGCGGTCTGGGGGCTTGACATGGTGGGACCATTCAAAAGGTCTAAGGATAAAAAGACACATCTCCTGGTGGCAGTTGACAAATTCACCAAGTGGGTTGAGGCGGAGCCTGTGAGTAAATGTGACGCAGCCACGACGGTTCAGTTCATGAAAAAAGTAATTTCCCGTTTCGGGTTTCCACACAGTATTATCACTGACAATGGCACTAATCTGTCCCAAGGAGCTATGAGGAATTTTGTCAACAAGAACACATCCGGCTTGATGTTTCTTCTGTAGCTCACCCTCAATCCAATGGTCAAGCTGAGAGAGCCAATCAGGAAATTTTTAAAGGGCTCAAACCCCGGATTATGGTTCCTTTACAACGAACTTCGGGTTGTTGGGTAGAGGAATTACCCTCAGTATTATGGAGTATCAATACTACGCCCAATAGGTCTACAGGTTACACACCTTTCTTCATGGTTTATGGAGCAGAAGCAGTATTGCCTAGTGACATCTGTCATGACTCGCCCCGTGTGGCAGCTTATGTTGAAGCTAATAATGAACAAGCTAGACAGGATGCACTTGACTTGTTGGATGAAGAAAGAGACATAGCAGCAGCCCGGTCAGCAATTTATCAACAAGACATGCGCCGATACCACAGCCGCCGGGTCAAGTCCAGGACTTTTCAGGAAGGCGACTTGGTGCTCCGGCTCATCCAGGATCTCTCAGATGCACACAAGTTATCCCCACCTTGGGAAGGACCCTTTGTGGTCAGTAAGAATTTAAACAATGGGTCATATTACCTCATTGACATTCGAGAGCATGCAGACTCACGTAAGTCGGAGGAGGAGACCCGCCGGCCGTGGAACATTGCTCAACTTCGGCCGTACTAGACCTGAGCCACCGGCTCTCCTCATGTACATACGTTCACATTGTATATACCATGATAACCAATAAAGTAAGACCATCGGTCTCTTTTCTTTTAAAAAATTATACATCTTTGTTAAAACTTATTTTTCAAATGACTATTAAGGAACTGATCATATTTGAATCAAGTTTACCTTTTGTCCGGCTTATGATCGTATCCGAATCTAGCTGTAATCACATGGTCACTTGGGGGCTTCCTGTTCAAACATAGGTCGTATTCGAACCAAAGAGAACATAGCTGTCGTAACCCTCTTGGTCGGCTCAAGGCCAAACTCACTTGGGGGCTTCTTGATCGTATCCGAATCATAGCTTAACCCCTCTTGAGTCCGACTTGGATCCTATTCGAATCAGGGTCGTTAAAAACCTCTCAAGGTCATTTGGGGGATTCCTGTTCAAACATAGGTCGTATTCGAACCAAAGAGAACATAGTTGTCGGTACCCTCTTGATCGGCGCAACGCCAAAGCCACTGGGGGCTATATGGTCGTATTCGAACCTTAGCTTAACCCGTTCGGTCCGTTTTACTGGTCATATTCGAATTAGAAACCCCCAACCTTTTGAATACAAGATTAAAATTGTTCTTGCTTGACTTTTAGTTTGTTATTGTTTCAATATTACAAATAAATTAGCCTGGTCTTCTTCACCGGTTCAATTATTGGATAACACAGCCGCCCGGGTCATTCAAGCCGGTGGTTCAAGGATCAAAAGGTACAAGCTACTAAGGTATAATGATCATTGAGTATTCAAAAAGCATTAACTTTTCATAAATATTGAGTTATCAAATTCAATCACCCGGATTATATAAACCGGTGATCTAAAGATCAACAGGGATAAGGTATGGTCATTACTTATACATACTCACCTTATCTTTTATTTGTATTTGTCTATGTTCTTATCGAGGTAAATACATTGGCTCTCCATTAGGTGTTTAAACCCATTTGGTTCTAAACCGCCATGCCAGTCTTTTCTTTATATTTACAGGAACAGAGTTCAAACATTGCAGAGACAAGTATTAAATGATGCATAAGAAAGCATTAAACATTGGCATCTGGAAACACAGATTCACATATAAGTATTTTATGCGCGATGGCACAAGCAAACATGCGGTGTTTTAACAGCTAAGCTATTACAAGGCTTTATAAGCCCATGAAGATGATCATTGTCCCTCCCTCGCCGGTTCACCATCTTGGGTCTGCTGGATGTTGGTTTTGATCAATCAAAGCCGTTCATGGCGACAAATTCCGCTTCGTCGTCAATTAGGCCGACCGGGTCAACCTCCGGGGAAAATGTATCTTCTCTCACTGGTGGGATCAAGTCTGTTACTTTATATGAGGGAGGGGCCATCTTCTTATTTTCACTATCAAAACCCGGCTGGTACTTGTCCACATTGGTGTCATCTCCAAGACTAGTCGCATGAGGCCGAACTTCGCAGACGCAGGCTATGAAGTCATCCTAATCAAAGGGAGACCCGTCCTCCTTCACGGTAGGATAGCCCCTTGCCACGTCCGCCGGGTCTAGGTCTGGCACCCAAGCCTTGGAGCGGCTTAGGGCAGTCAAAGCTCCAGCTCGTGCACAGGAGCGTTTTACCTCTTGGAACCTGGCAGGAAGGATGGACAACTTCTTCAGGACATCGCTGAGCCGGTTAGGTCCTTGATTAGCAGCAGAGATGGCAGCCAGAGCCCGTTGTGTGCCGATATACAATTGTTCAACTGAAGTGTATACTACCATCAGTTTAATCAACGGGTCTAGGCTCAGATTTTTACTTCGTGGACCTGCATATATTTTTAATAGAGTCAGTTGGCGGATTATACTCCGGTTTGGCAAAAATTATACGAAAGGTCTAATCAGGTAGCTTACCAAAGATAGCAGCAACCATCTGAGACACCCGGCCCTTTAAACCGTTCAGCTCTATTGAAATTTCTTTCGGAGCTATTTCGGCTGTCTCATCTCGTCGAGTCAGAAGTGTTTTCTCATTTTCCCAAGCCTTCTCCTTGGCAGCAAAGCTGGTCTTCAAATTTTACGTTGGAGAAAGGCTCATTTGAAGTTTGCAGGTGGAAGATTTGATTTCTGACTCCTGACTCGCTAGCCGGGTCTTTGCGTCCGACAATTGAGAGTTCAATTTAGACAAGGCATTCTGTGAAACGTTCAAATAAGTCAAGACTTGGTTTCAAATTCAAATATCCAGATTCAAGATTCAAGTCTCAAGTACTTTACGAATAAACCACTTGACACTTGGGGGCTAATGTATGCCAAATCAAATTTTACGACTCTACAAACATATTTAAAGTCCCAAATCCCTTACAAAGTAACATCACTTGGCACTTGGGGGCTAATGTACGCAGTTCAGCAAGTTTAGCAAGGTTAAACTAGAGTGTTAAGTACTTTGAAGACGGTTTTAAATTCTAAAGTACCGATTCATTAATGATCAAAATAAACCGGTCCTTGGGGACTATGGGTGAAATTTTTGTTCTATCAATATCAGGAAAAGATTCAGAGGTAAAAGTCTCGACATATATTTTAAGTCTATAGGTTATTCCATTTCTCTCATAATCTGAAGACTTGGGGGCCAAAGGAATATTAGTAAACTGGAAACAACGTACCTCATACTTCAACTGAAGCTGCTTGACCATCTCGATCTCAGACTCACGACTGGAGTGTACATGACTGAGATAGCCGGATAAGATATCACTGGCATTGAGACGGTCATAGTTGGCAACATCAAAGCGAACCTTCTGCCTCTCCAATGCTTCTTGCTTTGCTGTGCACTGAGCCAGCACCGTTGGGTTCCCCGGCTCAACAAAGTGGCTCCCGGTAATTTGAACATCTTGAGCAGGTGGAGACGGCGGGTTGGTTGAGCTTGACGGCCCAGCTGTAGAAGGATTCATAATGGCTTCGTCAAAAGTCGGCTCAGGAGGGTTTGCCTCATTGTCAATAGGCGGGTGTTCTGGAGCGTTAGCCAATGGAGAAGGCGGCCTGGCCGGTTTAGATGCTAGCACTAGCGGGTCTTCCGCCGGTTTAGCCACCTTCGTCTTCTTGGATTTAGCCTGACCCCTAAGGAAAAATATTGCAGGATTGTCAGCATAAAGATACAATTGAGCAACCCGGAAGAAATGAGGATTTTTGATTACCCAGGAGCAGTCTTGAAAGCCGTAAATTGTGTTTGAGATGAGTCGCCTGAAGAACGAGACACCTCCTGAAAGGATATAATAAAAGAGTTCAAAGATATACAAGGAGCGGGATTCATTAAAACGAGTTAAAGACATTAATAAGTAAACCTCGTTCGGGCGTTTCCGAGGGGTCCGTTGAAGGACGACAGTAGGTTCATCTTCAATCCCAACTTCACGGCGGATTTCATGTTGCTGCTTTTTCAAATGAAAGTTGGGATCCAAGTGAGCTAAGGGGTTAGAAAACCTTACTTTACGGATCACTCGTCGAACTTTGTGTCTTGGTAAGGGCTCTGAGTCGGAGGAAATGATAGTTACCTCTGCTTCCCTGGCCTGACTGGCCCTAGTGTCATCCTGGTAAGGATCAGTGTCAATAAGATTGTTAAAAAATTGGCCAAGGGAATCAAGGGCTACCTCCGATTCAGATGTATCATCAAGTTTCATTAAATATTCAGTAGTGGTCTTCTTCTTCTTCTTCGATCTCCGGGTCGATTTCTTGGCATTCATGGCGGGGAGTTTTGCCTTCTTGGCAGCTTCGTGATCATATTTCACTCTCCAAAAGTCAGAATTGGCCTACAAAGACAAGAGGAAGGATCAGTGATAAACAATATGGCTGGACAAAATACAAAGGAAAAAAGAATCAGAATATCCTTACTTCTGGTACCGGGTTAAGTTTATAGAAGGGATTTAACCCAATAGCACTGCAATCTTCATACTTCGCATTCACCGGAAGGTTTGACATTGAGACAATGTCCTCCTCGGTTAGTTGAACCGGGGAATGACGGAGAGAGTCATCCGGGTCTCCACCGTATTCGTACATCAATTTTGAATGATGGCTTAATGGGATAATCCGTCATGAGATCCAGCAGCGGGTTAGATCGACTCCGGTTAAACCGTTCCCCAACAAACCGTTGATTCTTCTAATAGATGGAAGCAGCTTCTTGCGTTCATCAACGGTAAGTTTATCTGGCAGTGCGAACTTGGAGTCAAGACGACCGGGGCAGTAACCCGGCAGTGGCTTCTCGTTGGTGGGTGAGATGTCCTGACAATAAAACCAAGTTTGATTCCAGTCTTTTGGGTGACTTGATAAAACTATGAGAGGGAAGACAGCACCCTCCCGACGCTGAATTGAGATGCCTCCAAGCTCTAAACTAAGGCTGTTGGTGCACTCGTTCTGCCGGTTCAGATAGAACTATTCTCTAAATAGCTCCACAGTTGGCTCTTGCTGAAGATATACCTCATAGAGCACTTGGAAGTTACAAATATTGGATATGGAATTAGGCCCAATATCCTAAGGATGGAGTTTCAAAAAGTGAAGACCTTCTCTGAAAAACTTTGAACCGGGCGGTGAGAAGCCACGGTTCATGTGGTCAGTAAAGACGATCACTTCGCCGTCTTTTGGATTGGGTCGTTCTTCTTCCGGGCCAGGAGCACGATAAGACATGATGTTTTTTGAGGGAAGAAACCCAATGAGGAAGAACTCTTTTAAGCGATCCTCAGTTATGGTTGAGGGGACCCAATTGCAGATGGTGGGTGTCTTTGACGGCATGACATGCAAGGGACTGAAAAAAGGAAAAAACAACATGCCGGTTCAGTTTACGGCAAAATTAACAGTTAAAGATTGAAGATGTAAAACAAGTAACGAGGGCTTAACTAAGGGCTAATTATATATAAGGAAAATAAAGCTGGAGTGGTAAGCCGCCATGACTATAGATTTTCTCAGAAAGCAGATTCAGCTAAGTGTTGGCATAAACAAGTTTCACCAAGCTATCATTATAATTTTGGATCAAATGGTTGTCCCAAGAATAAAATTTTCTAGACCTAAAAATCCAGTACAGATCAGTTCGTCAGGTATAACAAAGCATCTATACAGGAAAAAGGGATCTACTGCTATCAAAAATGAATGCAAAACAACTACCGCGCGAGTTACATCTCCTTTTTGGATCAAGAGAGGCCACGGAGGAAGAACTACCAAGAAAGTTCATGAGGAACAGAGAAGAACAACGATGAACCCGCAAGCCCTAATGCAGATCTAAAATGTTTGAGAAAGCAAGACTTACGGATGCGGATTTGCTTCGGAGGGTCGTCGACGTTTATCTGGACAATGCAGGGTGATGCAGCGGCCAAAGCCCGAGGACGATGATGAGCGTTGCGGCGGCGGCGGAGCTCGAGCAGCAGCGGAGACTGCGAGAGGAAGCAGATGAAGAAGAGGGGAGTATGAGAAAAACCGGCCGCATGCCTATTTATAAGGGAACATGCGAACAGACGGGCGCGAAAATCAAGGGAGAACCAAATATTGGTTATCCAGCCATATAGACGCCTCGATTCTCGGGAAGCATTAAAGATAAAAGATCCATTGGAAGATGATGTCATGAAAGTTTTTTGTGTTTTCAAAAGATGACGTCACGGAGGGTTACAGAAGTTTTTAGACAGAGGATGGATTTCATCTAAGTATTGAAGATTGACAAAGAACAAAGTTCAAAGTCAACCTGGGGCCTAATGTTGGGGATATTACTACCAATATGACCCGCCCAGGAGGGGCCGGGTCAACCCTAATGGCGGGTTACATAAGAAGCCCAATATACATTCAAGATGATAGTTTATTAAACATATAGAAGGCCCAAAGGCCTGGGGCCGGCTTAAGGCCCGATAGTGTAAACCGTTGTATGTAAGGAAAGACTTGTAAAGAAAGGCATGTAAAGGAAGTCACCGAGCCGGACATGGTTATGAGCCGGCCGGGACTCTGTAGGACACTAAGCATCAACCCATGTATATAAGGGGACGACCCGGTGGTGGCTTAGGTCAAGAAACAACCAAATCAATAACCAAGCCGGCGAATTGAGCCCCTTGGAGATCAAAACTTCAGCAATACCAAGCCCAACTAGACGTAGGCTTTTACCTTCATTGTAAGGGGCCGAACTAGTATAAAAACTCTCTCGTGTGTCCCTTGTCCCGATTAACCCCTTTAAGCTTCCTAGTGCCATGGCCCTACGACTAAGTCCTTGCTCTAGGACATCTGCCGTGTCAACTCCACGACACATACCTCCCGATCCGACTCTCACACACACGTGCATAGACTGACAGACATCCCCACCCTCTCTTATTGATATTGCACTTGTACCCTCCGTTCGTCTTGCAGGCCTCTCCCACCATTTGTGAGACGCCACTCCACCACCAACCCTCCGACACTCTACCTTTGTCTTTCTCCCAACCTTATTCCTCTGGTACACATATCCATGGATGTTTATCGATCTCCCTTTATACATAGCTAGGTCTCTCTCCTTCTCCACACATATACTAGTCGATCTACCTCTCTATAGTTAGGTCTCTACCCCCTCCCCCAATGATAGTCGAACGTTGTAGGTAGGTATCCATGCCACACAGAAAAGCTGCACCTCAGCCCTCTCAAATTCCAGTAGGTCAGCCGCCCTGTATATTTGACGTGGGCAAACAAAAATTCGATGGCACTCTTTATCGATCCTGCAGCCACACACTTCATCCCTGTTTTTGATTCTATCGATATCTCACGCCGATGACACCTCCACTCTTCCTCTATATATGATATATCCATGACTCTGTTTCACACACATTGCATATATTACATTTTCGGTTTGAGATATCATCGACACATTGCCTTGGTTTCACGCAAACCATCTGTCTAACGCCCACCCACGTACGTACCTGCACCTAAAGAAGAGGTGCACGCAGGACGCACATCCTCGAGTCTCGTTCTCGGCCACACCCGCGCGGGTACACGGTGGTGTTTGTTTCTGTACGAAAGGGGGGGACAAACAACAAGAACAAATCTCAGGGGAAAGGCAAGTTTGATGCAAAGAACAAGCCGTCACATTGTACCAACTTCAAGATGAATTCTCATAAGGGAAGGGATACAAACCTCAATTTTGGTAGCACCGCACAAAACTTATATGGCTGCATCTACCTGCTGTCAGCTAACCTCATGGTGCTCCAAATATTACCACATATGTAGCCCCCAAGTGTTGGGTTCTCATGCTTGCAGCAACCTTGGACTTGAAATTGCTTTATGCTCATAAAAACTTCAACCAGTGTAATCCCCAAGGGCCGGGTCATTATGCAATAATGAGCAGGGACTTTACAGATATGATCATGTAAATTTGAGCAGCAACGTGTAGCCCCCAAGGGCCGGCTCATTATGATGTGATGAGTCGGGTCTTCAATAAGGCCAATAAAAATGACTTTGCATTAGTCCCCAAGAGTCATGGTCATGCATATTTGATGTAATCTCAACTTGAATAATGTAGCCCCCAATTGTCGGGTCGTAAGCCTGCAGCGACTCGGGACTATTTCCTCCATTGTAAAATAAATCATGCCCATTGATAAAATAATAGCCATTGCGCTGAAGCGACTTTGAAAATCTCCATCATAATACTGACCATAATAAAAATCCAGCCATGTTGGCTTTTAAAGAATTGAATAATATAATCTGGTTTGGAAAACCGGTTCCTGTGATATTGAATCGTACTACCGGTTTAGGATACGTGTGCAGTAAGGGTTATAACCCAATCTTTAGAAGCCACTCACTTCCAAATGTATGATGTTTGTCATATGTTGGCGAATTATCGTCCAAAACCAAGCCGGGTTAAATTTAAACCACACTTATACTTAGATATGAACAAAAAAGATTGTTTTCAGAAAACTTAAGCCAAATAGAAAGAAAAATCGAGGCTTCTGATTCGAATATGACCAGTAAACCGTTCCAAAGGGGTTAAGCTAGGATTCGAATACGATCATGTAGCCCCCAGTGGCTTTGGTGTTGCGCTGATCAAGAGGGTACCGACAGCTATGTTCTCTTTGGTTCGAATATGACCTATGTTTGAACAGGAAGCCCCCAAATGACCTTGAGAGTTTTCTAACGACTCTGATTCAAATACAATCAAAGTTGGACCCAAAAGGGGTTAAGCTATGATTCTAATACAATCAAGAAGCCCCCTGATGGGTTTGGCATTGTGCCGATCAAGAGGGTACCGACAGCTCTGTTCTCTTTGGTTCGAATACGACCTATGTTTGAACAGGAATCCCCCTAGTGATCATTAGGTTTAACGGCTAGATTCTAATACGATCATGAGCCAGACCAAGAGGGTTAAGCTAAATTTGAATACAATCAGCCCCTAATGGTCTTTTGAAGCAGGGTACCTTTGTTTGAGTTGTGCGTTGCAACAGACTCTCTTTAGTCCCTTTAATTTTTCCTGAGAACTCGAGCTTTGCGAGAGAGAAATTATTCTTGAACCGGAAATTCTTAAACCGGATATTGAGAGCTTCAAAGCTTTGCGAGAGACAAATTTACCTTGAGCCGGATTTTGAACCGGATTTGAGAGCTTCAAAGCTTTGTGGTAGATAAATTTACCTTGAACCGGATTGTAAACCGGAAGCATCATTGCGAGCCAAAATATTTCTGACAGCCTTTTAAATTTTCATCAATATAGCAGTAGCCTCCGGGACCGAGTCATGTCATCGTAACCCCCAAGTCTTAAGAGTCTGGAGGAGTTGGCTTGAGACTCTCCGTGCTTGACCATGATATAACCAGTGGATTGCTGGAATATGTTGAATCTCGGTGGGTTATAATTGACCTTGCCCATTGATTCATCCGGTGTAGGCAAGAGCCATAGCTTGATAGCCTCTTTTGTAATGATGAATTGTTCTGCATAAGAAATTACACAAGCAAGAGTAATTGTTCTCGAAGAAAATGCATCAATAAGAATTGATTGGACAACATTCAACTGATTTGTCTTGGACGAAAAAATGAGTCGTATATAACGTCCACAGATCACCTCCAGTAACTTCAACTATTTTTGCCACTCTCTTATGGCTGCGGTGGAGGTGTCGGCTTAAAGCGCAGCATGGAGTGGCTCAGGATTAATCCTCCGGGTCATGTTGACCCCCCCTTTTTTAGCATCTAACCACTGACTTTTTTATCCAAATAGGCAAACATCCACAGCAGCCGAACAATATAAACCGGCCAGGCGTAGGGGACCTCAGGCGGGGGCGGGTCAGGTAGGCGCGGCGGCTCTGGTCGAGCTCAGATGAGCTTGGGCGGGAGTAACCCGGTGGATGCAAGGCCAAGTCCCTGGTGGTGGCGAAGGACAGCAGGGCCGGCGATGTGGAGACGAGTGGCTTAGAGCGGAGCGGAGGTGGCCACGGCCGCAGGCAGGGCCACTTGGCAACTCACGGTGCTGGTAGCTTTAGGAACGGGGAAGGCTTGATTCCAGGTCGTGACCCAGGAAAGGCGATGCAGAGGCGGCTCTCACCGAGATGCGGAGGCGGCAGTGCTGATTCAAAACTCGACAGTGGAGGCGGGTTTACAAGAGGCGTGGCAAACCACGACGATAGTTTAATAATGGTTGACGGCTTGCAGGCCGCAACGGGTGAGGCGGCCCGTGGCGTCTTGCAAAAGGAAGCGGGCATGGAGACCCGGCAAGGCAGAGCCGATGAGCGAGCAAAGCAGACCGGATAAGGTGCAATGCGTAGGTGACGGCAGTTAATGGTCACAGACATAGAGGCGACCCGCGATTCAATGGGGCGGCTTGAGCAGACTAGCGCCGGGGTCGTCTCAACATGGCATGCTTGGCGTGAGGTCAAGATGGGGCCTGGTTGGTGAAGGCGGCTCGCGGCGCAATGGCGGAGACTGCATGGCCGGCTTAGCACTGCACAATCGCTTCCACGGAGAGACACCAGCAGCAGAAAGGCAGCAAGCAAGCCACAGTGGATGCCGCAGCAGCAGCTCATGGTGGCGGGTCGCTCCAAGGTGTCAACAGGCCGGCTCTCCAGTGGAGACGACGGCGGTTTAACGGTGCAGTACCAGGGGTGACCACGGCGAGACGGGCAGCGACTCAGAGGGAAGTGGCTCGGCGATGGAGAAATCGAAGCAGCGAGGTGGCTCTTGCGATAGAGGCAGGCGGGACTGTCGAACCAGCGCAGGAGACGTTGGAACAGGCTCGAGCGGCGAGCCAGTCCAGGTACGCGGTCAGATGAGGGCACGTGGCCGGCAGCTCAGTAGGGCCGGCTTGAAGTGGCTTGACCCTGGATCCATGGACGGCGACGGGCCCGGACACACGGCCGGGTGGTCGGGGCGCGCAAGAAGGGCTAGCGGCCGGAGTAGCATCACTTGGGCGGTGCATCAACATGGAAGCGACAACAGACGCGCACACCCCGGCGAATCTGCGTAACGGCGACTCAGGCAGGCTCGACGCGTGAGAGCGCTCCGGCAGCTCAACAATAGCATGTGGCGAAAACTGGGGCGGCTCGTGGCAGCGGCAAGCCACCGGTGGCCCTTGAATCTTGACATAGGGGTTGAAGCGGAGGTATCTTGGCATGCCAGCAAGCCCGTTGTGAGATGAAGCGGAGACCGGAGGAGTATTGTGCTGATAATAATCCCTCGATTGGAGGCACCCGGTGGAGATGAACAACAGGTGGTGGCTTGCAGGCGAAGTCGTTGTAGCAGAGGCAATCCACTAACAGCAGCGAATCCAACGATACAGATGCAGAGTCGTCTGCAGCGGCTCGTGGTGGCGGCGGGTCAGCAAGGGTGGTTCACTGTGGAGGCGATGGCAGCTGAGCTGGCGGCGGGCGGGTGTTGGTGTGGTTTGGAGAGGTCACCGGGTCAGTACGATTGCAGAGGAGCACCGGTGATGTGAGGCGATTGACCTGGCTTGCGGGACGACGACTGAAGCATCAGGTCCGTTCACCAGCAGGTAAAGGCTCGCAGGTGGAGCAGAGTAGTAGCATGAGGCTCAACCAACAACGCGACAGAGGAGCAGCGACGACTCATGCGATGGTGGCTTGGCTACGCGACGCACGGAGGTCTCAAGGCGGGGCGAGTTCGCGATGGCTCGATGCAAATGTAACACCCTGGATATGATTTACCTAATATGTAATCCAACTATTGCCGTTTCCAGCGTTAAGTTATTTTATTTTCTCGGGTTCGGGTTTTTGTCTCCGTGGGTTGTTGTCGTGGTCATGCATCTCATATCATTTCATCATGCGCATTGCATTTGCATACGTGTTCATCTCATGCGTCCGAGCATTTTCCCCGTTGTCCGTTTTGCATTCCGGCGGTCCGTTCTCCTCCGGTGGTCATTTCTACCTTTATTTCGTGTGTGGGGGTTAAATATTTCCGGATTGGACCGAGACTTGCCAAGCGGCCTTGGTTTACTTCTGGTAGACCGCCTGTCAAGTTTCGTACTATTTCGACTTCGTTTGATGCTCCAACGGTTAACCGGGGGACCGAAAAGGCCTCATGTGTGTTGCAGCCCAACACCCCTCCAATTTGGCCCAAAACCCACCTAAACCCTCTCCATCATCTAGAGTGTTCGATCACGATCGCGTGGCCAAAAACCGCATCTCATTTGGACTCTCCTAGCTCCCTCTATGTCTATAAATACACCACCCTCTCGAAATTCCGGATCCCCTCGTTCCAAACCCTAGATCCACCACCTCGCGCCGCGCCGGACACGTCCGGTCCGGCCGGACGAAGTCGCGCCGCCGACCCGCACCAGTGGCGTAGCGCCACGTGGCGCCCGTAGACCCGCCGCCGCCAAGGCCCACCGGGCCCGAGGAGAGCCCCCGAGGCCCGCGCACCAGATCCGCCGCCTGCCTCCCTCATCGCCCGACCGCGCCGCCATTGCTCCTCCACCGCAGCGCCCGCGCCGGCGAACCCCCGTTCCGGCCGCCGCATCTGCCCCGCCACCGCACGGAGCTCCGCCGTGCCGCCCGGCGAGTCCTTTTCCTGCGCCGCCTCACCGCCCTACTCGACATCCGCGCCGCCCTCCTGGACGTCCGCACCGGCCGACAAGTCCGACTCCGGTGAACAGTAACTCCAGCCGGCGAACCTCGTAATGCGCGCCGATCCGGATCTAGATCTGAGCTTGTCTCGGTTGACTTTTTGCCCCAAAACCCTAATTATTTTTCTATGTTCGTCGTGTCGTACCTCCGCATCTATAGCTCTGTTTTGGGCATATAGAGTATCAAAGTGTTAATCTCAGAGAGTACATCATTTCATCTCATTGCATCATTTTCATTTGAGTTCATCTTGATGCCCGAAATGATGTTGGAAGAGTGCTATTTGAGTTAATTGTCACATCTGCTGCTCCAATTAGATATTTGTCATTTTTGCCATGATTAATGTGTGCATGATATGCCCCTGAGCTCAACATATGTTTTGTTTTTTGCCATCTATCTAGAGGTGCAACCCATGTATTTTTGTGATGTGTGTGGTGACTAGCACACGCTTGCAAAGTGGTGCATTCGTTAATGCTGATTTCAGGGACTTAGCAATTCCACTAAGTCCTTGATCTGTTTATCTCAATATGCCATATGTTCATGTTGTTTCTAGTGACCGTGCCTCTTTTGAGGATGATCAGTAAGGATGGTTTGTTAATCTTGTATTGCTCTATCCATCCATGTCTTTGTTTGCATTTATAGAGCACCCCAGCTTGAGTCAATCGACCTCTACTTTTGCTATTTCGTGAATCTGGGCAGTTTGTCTACTTGTTAGCGATTTTGCCGAGGATGTTGTAGTTGATCCGTGCATGATATGCTATTGTTCTTGCCATGTCTAGCTTGTATTTTGTGTATTCTTGATGGGTGTATGCTTAGATTGTCATGACATGCTCTGTAGTGAGTGCATCGAGCTCGTAAACATGCATACTTGATATCTGATTTGCATGCTCCCGTTTTTCACTAAGTCAGAGAACTAATTATGTTTTTGCCATGTTCACATGCTTGCAAATGTATTTTCTGATCCCTTTTGGCTCAAGGTCACCAAGGGACTTTTGTTAAGCGCTTTTAGTAGCTCCATGCCATGCTTTACTTTGCCATGTTCAGGCCCTATAGCATATAGTTTTCATGCTTCAAAGTGTGCTATCTGATCTGAAATTCCAGACAAGTGTTAATTTCACTAAGTTTGAAATCTGTTTGCCAAATGCATTTTTGCCATGCTTGTTTGAACCTGTTAGTGGATGAATTGGCCGTAGCTCAGTGTTCATATTTTGTTAAGCATCATGAATGGATCCCTTCCATGTATTTTGTTGCCATGTTTGAGTCCTGTATCATGTTCGTCTTGTTGCATTTAGATGGCCACTTGCTGTATATCGCAGACCGTTGTCATATTTGAATTGCTCGCCATTTCCAAACCGTGACTCCGATTCCGGCATTCTTTATATCGTTTTCAAGCGATTTCACCTCACATTTCCAGTGTCACACTTGGATTTCCAAGTTGAGGCCAGGTTCATTCATTCCTTGTCAAATCTTGCATATGCATCACATATCGCATCCCGCATAGCATACCATGATTACATCATGTTGTTTGAGTTTGCATGTGGTTGATTGTGTCCCGTTTGCTTGTTTTGTCTTGTTTGGGTAGAGCCGGGAGACGAGTTCACTAACGAGGAGCCCGTTGAGTTTGCTTTCGAGGATCCAGTCAACTCTGACAACTTTGCAGGCAAGATGATCATACCCTTGAAATCACTACTATCTTTGCTTTGCTAGATGCTCGCTCATTTGCTATGCCTACGCTACGATGCCTACCACTTGCTTATCATGCTTCCCAAATTGCCATGTCAAACCTCTAACCCGCCATGTCCTAGCAAACCGTTGATTGGCAATGTTACCGCTTCGCTCAGCCCTTCTTATAGCGTTGCTAGTTGTAGGTGAAGATTGGAGACCGTTCCTTGGTGGAACATTATTTACTTGTTGGGATATCATTATATTATCTTGTTATCTTAATGCATCTATATACTTGGTAAAGGGTGGAAGGCTCGGCCTCTCACCTAGTGTTTTGTTCCACTCTTGCCGCCCTAGTTTCCGTCATATCGGTGTTATGTTCCCAGATTTTTGCATTCCTTACGCGGTTGGGTGATAATGGGAACCCCTTGATAGTTCGCCTTGAATAAAGCTTTTCCAGCAATGACCAACCTTGGTTTTACCATTTGCCACCTAGCCTCTTTTTCCCTTGGGTTTCCGGAGCCTGAGGGTCATCTTATTTTAACCCCCCCCCCCCGGGCCAGTGCTCCTCTCAGTGTTGGTCCGAACTAGAGTCCTGTGCAGCGCCCCATCGGGGAAACTCGAGGTTTGGTTTTAGTTGTATGGAGAGATCATCTGAGTGTGCCCTAAGAACGAGATATGTGCAGCTTCTATCAGGATTTGTCGGCACATTCGGGCGGTGTTGCTGGATTTGTTTTAACTTGTCGAAGTGTCTTGTAGAACCAGGATACCGAGTCTGATCGGAATGTCTCGGGAGAAGGTCTATTCCTTCGTTGACCGTGAGAGCTTGTCATGGGCTAAGTTGGGACTCCCCTCCAGGGATTTAAACTTTTGAAAGTCATGCCCGTGGTTATGGGCAGATGGGTATTTGTTAATGTCTGGTTGTAGATAACTTGAACCTAAACTTAATTAAAATGAATCAACGGTGTGAGTTACCATGATGGTCTCTTCTCGGCGGAGTCCGGGAAGTGAACACGGTGTTGGGGTAATGCTTTCCGCAGGTTATTCTCTAGTTATTCATTCGCGCTTTGCCTTCTCTTCTCGCTCTCTCTTGCGAACAGGTTAGCCACCATATATGCTAGTCGCTTGCTGCAGCTCCACATATTGTACCTTGCCTTACCTATAAGCTTAAATAGTCTTGATCACGAGGGTGCGAGATTGCTGAGTCCTTGTGGCTCACAGATTACTACCAAACCAGATGCAGGGCCTGATGACTCCATTCCATATGACGCGCTTGAGCTCAAGTGGGAGTTTGACGAGGACTCACGCCGTTACTATGTGTCTTTCCCTGATGATCAGTAGAGGTGCCTAGTTGGGGCGATCGGGACCGTGTCGCATGTTGGGTTGATCTTTTATTTTGGCACCATAGTCGGGCCATGATTGATTGGTTGATGTAATGCTATTTATGTACTTTGATTGACGTGGCGAGTGTAAGCCAACTATGTATCTCCCCTTTTATTATTTATATTATATGGGATGTTGTGATGATTGCCTAACTTGCGACATTGCTTTCAATGCGGTTATGGCTCTAAGTCGTGCCTCGACACGTAGGAGATATAGCCGCATCGAGGGCGTTACAAGTTGGTAATCAGAGCCTTCCCCGACCTTAGGAGCCCCATTGCTTGATCGTTTTTAGCGGCCGAGTTGTGTCTAGAAAAATGTTTTGAGTCATTTAGGAATTATATATCAGAGAGTTTAGGAATTATTTTTACTCCCCAGTCTCCACATCGCTCTGGTAAGGCATCCTGACATAGAGTTTTGACTCTTCTCTTCTCAAATTTCACTAAAAAATTTAGGATCACGCGGGTATCTTGGAATCGTTCCGATGGTTTTGTGACGAGAACATTGTTCTTGGTGCCTCCTGTCTTTAGGGGTTGTGGCAGTGTCCTGGGGAGTTGAGCTCCGAGGTGTTGTCGTCACAATTTTATCGTTGCAGTTCTAGAATACCTGAGTTTAGTACGCCGACATCGAAAATCTCTTCTATGCAGTTCGTTGGTGAGAAAACCTCGAAGCCACCCAGTACTGGGGCGGGAGTTCGGGAGTATTGCCATAACTTATATAACGGATGCTTTTCGAAGGTTGAGGTAGATGGTTTCCGAAGTATTTCTCGGTTATGTGTTGAAGGATGGATATAGCTGGATGTAATATTTGCTAGATTTGGGTGAGATATTATGCTTCCCCTGTATCCCCAACACCTGATTGCATAACCGGAAAGGTTCGGGAGTTTCATAGGTGGGAATTCTTGTAGCTCTAGTTCTTCTTCCACGGATATTTGGTTTGAGATTGGGATTTCTTACAGAGTATTCGTTCTTGCTCCGTACCTTGTTGATTTATTCCTCTACCTAAATTCTAAGTGCCTTCTCAATTTATGGATATATGACCATTTCAAGTGGAATGCATTCGTTCTTATGTTCGGATGCGAAGACTAAATGTTGCAATTTCAACCCGCTTGATTCAGCTTCAATTTTATGTGTCAATGTGCTAACTGATGTCACCCTCTTTAGGATGGCTCCCGCTAAGAGCAGCAATCAGAATCAGAATCAGGATCCGCCATCACCTCCACCTCCTCCGGAGGCATGGCAAGCTATGATGGCCGCAACCAATGCAAACACGCAGTTGATCATGCAAATTCCTCAAGAGCGCAATCAAGCGAACCAAGGAAATCAAGGCAACAATCAGAATCACTTTGCTACACTCAACTAGTTCCTTGCAAATCAGCCAAAGACTTTCAGCAATTGTGTTGAGGCAACTGATGCTGACGATTGGCTTGTGGACTTGTGCAAGCATTTCGAGTGCAGTAACGTCAGGCCTGAGGACTTTGTTAAGTTCGCTTCCATCCAACTCAAAGACCAAGCTGCAGAATGGTTCCAGCAGTACAAGGATTCCAGAGGAGGCCGTGTGATTACTTGGGATGAATTCCGTCAAGATTTCAAAGCTCATCATATTCGTCAGAGCGTGGTTGAAAGCAAGCATGAGGAATTTTGCAACCTGAAGCAAGGCTCTTTGTCTGTCTATGACTACAACAAGTTGTTTCAGAAGCTCGCCCGCCTTGCTAAGCAGGACGTCCCTGACGAGAAGAGCATAATATATCGGTTTAGGGGTGGTCTCAGAGAAGAAATGCAGCTAGCTCTTGTTCTCTTTGAGCCCTTGAGGTACGATGAGTTCTACAACATGGCATTGAAGCAAGAGGCTGCTCAACTAAGGTGTGATGCTTCCAAGAAGCGAGTCATAGATGTTACTCCTTCTTCCTCTACTCAAGTGGACAAGCAGCAGAAGTATTGGCTTCTTCCTCCTCCGTTCCGTCAGCCGTATCAGCAGAAGAGCAAAGGTGGCAGTGGATCTTCCCACCCACCCAACCCTGGCTTTCAGAACAAGACTTCGTCTCAAGCTCCAAGATCGAGTGCTTCGTATCACCGTCCGCTTTCAGAGGTCACGTGCAACAAATGCCAACAGAAGGGTCACTATGCCAACAAATGCTTCAACCAAAGGCGTCTCCCTGCTCCTCCTCCTATGAGATCGGCAAGTACAGCTGTGATCAAGCATAACCCCAAGCACGCCAAGGTCAACTTGATGAATGCAGCTCAGGCAGAGGACTCGTCAGATGTCATCATGGGTAACCTTCCTGTTAATGATATTCTTGCAAAAGTTCTTTTTGACACTGGTGCATCGCATTGTTTCATTTCCAAACCTTTTGCATCGAAGTATGAGTGCAATTATCAGTATCTGCAAAATTCTTTGCAAATCGTGTCACCGGGCAAGCAGATGACAGCTAATTTCTGCGTCCCAGATATTACTATCACGTTGGGCGACTACAAATTTCTAGCTTCTCCTATTGTTCTGGGCGACTCGGATATTGATCTTATTCTCGGAATGGATTGGCTTTCTAAGCACAAGGCGCATCTTGATTGTGCAGCCAGGCAGATTCAATTGACTCATTCATTTGAGGATGTAATTGTCTTTGCCGCTCGTGATGATACCATCCGCCTGTTTTCTCTCAATGAGAAGGGTGAACTGGATGCCATCTCGCAAATTCCAGTCATTTGCGAATATCAAGACGTCTTTCCAGAAGAGCTTCCAGGAATGCCTCCGCACCGTCCAGTTGAATTCATCATCGATCTTGAGCCTGGCATGGAACCTATGTGCAAGCGTCCTTACAAGCTCGGACCTGAAGAGTTGAAGGACCTGAAGAAGCAACTTGATATTCAAGAGCGAATGGGTCTCATCCGACCTAGTTCCTCTCCGTGGGGTTGTGGTGTTCTTTTTGTGAAGAAGAAGGATGGAACGGACCGACTTTGTGTTGGCTACCGTCCATTGAACAAGAAGACTATCAAGAACAAATACCCACTTCCCAACATCAATGAGCTGTTCGAACAACTCAAAGGCGCCCAAGTATTCTCCAAGCTCGATCTCCGTATGGGTTATCATCAGATTCGAATCCGTGAGCAAGATATTCCCAAGACGGCTTTCAGGACAAGCTATGGTTCATATGAATACACTGTCATGTCTTTTGGCCTCGTCAACGCTCCTCCGACTTTCTCTCGCATGATGAACTTCATTTTCAACGCCTACACCAATGACTTCGTTTTGGTCTATCTCGACAACATTCTGGTCTTTTCAAAGAACAAGGAAGATCATGCCAAGCACTTGCGTTTGGTACTCGATAAGCTCAGGGAACATCAGTTCTACGCCAAGTTCTCAAAGTGCGAATTTTGGCTCGATGAGGTTCTTTATCTTGGGCATATCATCTTTGCCAAGGGCATTGCGGTGAATCCTGAGAAGGTGTCTGCAATTGTGAATTGGGAACCACCTCAGAACGTGAAGCAACTCCGTAGCTTCCTCGGTCTCGCAAGCTACTGTCGAAGATTCGTTGAAAACTTTTCTAAGATTGTGAAGCCTCTCTCAAATCTTCTCCAGAAGCACGTCAAGTACGTTTGGTCTCTGGAATGTGACATCGCTTTCAACACTTTGAAAGAGAAATTGGTCACTGCTCCTGTTCTGACTCCTCCTGATGAATCCAAACCGTGCGAGGTCTTTTGCGATGCCTCTCTCCAAGGTCTCGGTGCAGTGTTGATGCAAGAGAAGAAAGTTGTGGCTTATACCTCTCGCTAGTTGAAGCCCAACGAGAAGAACTACCCCACTCATGACCTCGAGTTGGCAGCAGTTGTGCATGCTCTTTTGACTTGGAGACATCTCTTATTGGGAAGAAAAGTGGACATTTTCACTGACCACAAGAGTCTCAAGTACATCTTCACTTAGCCTAATCTCAACCTCAGGCAGACTCGATGGATCGAAATGATTCAAGAGTATAATCCGAGTATCGAGTATACTCCAGGCAAGGCCAATGTGATTGCTGACGCATTGAGCAGGAAGGCTTATTGCAACAGTCTGATTCTCAAGCCTTATCAACCCGAGCTTTGTGAAGTTTTCCGCAAACTTAATCTGCAAGTTGTTCCTCAAGGTTTCCTCCCCAACCTTCAAGTCTCTCCTACCTTGGAAGACCAGATTCGCCAAGCTCAGCTTCTTGATGATATGGTGAAAAGGTGAAGATTGGGACTGCCAAGAGTCAACCCAAGTACAAGTGCTACCGCCTTGATGACAAGGATACTCGTTTCTTCGAGGATTGTATTTTTGTGCCCAAAGGTGACCTTCGTAAAGTGATCATGAACGAGGCTCACAATCTCTCCTCTCCATCCACCCTGGGAGCACGAAGATGTATCAGGACCTCAAGCAGGCTTATTGGTGGACTCGAATGAAGCGCGAGATTGCTCAGTTCGTGAATGAATGTGATGTCTGCAGAAGAGTGAAGGCAGAACACCAAAGGCCAGCCGGTCTCCTCCAACCTCTTGCCATTCCAGAATGGAAGTTTGACCACATTGAGATGGACTTCGTGACTGGGTTTCCAAAGTCCAAGCGTGGCAATGACGTTATATTCGTTGTCATCGACAAACTCACTAAAGTGGCTCACTTTCTGCCTATCATAGAGTCAATCACTGCAGCTCAATTGGCGGAGCTCTATACCTCTCGAATTGTCTCTCTGCACGGTATTCCACAAGTGATCTCTTCAAACCGTGGCAGCATCTTTACCTCAAAGTTTTGGGATTCTTTTCAGAAGGCCATGGGCACCAATATTCGCTTTAGCACAGCTTTCCACCCTCAAACTAGCGGTCAAGTCGAGCGTGTCAACCAGATTCTTGAAGATATGCTGAGGGCTTGTGTGATCTCCTTCAGCATGAAGTGGGAGGATTGTCTTCCATATGCTGAATTCTCCTACAACAACAGTTTTCAAGCAAGTTCAGGCAAGGCCCCATTCGAAATTCTGTATGGCAGGAAGTGTCGTACCCCTCTCAACTGGTCTGAAACCGGAGAACGTCAATTTCTGGGAAATGACTCAATCACAGAGGCAGAGGAGATGTGTAAAGTCGTTCGAGATAACCTCAAAGCAGCCCAATCCCGTCAGAAGAGCTACTATGATAGTAAGCACCGTGATTTGGCTTTCGAGATCGGAGATCATGTTTACCTCCGCGTCTCTCCAATGAAAGGTACTCGTCGCTTCGGTATCAAAGGGAAGCTTGCCCCTAGATACGTGGGACCTTTCAAGATTGTCAACAAGAGAGGCGATCTTTCCTATCACCTCGAGCTTCCTTCAAACTTTGCAAATGTGCATGACGTGTTCCATGTCTCTCAGCTCCGAAAGTGCTTCAAGACTCCTGACCGCACCATCAACTTCGAAGACATTGATCTCCAAGAAGATCTTTCTTATCGTGAGCACCCCGTGGCTATTCTTGAAGAGACTGAACGCAAGACTCGAAACAAGTCAATCAAATTCCTCAAAGTCAAGTGGTCACACCATTCCAACCGTGAAGCCACCTGGGAACCCGACGATCACCTCCGTTCTGAATACCCGACGTTCTTTCAGTCCTAGATCTCGGGACGAGATCCTTTCGTAGTGGTGGAGTGTTGTAACACCCCGGATATGATTTACCTAATATGTAATCCAACTCTTGCCGTTTCCGGCGTTAACTTATTTTATTTTCTCGGGTTCGGGTTTTTGTCTCTGTGTGTTGTTGTCGTGGTCATGCATCTCATATCATTTCATCATGTGCATTGCATTTGCATACGTGTTCATCTAATGCATCCGAGCATTTTCCCCGTTGTCCGTTTTGCATTCCGGCGCTCCGTTCTCCTCCGGTGGTCATTTCTAACTTTCTTTCGTGTGTGGGGGTTAAACATTTCCGGATTGGACTGAGACTTGCCAAGCGGCCTTGGTTTACTTCCGGTAGACCGCCTGTCAAGTTTCGTACCATTTGGACTTCGTTTGATGCTCCAACGGTTAACCGAGGGACCGAAAAGGCCTCGTGTGTGTTGCAGCCCAACACCCCTCCAATTTGGCCCAAAACCCACCTAAACCCTCTTCATCATCTAGCGCGTTCGATCACGATCGCGTGGCCGAAAACCGCACCTCATTTGGACTCTCCTAGCTCCCTCTATGTCTATAAATACACCACCCTCTTGAAATTCCGGATCCCCTCCTTCCAAACCCTAGATCCACCACCTCACGCCGCGCCGGACACGTCCGGTCCGGCCGGACGAAGTCGTGCCGCCGACCCGCACCAGTGGCGTAGCTCCACATGGCGCCCGCAGACCCGCCGCCGCCAAGGCCCGCCGGGCCCGAGGAGAGCCCCCGAGGCCCGCGCGCCGGATCCGCCGCCTGCCTCCCTCATCGCCCGACCGCGCCGCCACTGCTCCTCCATCGCAGCGCCCGTGCCGGCGAACCCCCGTTCCGGCCGCCGCCCCGCGCCGGCGAGCGCCGCCGCGTCCGCCCCGCCACCGCACGGAGCTCCGTCGCGCCGCCCAGCGAGTCCTGCTCCTGCGCCGCCTCACCGCCCTCCTCGACGTCCGCGCCGCCGTCCTTGATGTCCGCGCCGGCCGACAAGTCCGACTCCAGTGAACAGTAACTCCGGACGGCGAACCTCGTAATCCGCGCCAATCCGGATCTGGATCTGAGCTTGTCTCGGTTCACTTTTTGCCCCGAAACCCTAATTATTTTGCTATGTTCGTCGTGTCGTACCTCCGCATCCGTAGCTCTGTTTTGGGTATATGGCATAGCAAAATGTTCATCTCAGAGAGTACATCATTTCATCTCATTGCATCATTTTCATTTGAGTTCATCTTGAGGCCCGAAATGCTGTTGGAAGAGTGCTATTTGAGTTAATTGTCAGATGTGCTGCTCCAATTAGATATTTGTCATTTTTGCCATGATTAATGTGTGCATGATATGCCCCTGAGCTCTACATATGTTTTGTTATATGTTTTGCCATCTATCCAGAGGTGGAACCCATGTATTTTTGTGATGTGTGTGGTGACTAGCACAAGCTTGCAAAGTGGTGCATTCGTTAATGCTGATTTCAGGGACTTAACAATTCCACTAAGTCCTTGATTTGTTTATCTCAATATGCCATATGTTCATGTTGTTTCCTAGTGATCCGTGCCTCTTTTGAGGATGATCAGTAAGGATGTTTTGTTAATCTTGTAGTGATCTATCCAACCATGTCTTTGTTTGCATTTATGGAGCACCCCTGCTTGAGTCAATCGACCTCTACTTTTGCTATTTCGTGAATCTGGGCAGTTTGTCTACTTGTTAGTGATTTTGCCGAGGATGTTGTAGTTGATCCGTGCATGCTATGCTATTGTTCTTGCCATGTCTAGCTTCTATTCTGTGTATTCTTGATGGTTGTATGCTTAGATTGTCATGACATGCTCTGTAGTGAGTGCATCGAGCTCGTAAACATGCCTACTTGATATCTGATTTGCATGCTCCAGTTTTTCACTAAGTCTGAGAACTGAATATGTTTTTGCCATGTTCACATGCTGGCAAATGTATTTTCCGATCCCTTTTGGCTCAAGGTCACTAAGGGACTTTTGTTAAGCTCTTTGAGTAGCTCCATGCCATGCTTCACTTTTCCATGTTCAGGCCCTGTAGCATAAAGTTTTCATGCTTCAAAGTGTGCTATCTGATTTGAAATTCCAGACAAGTGTTAATTTCACTAAGTCTGAAATCTGTTTGCCAAATGCATTTTTGCCATGCTTGTTTGAACCTGTTAATGGATGAATTGGCCGTAGCTCAGTGTTCATCTTTTGTTAAGAATCATGAATGGATGCCTGCCATGTATATTGTTGCCATGTTTGAGTGCTGTAGCATGTTCATCTTGTTGCATTTAGATGGCCACTTGCTGTATATCGCAGACCGTTGTCATATTTGAATTGCTTGCCATTTCCAAACCGTGACTCCGATTCCGGCGTTCTTTATATCGTTTTCAAGCGATTTCACCTCACCTTTCCAGTGGCACACTTGTATTTCCATGTTGAGGCCAGGTTCATTCATTCCTTGTCAAATCTTGCATATGCATCACATGTCGCATCCCGCATAGCATACCATGATTGCATCATGTTGTTTGAGTTTGCACATGGTTGATTGTGTTCCGTTTTCTTGTTTTGTCTTGTTTGGGTAGAGCCGGGAGATGAGTTCGCTAACGAGGAGCCCGTTGAGTTTGCTTTCAAGGATCCAGTCAACTCTGACAACTTTGCAGGCAAGATGATCATACCCTTGAAATCACTACTATCTTTGCTTTGCTAGGTGCTCGCTCTTTTGCTATGCCTACGCTATGATGCCTACCACTTGCTTATCATGCCTCCCAAATTGCCATGTCAAACCTCTAACCCGCCATGTCCTAGCAAACCGTTGATTGGCTATGTTACCGCTTCGCTCAGCCCTTCTTATAGTGTTGCTAGTTGCAGGTGAAGATTGGAGACCATTCCTTGGTGGAACATTATTTACTTGTTGGGATATCATTATATTATCTTGTTATCTTAATGCATCTATATACTTGGTAAAGGGTGGAAGGCTCGGCCTCTCGCCTAGTGTTTTGTTCCACTCTTGCCGCCCTAGTTTCCGTCATATCGATGTTATGTTCCCGGATTTTTGCGTTCCTTACGCGGTTGGGTGATAATGGGAACCCCTTGATAGTTAAACTTGAATAAAGCTTTTCCAGCAATGCCCAACCTTGGTTTTACCATTTGCCACCTAGCCTCTTTTTCCCTTGGGTTTTCGGAGCCTGAGGGTCATCTTATTTTAAACCCCCCCCCCCCGGGCCAGTGCTCCTCTGAGTGTTGGTCCGAACTAGAGTCCTGTGCAGCGCCCCCTCGAGGAAACTCGAGGTTTGGTTTTAGTTGTATGGAGAGCTCATCTGAGTGTGCCCTGAGAACGAGATATGTGCAGCTCCTATTGGGATTTGTCGGCACATTCGGGCGGTGTTGCTGGATTTGTTTTAACTTGTCGAAGTGTCTTGTAGAACCGGGATACCGAGTCTAATCGGAATGTCTCGGGAGAAGGTCTATTCCTTCGTTGACCGTGAGACCTTGTCATGGGCTAAGTTGGGACTCCCCTGCAGGGATTTATACTTTCGAAAGCCATGCCGCGGTTATGGGAAGATGGGAATTTGTTAATGTCCGGTTGTAGATAACTTGAACCTAAACATAATTAAAATGAATCAACGGTGTGAGTTACCATGATGGTATCTTCTCGGCGGAGTCCGGGAAGTGAACACGGTGTTGGAGTAATGCTTGCCGCAGGTTATTCTCTAGTTATTCGTTCGCGCTTTGCCTTCTCTTCTCGCTCTCTCTTGCGAACAGGTTAGCCACCATATATGCTAGTCGCTTGCTGCAGCTCCACAAATTGTACCTTGCCTTACCTATAAGCTTAAATAGTCTTGATCGCGAGGGTGCGAGATTGCTGAGTCCTTGTGGCTCATAGATTACTTCCAAACCAGATGCAGGGCCTGATGACTCCGTTCTAGATGACGCGCTTGAGCTCAAGTGGGAGTTCGACGAGGACTCACGTCGTTACTATGTGTCTTCCCCTAATGATCAGTAGAGGTGCCCAGTTGCGGCGATCGGGATCGTGTCGCATGTTGGGCTGATCTTTTATTTTGGCACCGTAGTCGAGCCATGAGTGATTGGTTGATGTAATGCTATTTACGTACTTTGATTGACGTGGCGAGTGTATGCCAACTATGTATATCCCCTTTTATTATCTATATTATATGGGATGTTGTAATGATTGCCTAACTTGCGGCATTGCTTTCAATGCGGTTATGCCTCTAAGTCGTGCCTCGACACGTAGGAGATATAGCCGCATCGAGGGCGTTACAGCAAAGCCTGGTGGTCAACCGGGTCAGTGAACGGCGGAGTCCGGGTCTTGGAATAACTCGCTTCTGGGTCGTCATTGGGTTTGAGGAGATCTGGCAGCAGCACTTGATTTCTTCTGACTCGGATGGATGTAATAATCAAGGGGAAGACACATCTGATCTAGTAGTATTCAAATCGTGCTGGCCCTCTTCCAAAAAAAGAATAATCGATGATGGATTTCACGTGGCGTAGTGCTCAACTGGACCATGAGTAGATGATTGTATGTTTGTGCGCTGACTGTTGAATTGTTTCAAAACTTTTTCCATTATAAACAATAACCAACTGATGTTTGACTGAAGTGCAATCGTTTTTGTTGATCTCGGCGACTCGTGTTGGCAACTCTCGGCAACGAACAAAGTGTAACCCTAATTTTCTCTTGAACCTCCAACGGGTCATCTATCTGACTGCCTACATTCGAGGCAATGTAAATCTTTCCGCAATAACTCTTCTTCCTCAGGAAATTTGTGAGCTTCTCGATCCTTGTACGAGATCCCTTCAAGAACTCAACACCACCATGCGCAGGCCCCATGGTGGGCACCAACTATCGTGGAAACGTCACAGCAGATGTCCTAGTGTGAGGACTTAGTCGTGAGGCCAACACATTTATGCGGTAGCTTGAAGGGGTTGATCGGCATCGATAGACGCAACATGCAAGACGAAGATTTAGATAGCTTTGGGCCCTGGGAAACATCATCCAGTAACAAACTTACATGCTGTTTGTGACTAGGTCTCATTATCATCATGAGGGAGTCAACGTAACTCCAGCTCTCCTAGTTGTGTCTAGACTTAATGATTATTCAACTTGTCCCTCTTGGGGTGCCATGCCCCTCCTTATATATGTTGATGGGGTGGGTTACATGTAGAGTCCAACTCGGACTTAAGACTTAACTATTCTGACTCCTCTCCATGGGTTTCTCTCCATGGGCTTCTTAACATTTCGGGCTTCTTAACTGCTAACATACAATCTGGCTTACCATCTGGCTTAACTGTCCAGCTTAACTGTCCGGCTTAACTGTCTGACTTAACTGTCTGCTTAACTGTCTGGCTTAAACATTATGCCGACTTATAGTAAATAATCTGCCAGCTTACATGACTGTGTCTGTCGGCTTACATGATTGCGTGTGTGCCGACTTAACCTGCTTAACTGTTTCCGCCGGCTTATAGTCTGCTGGGTCACCAATGAAACATTAAGTCCCAGCCGGGTCACACCGCGGGGTATATCCCCGACAGTCCTGTTCAACCACCCCTCCACGGGCTACTGTTCATCCAGCCCTCCACCGGCTACTGTTCAACGAACCCTCCACCGGCTACTGTTCAACCAGCCCTCCACGGGGTCCTGTTCATCCTACCCTCCACGAGGTCCTGTTCATCCACTGGCTCGATCTATTGGTGTACAATTCATCCAGCGGCAACGGCCTCTACTACCACGGGTTCTTGTTCATCCAACCCCCGCTGGTAGCTGTTCATCCAAGCCCCCCAACAACACTCACTGTTCATCCAGAGGCAGCATCGATCAACTTCAGTTAGCAGCAGTAGCGAAGGAATCACTCGGGTTCAGTTAACAACAAGGGATCGATTGATCGCTCGGGTTCAGTAACGCGTAGCCTGCAGTGCAATTGCTCGGGTTCAGTTAGAGGCCAACGCCCCACACACACGCGCGTACATAGGAGAGAAACGTGCATCGCTTGGCCCCTAACCACCCACCGTAACCGGGAACTCCCCGATATTTTCCTCGTCCTCGCTTCTATCGTGGTTTTTTCCGGACCAAAGAATGTCATGCAGCTGCGTGTCCGGCCCGCCCAGGAAGAAAATCCCATTTTCTGTCATGATTTTTTGTCATAGAAGTAGGACCCCACCACATCTATAATGATACCAGGTTTTGTGACAATTATTGTCATAGAAGTGTCATAAGTATGACAGAAAAAAATTCGTTCGGCCCAAAATGTCATGGATGTGTCTTTTTTTTGTAGTGCCACTTCATAGCCATTGTCGAGGTTTTAACCGACATGCTTGATTACACCTCCGGAGACATCAACGGTATGGACAACAATGCCAAAGAGGAGCAGGCCCACAACCCACCGGTCACCAGACGTTGGACGGCCACCTCCTCGTATGATGTATACATGGAGGATACACCTCAACACGGCGACATCAATTATGAGAAAAACCAAGTTGAGGACGAATCTCCTAAGATACCGCCAAAACGTCGACGTCAGCAGCGCTGCTCCAAATCGCGTCGCGGCAAGAATAGCGATACCAGCACCGGAGATAATGACACTAAGGAGAACACTGAAGACCAAGAAGACCCCATTGAGCCATCATCCGAGCAGGACGATTGGGAGGATGGGCAAATTGATCCCGACGAGCAAGCAGGGAACGAAGACTCGGTAGACAGCAACTATCTACCACTCTCCAAGGACGACATGAGCCTCGGCGATGAAGATTTTATCATGCCAGAGGAACCCCTCGAGCAAGAACGATTCAAGCACTGGCTAATAGCAACGACTAGAAGACTAAAAAAGAAGAAGCAATAGCTTCAAGCTGACCAAGATCTGCTCAATGACAGATGTACTAATGTCCTAGCAACCGAAGAGTATGGACTCGGACGCCCAACAAAGAGTTACCCGAAGCGTAAGCTGCTACCCCAATTCGATGACGAGGCGCTGGATCCCATACCGCCCGCACATAATGTGGCTGACGGACTCAACCGACCACAACGTGGCCAGGGCGGAATGGCAGCTCAAGCCGAACACCAGCCCCCTCCACCTTGCCGTAAAAGCAGAGAAACAACAGCTCGGGGATACACATACGACCTATGACAGGACCTGGAAAATAGAGCAGGTCAGACCAGATCAATCTATGGATCACGAGGGCACTGCCTGACGCGAGAGGACGGATACCTATCCCGGCATGGAAAGCACAACCGCGCCCCGGCCAAAAACCGCATACGGACTTCATCCAAACTACGCCGTGACACGGCCCGAAATTAGGGTTCTACACACCCCCTATGCTTCACTGACGAGGTAATGGAGCACCAGTTCCCAGAAGGGTTCAAACCCATGAACATCAAATCATACGACAGCACGGCAGATCCCGCAGTATAGATTGAAGACTTTCTTCTACACATTCACATGGCTCGCGGTGACGATTTACACGCCATAAAATACCTTCCCCTCAAACTTAAGGGACCAGCACGACACTATTGAACAGTCTACCAGAAAATTCTAACGGTAGCTGGGAGGACCTGGAGGATGCATTCAGAGACAACTTCCAAGGTACCTATGTTCAGCCCCCAGATGCCGATGACCTTAGCCACATAATCCAGCAACCCGGGGAATCAGCCCGACAACTTTGGACAAGGTTCCTAATAAAAAAGAATCAGATTGGGGATTGTCCGGTCACAGAAGCCCTCGCGACCTTCAAACATAGCATCCGCGATGAGTGGCTTGCCCGACACCTCGTCCAAGAAAAGTAGATGCCCATGGCAACCCTCACCACACTTATGACCTGTTTTTGCGCGGGAGAAGATAGTTGACTTGCTCGCAGAAGCAATAGCACCAATGACCCTGGTACCTCCGAAACCAGGGACGACAATGGCAAGCCATGACGCGACAAGCACATGTGTCGAAACAACAACGAAGGAGCCCAAGACACGGCGATCAATGCCAGATTCAGCGGCCCCAAACCCGATCAACAAAAAAACCACTCAAGGCAAACAGAGATGGCCCGTCCAGTCTAGAAAAAATACTGGACCGGCCTTGCCAGATTCATCGCACCCCCGATAAACCTTTCAATCATACCAACAGAAATTGTTGGGTCTTTAAGCAGGCCGGCAAGCTTAACGCCGAACACAAGGGAAAAGGATCGCTAAGCGACAACGATGACCAATAGTCTCATCAGCCGAACATAGGGGGACAGAAGCAATTTCCCTGTGAAGTAAAAACGGTGAACATGATGTATGTCACACATGTCCCTAGGAGGGAGCACAAACGCGCCCTGTGGGACGTCTACGCCATAGATCTAGTCGCCCCCAAATTTAACCCATGGTCGGCTTATCCGATCAGCTTCGATCAAAAGGACCACCCAACTAGCATCCGTCACGGAGGTTTGTCAGCTCTGGTCCTTGATCCAATCGTCGGCGGATTCTACCTTACGTGAGCCCTCATGGATGGTGGCAGTAGTCTCAACCAACTTTATCAAGACACTGTCTGCACAATGGGCATTGATCCATCAAGAATCAAGCCCACTAGAACTACCTTAAAGGCAGTAATACCTGGCAAAGAGGCCTGCTGTACAGGCTCAATCAAGCTGGAAGTACTCTTCGGCTCGCCGGGAAACTTCTGAAGCGAAGACTTGATCTTCAACATCGTCCCCTTCTGCAGCGGCTATCACTCACTGCTCAGATGAACCGCTTTTGCTGCTTCAATGCTGTCCCGCATTACGCCTATTTAAAGCTCATGATGCCCGGTCCACGTGGCATCATTATGATCAATGGAAACGTGGAGCGCTCCCTCCGTATTGAGGAGCATACAGCGGCCATTGTGGCCGAACTACCAAGCCCCTATCGAGCCGCACATCCCCTTGGCTATTAGGCCATCGGAATTCTTTACATAGGACAGGTCAGTTCTACATATCGGCAGTCCGACAACTTCAAGGCTGGATTAGCAGCCTAGCCTCTGTCGACCTTGATGTACATCAGCAAAATTCGTACCGCGTGTGCACAACTATGCACTCAAAATACCTTGGGAATCGATAGAGGCAATATACGGACAGACCTATAAAAAGGTTTGGCCTTATAGGACCTTCCCCTTTGTTTAATCATCTTTTATTTTTTACCATAGGTGAATCAAATCCTACTCATTTATCCGACCCACAAGGACTCTTTCCGAGACTGGTTCTGTATACATGGCCGAAGACCATTCCTCTAAAGGAATCTTTCTTATTTGGGCGAAAACGGCGCAGACGTGCGGCAGGAAGGTGCAAAGCATTTTGCAAACCACAACTTCACTCAAGAACCTGTATAGAGCTTTTCCATTAGCCCTAGACTCCAGGCATGTAAAATGGCCTTGGTGATTATGGTACCTTCTGTAAGATTATGTTTTGACGTATCAATCAGATTTTTGTGAACCAAAATTCTTATTTGGTATCGTTTTACCTATAGACATTATTCCACCTGTTAAGTGGTCTCACATACACACCTCGGCATAAAATTGCCAGGGGCTCTATAAGACAACACATGTGTTGCCAAACAAAAGTCCAAACAGCTTTACAGCAAAATTTGGCGTCCCGAGCACGACATTATATGCATCGGCTCTGAATCATGTCTTTGGTCAATAGTTGGATTGCCTGGCTCCTGTGCTTGCTACCTTATGTTCCGTCTGATCAGATAAGGTAGTAAAGGGAGAACTACTACGATTGTGTTTCTGGTTACTCCAGTTAAGCACCTCAGTAGAGAAAGCCGAGAACTGACTATCATGATACGGCGAGAGCTGGTCAACCACCCGGTGATTCATTACAATCCATAGCAATTTTTCCGCATTAAACAAAGGACCGTTTCTCGGTCACATATGTAACACATCCGCATCAGGGTAGCCGCATACATACTATGGGCTACTTAATAGACCCATTGTCAAACTCCTATAGCTAAGTGAGAGCAATAAAACTGAATAGTCTGATTGCATGGTTCGCCTCACTAACAACTCCTTCAAGGACCAAGGCGTTGGGTTAAGTTTAGTTATGTGGAATTCATGTCGGCGTCCTGGGAATGGGGGTCCCCGGACTTGCCTGCCTGCGGCCCACGGCGTGGCTCCGTCAGCGGCCCCGTATGGCCCATCTTCACAAGCAAACACTCAAGACCCTCGCGAGGGGCCAAGTCTCGCAAGGTGGACGACACAAGACCTCCTCAGGGGCGGCCTCACCAGGCTGGCTCGCGAGGGACGGAGAGATCAAGGCAAGGGACACCTCGTGAGGTTCCTGTGACGCAAGCCATGACGACCAAGGCCAGGTGGGCACCAGGCGGGCGCCAGCGTGCACAGTGTCCTCGTTTCCTCTTTGGTGCTACAGAGGCAAGCGCAGGCGAGGAGTCCCGAGGCATCATGAAAATGTTTCCATATCGGTGCAACGAGACCAAGACCAACATGACGGCAGGATGGAGGTCACCATGGAGCATAGGACGGCGTCACCACCAGAGCCTTTGGCAGGCGAAGACCATCTTTTGTTAGGATAGCTTGTACTAGTTGTGCCCCTTCAAATTGGTCGTTGTGGGATCCCTTCCCGCCTAATATTTTGGAAGAGGACCCGGGCCTCTATATATAGGACTAGCCACCTCTGTAGTGAGATATCTCATCTTGGACCGGATACATTTCACCAAGGCCACCACACAAACTCACCAAGAACAAGAGAACCTCTCCTCAGGAGGCTGTTCTTCCCTTGTAAATGTCCATCCTCATCCCAAGAGGCAATCCACCATACCACACTCGAGTATGGTATTACACCACATCGATGGCCCGAACCAGTATAAATGTTGTGTCCCTTTGTTCTGCAAGTTCGACGCGCTAAGCCTTGAGATCGCGGTGAGTGCGTGCCAGGTAGGGGTGCGCCGAAGCTCTGCCTCTCTGCTTGCTTCGTCCAACTCCATGGCAGACGCCACCCCTCTAGTTAGGCCGACGGGTGCCTGCGGATGCGCCGCGAGCGTCCGGGCCTTCACCCACACCTTGCGGCAGGTGCGGTGGCCGTGCAAGTTCAAGCCAAAGATGCCACCCCGCTACGATGGCGCGGCATATCCAGTGGCCTTCCTGCAGGCGTCTCAGAAGGCCATCCTCGAAGCCGGAGGCGAAAACCAGGTCATGGCCAACGGGTTCCCCTCGCCCTGGCCGGCACGCCGCGCGCCTGGCTGCTACGCTTGCCAGGATCTTCGGTGAACTCCTGGGAGGAGCTGCGCGGTCTCTTCGTCGCGCGCTTCGCGACACCGGCGCCCCTTACCGTCGCGGCCCTCGTCAGCGGCTCGCAAGCACCACCCTCGGACCGTCAAACCAAGCCGTTCTTTCGCCAGATTGGCGCTGCCTCCGTGCGGCAAGGAGCTCCCTGGATTGGGCGGCGCCCATGGCTGACCTCACCTTTGAAACAGGGGATCACCCCGCCACCACCATCGTCTCGAGTGTGCTCCCAATGTTGTGCACGCCCACCATCTGTAGCGTAGCTATCACCAAGACCCTCATCGATAGCGGCGCCGGTCTCAACGTGCTCTTTGTGGAGGCTTTTAGCCTTCTTCCTGTACCACTCGAACGGCTCCGACCCAGCAAGCCCTTCTCCGGGGTCGGTGGCGGCTCCACCAGCTCCTTGGGGCAGATCTGCCTCCCTGTGACCTTCGGCACCCGCGATAACTACTGCGCCGACCTGATCGACTTTGACATCGCCTGCATCGGCCTTTCGTACAACGCCATCCTTAGATACCCGGCTCTGGCTTAGTTTATGGTGGCGACCCATCTGGCCTACAACCTCATGAAGATGCCCGGGAGCAAGGATGTCCTCACCATAGTTGGAGATACCAAGGAGGCTCTAGCGGCGGTCAAGTGTGCCCTCAAAACTACCGCGGTAGCGCGATCGGCCAAAGAGGGCACTCCAGGGTTTAAGGAGGCCTGCACCAGCAAGGAAGAAGCAGTTGTTCTCTCAAGATCGGACCGAAACCAAGCAGGTGCCGGTCGAGGAAGATGGGTCCTCAGGAGCCACCTTCACCATAGGCGCCAACCTCAACCCAAATCAAGTGGAGGCATTGGTGAGGTTCCTGCGCGTGAATAAGGACGTATTCTCCTGGGAACCCAAGCAGCTAGTGGGGATCCCAAGAGGGGTGATCGAGCATCACTTGAGGGTGTGCCCCAATGTGCGCCCCGTGAAGCAGAAGGCGCGGCGACAATCCACAGAGAAGCAGTCCTTCATCATCCAGGAAACCCGCAAGATGGAGGCAGCGGGTGTCATTCGCGAGGTTCGGTACCCCGAGTGGCTGGCGAACCTCGTCGTCATACCGAAGAAAGGTGGGAAGGAGCATATGTGTGTTGACTTCACCAACCGAATGCGACCTGCTATGATTCCTGGACGCGTTTTCAAGCTATCACCAGATCAAGACGGCAGTGGAGGATGTGGAGAAGACGGCCTTCCTGACCCTGTGTGGAGTGTACTGCTACACTTGCATGCCGTTCGGGCTACGCAACGTAGGCGCGACCTTCCAACGACTGATGCACATCGACCTGGGCCAGCAACTCGGGAGGAACGCTAAAGCATACGTCAATGACATTGTGGTGAAATCTCAGGAGGCGGGAACTTTGATTATGGACTTGGAGGAGACCTTCGCGAGCCTGCGTCAGGTGGACTTGTGGCTCAACCCGGAGAAGTGTGTGTTTGGTGTCCCTTCCGGGAAGTTGCTAGGCTTCCTCATGTCCCACAGGGGGATCGAGGCCAACCCAAAGAAGGTCAAGGCGATAGAAGATATGAGCCCACCACAAACTCTCAAGGAGATGCAGAAGCTTGCAGGCTGTGTGACCTCGCTGGGGAGCTTCATCTCCAAGCTGGGAGAGTGCGCCCTGCCATTCTTCAAGATGATGAAGAAGAAAGGCCCGTTCGAGTGGACCCTGGAAGCTGACCAAGCGTTTCAAGACCTCAAGAGATACCTGAACAGTCCTCCGGTGATGGTGGTGCCTCGCCCTCTCGAGCCCGTGGTGCTTTACCTTGCCGCCACTCCCTAATCCGCCAGCACAACTCTAGTGGCGGTTCAGGAAGAGCGCCAGGCCAAGGTGTTGTCGCGCCGTACCGCACCGTCAGCCGAGGCGATACAGGACCCAGAGGGCACCGGAAAGGCTGTAGCAATTCCAACGAGTGACCAGTCCCAGCAAGGCAGCGTTCGCGGGCTAGCAGAGGTCCCAACAAGCGATCAAGCTCTTGGGGTCCCGTCATCTTAGAAGACGCCCCAGCTGCTGGCAAGCACAAGCTCCATCGATGTCCCCGCCCTCGTCAAGCACCCAATATATTTCGTCAGCATAGTACTGCGGGACGCAAGGGCACGGTACCCCATGCCTCAGAAGCTCTTGCTCGCGCTTTTGGTGGCCTCGCGTAAACTGCGACACTACTTCCAAGGTCACCCAATCAAGTTCGTCTTAGCCTACATGCTGGAGAGGATACTCAGGAGCCCCAACGCTGTTGGAAGAGTCTCCGAATGGAACATCGAGCTGCAAGCATTCCAATTGGAGTTCAGCACAACTAGGGTCATCATGGGGGCCGCGCTCACCGACTTCGTGGCAGAATGGACTGACGCCCTGGGGTTTGAAGCAGGCGAGGACCGATCCCTCTCACCAGGAAGTGAAGCACCATATGGCTGGGTCATGCATTTCGATGGCGCATTCGCACGCCAGGGCGCGGGGGCTATAGAAGTGGTCATCTCACCTACTCAGGACAAGCTCTACTACACCATGCAGCTCTGCTGTAACGCCCCAGATGCAACTTTCCATAATTGTAACTCTGACTCTTGCCTTTCCGGAGATGCGATATGAGTTTGCTTTCATGGTTGGGTTTTTGTCTTGGTTTTGCATTCTGTTCGTTTCATGCATTTCATATCATGTCATCATGTGCATCGCATTTGCATTCGTGTTCGTCTCATGCATCCAAGCATTTTCCCCGTTGTCCATTTTGCAATCCGACACTCCTACGTCCTCCGGCGCACTCCTTTTGTCTCTTTTCGTGAGCAGGTATTAAAGATTCTCGGAATGGACCGAGATTTGCCAAGCGGCCTTGGTACACCACTGGTAAACCGCCTGTCAAATTTCGTGTCATTTGGAGTCCGTTTGGTGCTCCAACGGTTAACCAGGTAACCGAGAAGGCCTCTTGTGTGTTGCAGCCCAACACCCCTCCAAAATGTCCCAATAACCCATCCAAACCACTCCCATGTCCTCCACCGTCGGATCACGATCGCGCAGGCGAAAACTACACCTCATTTGGACACTCCTACCTCCTCCTAGCTATAAATAGGTGCCCCTCCCCGAAAATTCGCGCAGATGAAACTCTAGCGTCTTCCTCCTTGCGCCGCCTGATACATCCGTCCGTGCCGGACATGTCCGCCGGCCACCTCACCCCGACCAATCACAAGCCACCATGTCAACCCGCCGCCGCTCTCCTCCAACCACGCGCTGCCACGCGTCCCCGCCAGATCCCCACCGCGCCGCGGCCTGTGGAGCCCATCTGGGGCCCACGCGAGCCCGACCGCGCCACCGCCCGGCCTGAGCGCTGCCCGCCTGCTCGCCGGCGCTCCCGACCGCCGCCCTTCGTCGCAGCTCCGCCATCTCTAAACCTCGACGGCGACCTCCGCCACCTGCCGCCCGGGTCCCGCGCCGCGCCGCCCACGCGTCGCCGCCGCTGCGCCGGTCACCGCGTGCCTCCCCAGTCATCCCGCGCCACCTCCTCACCGCCATCCCTCGTCGCCGGCCAGATCTGCACAATCCCGGCGAGCGCCACCTCATCGTCATTGACCTCGACCCCATATCCGTACGGTCCCAACCCTGGACCGCGTCATCCACAGATCCAAGCGCGCCCTCATCCTCGGATCCCTTCATCCCGTGTCTTCCTCGTCCAATTTCCCGCGAGGTCTAAATTCCACCAAGTCTTTCTCTGCAATTTTTTCATGCCTTGTTCATCGCATCATAACTCCATCACCGTAGCTCCGTTTCATGCATATGAGATATCAAAATGTTCACTGTGAGATGCTCTTCATTTCATTCCATTGTGGCATGCTTGTTTGAGTCCATCTTGATGCCCAAATCATTGATGCAAGAGTGCTATAAAATGTTTGCTCTTGTTGCTTATCAGTCTATGTTGATTTGTCATTTTTGTCACATTTGTTGTGTGCATCATATGAACATGAGCTCTACATGTGTTTTGATCTACGCCATGCCATCTTTACAAGGATGCTTGCCATGTATTTTTGTGATCAATGTGGTGACTAGCACAAGCATGCAAACTAGCCTTCGTGATATTGCTGATTTCAGGGACATAGGATTTTGCTAAGTCCTTGGCCTGCTGTTATTTTTATGCCATGTAAACTAGATGCTACAGTGTGACATGTGTTTGTTTTGAGTTGCTTCAGTAAGGATGATTTGTGCACATGGTTATGCTCTATTCATCCATGCCCCTGTTTGAAATTATGGAGTGCCCTAGCATTTCTTAATCTTGCTCTACTTTTTCTATAAAATGTTCCTGGAAGATTGTTTACATGTTAATCAATTTTTTCATGGTTGGTATAGTTGATCCAAGCATGCTATGATTTTGCTCTTGCCATGGTTAGCTTCATAAACATGTCTTCTTGCTGATGCTATGCTTGTTTTGTCATGTAATGTCTTGCGGTGAGTGAATCGAGCTCGCAAAGATGCCTTCATACCTCTGTTTATGCAATGCTCTGTTTTCTGCCAAGTCTGAAACTGTTAATAAAACTTGCTATGTTTACATGGGTTCCATCATCTCTTCTGTGCCTTTTTGGATCATGGTCAGTAAGGGACTTTTGATCAATGCTTTTAATAGATTCATGCCATGCCTTGTATTGCTATGATATGTTCCTGTAGAATGCTGTTTGCTTGCTCTAAACATGGCTTCCTGATGTTATTCCCGACATGTTAGTATTTTCACTAAGTCTGTGAAGCTGATATCTTTTGCACTTTTGCCATGCTTTTTTGAACCTGTTCTTGTGTGATTTAGCCGTAGCTCAGTGTCCATGTTTTGTAAAGCATCTTGAGTAGATCACTTTTCATGTGCTTTGTTGCTATGTTGGAGTGCAGTAGCTTAGTTTCTTGTTGTATTCTAGTAGGCATCGTGCTGTTAATCGCAGAATTGTGCCATTATTGTTTTGCTTGCCATTTACAAACCGTGGATCCGATTCCGGTGATCTTTATATCTCATCTTTCCAGCGGCAAACTTGGTTTGCCAAGTTGATGCCTTGTTCTTTCTTTTTCCTTCCGGAGCACACATATGCATTGCATATCACATCTCGCATATCATGTCATGTTTTGCATCATGTTGATTATGCATTGCATCGTGATTGATTGTTGGTCCTTTGCTTGGGTTCTTTCCTTGGGTAGAGCCGGGAGACGAGTACGTGATCGAGGAACCTGTTGAGAACACTTACAAGGATCAAGCTTGCGTCAACTCTGAGAACTTTGCAGGCAAGATGAACATATCCTCGAAATCACTTTTATCTTTGCTTGCTAGTTGCTCGCTCTATTGCTATGCTGCGATACCTACAACTTGCTTTATCATGCCTACCATATTGCCATGTCAAGCCTCTAACAAACCTTTCCTAGCAAATCGTTGTTTGGCTACGTAACCGCTTTTGCACAGCCCCTCTTATAGCGTTGCTAGTTGCAGGTGAAGATGAAGTTTGTTCCATGTTGGAACATGGATATTGTTGGGATATCATTATTATCTCTTATTTACTTTAATGCATCTATATACTTGGTAAAGGGTGGAAGGCTCGGCCTTATGCCTGGTGTTTTGTTCCACTCTTGCCGCCCTAGTTTCCGTCATACCAGTGTTATGTTCCTTGATTTTGCGTTCCTTACGCAGTTGGGTGTTATGGGAACCCCTTGACAGTTCGCTTTGAATAAAACTCCTCCAGCAAGGCCCAACCTTGGTTTTAAATTTGCCTAATAACCTCTACCTTTCCCTTGGGAGTAATTAACCCGAGGGTCATCTTATTTTAACCCCCCCCCCCCCGGGCCAGTGCTTCTCCAAGTGTTGGTCCGAACTAGAGCACCATACGGGGCCGTCCCTTGGCAACTTGGGTTATGTTGGTACCTGTACGCTTAGCTTATCCGGTGTTGCCCTGATAACGAGATATGTGCAGCTCCTATCGGGATGTCGGCGCATCGGGCGGTCTTGCTGGTCTTGTTTTACCATTGTCAAAATGTCTTGTAACCGGGATTCCGAGACTGATCGGGTCTTCCCGGGAGAAGGAATATCCTTCGTTGATCATGAGAGCTTGTGATGGGCTAAGTTGGGACACCCCTGCAGGGTTTTGAACTTTCGAAATTCGTGCCCATGGTTATGTGGCAAATGGGAATTTCTTAATGTTCGGTTGTAGATAACTTGACACTTAACTTAATTAAAATGAATCAACTGCGTGTGTAGCCGTGATGGTCTCTTTTCGGCAGAGTCCGCAAAGAGAACGCGGTTCCATGTTATGCTTGAACATAAGTAGCTTCAGCATCACTTCTTGATCATTATTAGCTTCTCGACCGTGCTTTGCTTCTCTTCTCGCTCTATTTTGCGTAAGTTAGCCACCATATATGCTAGTGCGTGCTGCAGCTCCACCTCACTACCCTCTTCCTACCCTTAAGCTTAAATCGTCTTGATCGCGAGGGTGTGAGATTGCTGATTCCCCATGACTCACAGATACTTCCAAACAGTTGTAGGTGCCGATGATACCAGTGTAGATGACGCAACCCAGCTCAAGTGGGAGCTCGATGAAGATCTTGTTCGTTGTGTTGTTTCGTTTCACGTTGATCAGTAGTGGAGCCCAGTTGGGGCGATCGGGGATCTAGCATTTGGGTTTGTCTTTCTTTATTTTGGTTCCATAGTCGGACCTTGATTGTATTCTGGATGATGTATGATCTAGTTATGTTTTGTGTGAAGTGGCGACTGTAAGCCAACTCTTTATCCCTTTCTTATTCAGTACATGTGATGTGTAAAGATTACCCCTCTTGCGACATGCCTACCATGCGGTTATGCCTCTAAGTCGTGCACCGACATGTGGGAGATATAGCCGCATTGTGGGTGTTACATCTGCTTCCAGCAGGGCGAGAAGGTCTCCAACAACATCGCAAAGTACGAAGGCCTCATCGCTGGCCTCAAGGCCACGGTAGCCCTGGGGGTGAAGCGCCTTACCATCAAGGGCAACTCACAACTCCTAGTCAAGTTCCCCAACAAGGGAACAGGGGAACGAGTTGCTGGCTGACATGCACAGCGGAGACTGCGGGCACCACTCGTCATCATGAACCCTCGTCGGCAAGGCGTTCCGCGGCGGGTTCTACTGGCCTACGGCTCTCAATGACGCAACCGAGCTGGTGAAGTCCTGCGAGGCCTGCCAATTCTACGCCAAGCAAATCCGTTAGCCAGCTCAGGGCCTCCAGACCATTCCGCTCTCATGGCCGTTCGTAGTCTGGGGGCTGGATATCTTAGGCCCGTTCCCTCGAGTGCCTGGGGGTTATCGCTACCTCTATGCTGCCATCGACAAATTCACCAAATGGGCGGAGGTAGAAGCTGTCTGCACCATCCCGGACGGATTTGCGGTCAAGTTCATCAAGGGCCTCGTGAGCCGGTTCGGGGTCCCTAATCGCATCATCACCGACAACGGCTCATAGTTCACTAGAAATCTCTTCAAGACATATTGTGCTAATCTTGGAACGTAGATCTTCTACGCTACGGTGGCACACCCCAGGAGCAATGGTCAAGCCGAACGCACCAATGCGGAGGTCCTCAGAGGCCTCAAGACCAGGACCTTCAAGAAGAAGCTTGAAGCTAGCGGTAAGGGCTGGTGCGACGAGCTCCAGTCTGTGTTGTGGCCCATCCGCACCATCGCCACCAAGCCAACAGGCGAGACCCCGTTCTTCCTCACCTACGGAGCAGAAGCGGTCTCCCTCACAAGGTCAAGCATCGATCCACGCGGGTCCTGGCGTTTGGTGAGACGCAGCAGGATGCCATGCGGGGGATGGACCTTGTGCTGGGGGAGGAACACTGCCGTGAAGCCTCGCTCCGAGCGGCAAGGTACCACCAGGCGCTGTGATGGTACCACTGTCGCAGCGTCCGCTCCAGGACGCTCGAGGTGGGTGATCTCATCCCGAGGCGGGTGCTCTCCAGGGAAGGGCCGCGCAAGGTCTCGCCCATGTGGGAGGGCCTGTTTAGGATCGCCCATGTCTCCAGGCCTGGCGCCGCGCACCTGGAGACGCAGGGCAGGATCCCCATCCAGAACACCTGAAACATCCAGCACCTCCAGAAATTCTACCCATGAAGCAAGGTCCAGCGCCTGTGAAGCAAGGACCCATGGCTGTGAAGGTCTCCGCTCATGACACTCTCACGTAATAAAGAGTGGGGCTGTACACGCCCTGCAGTCTCAGGAGTGCCGCCCTCTGGCCTTGGGGGATCCCTCCCATGTCCTAGTGGCAGCACTTAGCTCCGCGCTGGTCAGAAGACTAGACTAGGTGCCGGACGCGGCTTTTCATTTGCTTTCCGTAATTGGCTTGCTCCTCTTTTACTAAAAATTTGCTTTCTGGTGTTCCTTGCCAGCTTGGTTCCATCGCCTTTTGCCTCTGTTTTTGCCTTCGATTCCTTGTTTTGACCCGTGCTCTCCCTCGCATGCCTCGCGAGGGTGCTGGACAGGTGCCCTCGTGAGCGTTTTTCCTGTTGTTCGCGAGGCACCCTCGCCCGAGCTCACAAGATGGCGCACCTCTCTCAATCTGTGCCCCTCTGGTACCGCGATGCAAAGCGCTGGGCCATGGCCGGCTGCGCTTGCGACCAGGGCTCGGAAGAATGAGAGTTTCCTAAGGAATTTTTACAGCTCCTAGACGCCTCCCGAGCAAAGGAGGCCTCGCTAGGCACTGTGAAATGCATGCCCCACGAGGTGGAAACTACTTCGAGCGTGCCAAGCTAACTTATTTCTATGTGCCTACATAAAACGCTGATACTTCAACACAACGCAGGAACGATAAACATAACATAGCGACTTGGAAATCATGGTTCATTACACACCCCTACAGGGTCCGTACTTGTTTCTTCTTAAACGCAGGAAGGAAAGAACAAAACAAAAGTGCCGCATGCCCCCGCGACAGTTCGTGAGGATGGGCCCATGGCGCTCTCCTGGGCTCAGCCAGACCCTTCCTCGCGCTTCACTGGAGCGCGGCAACGAGACGACCCGCTGCTACCCTCGAAACAGGCTCGGTGGCGTGGCGGCTGGTCGTAGCCGCCGCTGCTGGAGCTGTCGCCGGTGGAGGAGCCGCCGTAGCTGGACGAGCCCCGGCTAGCCCCAAGGACATGGCCACCTTCATCCTCGTCACCACCATTGCCAAGGCCGAGCACCACGTCGTCGGCGTTGTCCTCGGGGCAGCTCCTGAAGCGGCGACCATCTTCCCCGAATACTCGCACGAAGAGGATCGCGTCGCCGTCGTACTTGAAGTGGAGGGTACACCGCCTGCCCAGGCCACGCGCGCGGGCAAACGTCTACAAGCCGCGGGCCGGGGTTTTGTTGCCTGCGATGGAGACTTCCATCGCGATCCACGAAGCCTTGCTGCAGCAGCCGTCCGCCTGCAGCTAGAGCCCGCTTGGACCTGCGGCCGGCAGTTCACCGACAAAGAATCATGGGAGCTGAAGCCAGGTGCCGGCCGTGTTCCCCAACCACGCGATGAACTCCGGCGTCACCTCCGCTGAGTTGAAGCGCGACCGAGGAGGCCGCACAACCATGGCGCGCCTCACTTCAGCGATGGGACTGCCATGACCTGGCGACTCCCACCGCACGAGGAGGCACTGCCGTAGCCGTGAGGGGCCACGGTGGGGTTCGCGGCGTGCTTACGCGGGCGACCACGCCCCCTCTTTGGTGCCAGCGAGCTGGGCCCCTCCTGGCGGGCCTTGCCCTTTTCTGCAGCTGAGAACCTCTTCGTCGGCCCCTCCTGGCGGGCCTCCCCCTTTCTGTGGCCGAGAAACTCTTCACCGGTGCCATGTGTGTCGCTGCTAGCAATGAAGCAAGGAAGAGGAAGAAGCAGGAGGAGCGAAGGAAGAGATGGGTGGCGGGGGCTCCGCTCCCCCGTTCCCATTTATAGCCAAGAGGAGGCCAACCGCCAGCCTCCATGATGTAAGGTAATAATGACCTTTTTTCTACATGCACAAGGGAGTCAGCACATCGGGCAGCTGCCGAGGCAGCATGGGGAAGTGGAGATGCCCATGTCCCATCAATCGCCATGCATCAACCGAGGTCGCAGGCTATTGGGGCCCGTGGCGCTCTGCACTTGCCCCTTGGCTTCTCCTTGGGCCCAGGGGCTACTGTCAGCGTCCTGGGAACGAGGGTTCCCAGACTTGCCTGCCTGCGGCCCACAGCATGGCTCTGTCAGCGGCCCTGTATGGCCCATATTCACCAGCAAATACTCAAGACCCTCGCTAGTGGCCGAGCCTCGCGAGGCGAACGACACAAGACCTCCTCGGGGCCTCCTCGGGGGCGGCCTCAGCAGGCTGGCTCGCGAGGGGCGGAGAGATCAAGGCAAGGGACACCTCGTGAGGTTCCTGTGACGCAATCCATGACGACCAAGGCCAGGCGGGCGCCAGCGTGCACAGTGTCCTTGTTTCCTCTTTGGTGCTAAAGAGGCAAGCGTAGGCGAGGAGTCCCGAGGCATCAGGCAAAGGTTTCCATCTTTTGTGAGGATAGCTTGTACTAGCTGTTCCCCTTCAAATTGGCCGTTGTGGGATCCCTTCCCGCCTAATATTTGGGAAGAGGACCCGGGCCTCTATATATAGGACTAGCCACCACCGTAGTTGGATATCTCATCTTGGACCGGATCCATTCCACCAAGGCCACCACACAAACTCACCAAGCACAAGAGCACCTCTCCTCAGGAGGCTGTTCTTCCCTTGTAACTCTCCATCCTCAGCCCAAGCGGCAATCCACCACACCACACTAGAGTAGGGTATTACACCACATCGGTGGCCCGAACCAGTATAAATCTTGTGTCACTTTATTTTGCGGGTTTGACGCGCTGAGCCTTGAGATCACGGTGAGGGCGTGAGCTAGACGGAGGAGATATCTTCATGCACTCCCCAGTGTTCGAACCTCAACGGTTTTGCCGGAACCTGAAATACGACAATTCTGAACACCCCAGTAGCATCTACATGGGGGCTGAAGCTGATGACTGGGAACTCTCAGATACAATAAACGGCCGCACAGGAGGATTAACACTTTTCATCAAGGAATGAATATATTACAAAACACCTAGTTTATAACACAACTCCCCGGACAGTTCGGACTCTTTTATTCGAACACTATGTCCTTAGAGCATTGGCCCTCTATAAGGCAAGCACCTTTTAGCACGTCCTCAAAATAGCGCTCCGGTGTGCGGTGGGCCTTGCTTTTGGGAGGACCCTCAACTACCACCTTTTCACCATTCATTTTCACCCAGTGTATCTTGACACGGGCGAAAGCTATACACGCTCCTTCCATACAGGACCACCTCTTGACGGCATCAATCCGGGGTAGCGCAAAGACGAGACGCTGCACAAGGCCGAAGTAGCTGTCCAGAATGACTTCAGCTGGCCACAACTGGACTATGATGTCCCTCATGGCCGCGCCGGACATCTTATGCAGCTCTGCCCATTGTGCCATCTGGTCATTCTGGAGTAGGGGACGCTCCTGCTCCACAAACCGCGACCACAAGAGCTTCTCTAACTCGTACCCCTCCTGGGCCTGGAAGAATTGGGCGGCATCCGAAGCACTCGTCGGCAGATCCGCATATGCATCTAGAGAACTCCATAATCGATTTAGCAAGGCATACTTCTGGTCCCCAAATTTAGCCTGTAAAATAAAAGGCTTACCAGCCAGTATCTGACTGGTTTCACGGATTTTCGCGCGCGCTGCGTGTGATTCTGACCGTTCCTCTGAAGCATCTTGAAGGGCCTTGGCGAGTTCGATCCCCTTTGCCTTATTTTCTGTTTCCAAGGACCCGCACTTGGCGGTAGTGCCCTTGAGTTTTTCATCCATCTCGGTCACCTGTTCCTCAAAAGGGCGCCGAGTGGCCTGTTCGACCGTCAAGTTCGCAGCCGCCTTATCGGCGGCTGCCTTGCTTACACTTTCCTGCTCCTTGGCTTGAGCAAGCTCTCTCCTGATGGTTTCCACCGCGGAGGCACTGACGGTGTCCTGGACTAGGGGGTACTCACCATGTCATCTCCCGGATAGTTAGATTGGGCCGAGGACCCCCATGGCCGTATACTCATGGGCCAGTTCGGACAGCTGCCGCATACGAGGAAGATTCCACAAGACTTGGTGGTCAAGACAGGGACTCCTCCCCCATCGGCGTATTCGGCTAGGACTCTTGTTATCCTAGGCCTCTGGTGCATTATATAAACCAGGGCCATGCTAGTCGATAGATATACATACAATCATACCATAGGATAGCTTCTAGGGTTTAGCCTCTTTGATGTCGTGGTAGATCAACTCTTGTAATACTCATACCATCAAGAACAATCAAGCAGGACGTAGGGTATTACCTCCATCAAGACGGCCCGAACCTGGGTAAACATCGTGTCCCCTGCCTCCTATTACCATCCGCCTCAGACGCACAGTTCGGGACCCCTTACCCAAGATCCACCGGTTTTGACACTGACATTGGTGCTTTCATTGAGAGTTCCGATGTGTGATCGACAAAAGGATCGATGGCTCGTCTGTAGATTGACTACAACATCGACATCTTCGTCACCGACTCAACTGGTCACCTTGGCTTGAACAAGGACTATGCCCTGCCTCCGATCGTCATGTTCGGACAAGGGCCTTCATCAACACGAACTCCGATCTCTATCAAGATCGTGGAGGAATCGTTCATGCAGCTCGGGGGCTCAACATCAACATTGCCCTCGGGCGACTGTGCTGTTTTTCTGGACAGCGAACGCGTATCCGCCGCCCCCTCCTCGGGTGTCATTTTAATGATCGCTTCATTGGAATTGTGAGGAATCGAGTCTACAACAACCCTGGAAAATTTTGTCGAGTTCCAATGGAGGAATCACTGACAATCTACGATATACCGGAGCCCTGTCAAATCCAGACGGGAATCTGGACGAGTTTAGGGCGTGGTCTCCAGAGCCCTGCTCAGAAATCCTTTGGTAGATCCAACCATTCATCTGCTGCAGAATTCCCATATCTATCACCCCTCAAAATTTCTGCTCGATCTGACCGTCCAAACTCCGGGAACCTTCCAATTGGTGCATCAATTTTTAGATCTGTTTTCTGCGCAAATACGGATCCGACCCGAATTCATGTTTCTTTATGAACGTGATATTTGACAACCTTTTTAAAAGGAATTTTCTTCTAAGGTATTGTGCGTTGTTTTTAACACGCGCCCATAAAATTTTAATCCTCCTCTGAGGTAATCTTCACCATCACGCTGGTGTCAAACCAGCCCGGCAATATAGCTCCACGACTGCCGACCTGCGCTAGACATGTCATCGCTTTTTTAGCCGAGCTCAACTTCTTCGGATCCTCACCTCGGTGAGCTGAATAAGAGTTCGGAATCGCCAAGGATAAATCACCACCAACATCGCTGCCCTATGGATTACACGGAGTAGGCACACCGGCATTGCCGCATGGTCGCTTCATCAGACCAGCATTGGCCGCGTCACAAGTTACAACCTTCGAGCCAATGTCCATCACGCCGAACTACTTCAACACCTTGGCTGGCATGGCAGCTACAACAATTCCTCACCGGCCTGCTCCATCACCTAGGCTAGACCAGGGACTTAGCTATTTCTTCATCAACATAATCCGGTGACTTCGGCATCACCAGCCATCCAGATTCGTCACGTTAGCGGGACCTAGGGCTTCGCCTCGGAAAGCCAACCTTTGCCAGCATCACCAGGCCATCGCTTTATCTCCCATCAGGCAATGGTTGTGCGGATCGATTCCCGATTTTGGGAGTCGCTTTTCTTGGGAATGCTACAACAAATAAACCAGGTGCTATTAATCCTAACAATTTTTGCTTGTTGGGTTTATTTTTCTTAAGGAATTATTACTCTTGTTTGTTCCATCATCAGTACATAGGTCTATCAAATGGGGCCACATTAAAAACGGTCGCATGGTGGTTCAGTCATTTTCCATACATAGTTCGGCGAACGCCGCATCCGGAGCCCGGACCGCCCTGCAAATTCAGGCTTTGTCACGCCTTCACTGCGTCACGCTAACGCCCTGCATCGACATTTGCTTCGGCGCCAGGCCACATTTCTTTAAATAAATTATTTTTGCGTAAAGCAATTATGTAATGATTATATATATATATATATATTATTTCCTGGACCACACTGTTTTATGTGTACAGGTAATCAATTTTGACTGTGTTAGGTGGTCACTACTCCGGGTAGCCGAACTCCTTGGTCGGACACATTGGGCCTGGGGGCTGGGACCTCGGCCATGCCGAGGACTGCGAACCTTGTCGGATCTGTCACAGATTAATGGGCGTGTTCGTCCTGCCACAAGACCGAATCGCGTCATCAACACTAAGCACATTAACCAGCTAAGTTGCTTTCATGCTCAAAAACTTTCTGTTTTAAATTTTGTTCGGTTCGACCGAGCATTATACTTTTCGGCACAAAGTTGTTTGTGACAAAGTTCCTTGTCAAAACTTTGTTTGTGACGCGCATATTCAAATACCCCGTTTGTTTGGGGGCTCCCTTGATGGAGCTTTTCCGCTTGCATATGATTATGCTTGTATGGCTTCGTTCCTTGTTCGTGTATTATGCCACAATATGCACCATATTGACCTAAGCGATTTGCAAGCTGGGTTGCCTGGCTCCTGTGCTTACCCATATGTTCCCAATTGTTCTGCTTGGGAGTAAAGGGAGCACCTCTGCGATTGTCACGACCGGGTCATCCGAGCTCTGACCTCAGACTGGGTGAAGCTGAAAGCTAGCACTCTTATTGTTTTCAATCATGGTCGGCACACAACGGAACTCATGAGTACAAAAAATCTATTGCACAAGTCTCATAGTAATAATAAGCACCGAAGAAAGGTATCGGTGGGGGTACTATTTTCTTCGGAGATGCTTCTTACACTTTGTCAGTAATATAGCATAAGTTCCCTGCGCGCGTTTTGTCTGTTATAGCCTTATGGCCTGATTGCCTAGTCATCGGAAACACTATCGATACTCTCGACAGGTGGAGTACATGACACTTTTCGGCCCTCGGCCAAAGAGGGAGAAGCCGACGGTCGGTTAAGATGCATTAAAGTTCTAGTAAACACAGATATGATATAAGTACTTCGGTACATACAATCATTATACATAAAATTCTTTTACCCAAGTCACTTGGCGGCTCTTAAAATTTATATGAGTAGTTTTATAGTAAATGTGTTCTCTTCTTGGTCGTTGCAAAGTCTTTTTCTACCGCTCCTTTTTCGATGCTGTCAGGACCCCGATTCCAAGTCACATCGATCTAGCCGGTAACACCTCATATCACTTTGCAGCCTCACGCACGGTATCCCACGGGTGACTCCTTACCATGGCCCGGGACCGCTTGCGCCTTTTGGCTCACGTATATGATAGTGTCGCTAGCATCCATATGACAAAGAACCCGGGCCGACATGGCTAGTCGTGAACCCAAAGCGGCACAGACCTATGGAGACAGGCATACATGAATCACATCGAACATGTCGGTCATCAACGAGTGATTCCGGGCTGTAGCACTGGGCTAACAGGACTCTGGGGAACCCCGGGCTGTAGCAGGCTAGGCAGGACTCCAGAAGTCACCGTGTGACATTTCCCCGAAGGGACAGACATAGGGACGAAGTGAAACACATGTCGGCCAGTCAAGTGTCCTGAACAGTAGTGCTGGGCTAGCAGGACTCCGGTGAACGGGGATGTAGCGGACTACTATGGCTCGAGGAACACTTGACTACATTTCCCCATAAGAAAAGCTGCCAAGGATAAACAACTAGATTGTCGGATCCCACTCATACCAATCATACACACAATATGCCCGATATGAGTACATACAACATGGCATCACAACAAAACTCTACAACTCAAGTACTTATTTAAAGGCTCCAGAGAGCCATACATAACATGTTCATACAGATAGGGGTCACATGACCCGACACTCAAGTCATACAAACATACAAGCACATGCGGAAGCAACTAGTCTGAGTACAGACTCTAGAAAGAAAGAAGGCATCTCGAAGCCTGTCTATCTACATAGGGCCCTCCATGGCCAGGATCACCACCTGGGTGGCTAGTCACTCGTCGACGTCAAGGTCTACGTAGAACCCATCGAAGGGGGCGGTGTTGTCGTCTGAAAACAGTATTTAAGCAAACATGAGTACAAAGGTACTCAGCAAGTCTTACATCAGAACCTACTATACATGCTTATTCTCAAGAAGGTGGTGGGGTTAAAGCAGCAAGCCAGCTTTGACTCTTGGCTAAGCTATCCTACGGAACTTCACCAGTAAAATAGTTTTCGCACACGAGTCCACTACTCACCAACACAATACTCCATCGAGGATCCTCCCTCGTCATCCTACGAGAGGGCCATCCTCGGTACTCACACTTATCTTTAGTCTTTTAGTAGTATCCATTAACTTGTCTATGAACTGTATAGGCAACCAAGTAGTCCTTTACCGCGGACGCGGCTATTCGAATAGTTTTATACCCTGCAGGGGTGTACTTCGTCACACACGCTTTCACCACTTACCACCGTTTACACGACATGTACTCGGCAACCTTCAAGCGGAAGCCCAGCAAGGGTGTCGGCCACAGCCTACCTAAACACTTAAGTCTCTAGTCCAGGTTTATCGCTTATCTAGGTTCCATCCGCAGGGAGTCCGGCCGAGGTTTCCACATACGGCCCCGAATGATGTGAACAGGGTCCCGAGACGCCAAACGGGCACCCGGCATACCCGGCCACGGTGTATCTACCGCAACATAGCCCACCCCTAGGGTCAGCGCTACGCACGGCCACCAACACATAACCTACAAACACCAGAAACTATTTGCAACTCCTGGACAAAGTACTAGGGTGATTAAGAAGCCGTGAGGGTCAATTAAGGATCCCAATGCATGGTAGTAGCTGAATCTTAAAATCACACATACAGATCTCAATTCTTAGGGACGGCCTCAATGAAACAACCCACCATGTACTCCTACATGGCCTCTCATCGATACCTTTACCAAAACATGTTCAACACATCCCTCACATTACTGACATAAGCATTTCACTCTAGTCCATCACCTAGATGAACCAGACCTGACACAACTCTAAGCATAGCAGGCATAGCAAGGTAGGAATCACATACATGGCTCAAACAACTCCTACACATGCTAGTGGGTTTCATCTAGTTACTGTGGAAATGACAGGTCATGCAGATGATAAGGGTTCAACTACCGTAGCACACAACAGTTTGAATCGCGTTGTCTTAATGCAGTAAATAAGAGCAGAAGCGAGAACATGGGTTTGTATCGGAATGATCAATGGTTGCTTGCCTGATGGAGTGGTAGCGGGATACTGCCCTTCAGTTGGATACTCGTGAATATCCTCGGAGGCAGAACCTACCACGGAGAACACATCGGAACACAATCAACACATGACGATATGCAACAATATGATGCATGCTATGACATGGCAATATGATTGTGTCTTGGCCTAATGCAAGCTAAAATAGGAAGGGATGAACTCATTTGAACCAGAGATTCAAATGTTAGCTCATTAAACATGGCATTTATAGTGCATTTCCTTATTCTGCTTAAACAGTAAGGTAAACTTGTTTTGTCATGCATGAAACCATTACAGATGGATAGATTGAATTTTTCTGATAATTTTTCATATATAAATTATTTCATTTGGAGTTACGGTTGAATTTCTATGATTTTTAGAAGTTTTAAACATTTTCTGGAATTTCCTGAATAAAAATAAATCCAGAAAATGCAATACTGCGTCAGCATTGCGTCATGCTGACCTCAGCAAGTCAAAGACGCCAGCCCAGGTCAAACCTGACTGGTGGGCCCCTTCTGTCAGCCTCTCAGCTAATTAGCAAAATTAGATTAACACTAATTAGTTGTCAGTGGGGCCTGGGACCACATGTCAGTGACTGATTTAATTAAAACTAATTAAGACTAATCCTAGTTTAGTTAGCCGACGGGCCCCACCTGTCATAGACTCAGGGGGGGTCTTCCTGGGCCCACCCAGGGGTCAAACTGGGTCAACTCGCCGGCGGCTCGATGCCGGCGAGGCCCGAGACGGCGGAGGGCTTCGGATTTGGTCCTCTAGTGACCAAATCGACGGCGGAGACGTGCTACGCGCAGCTGGGGCTCGTGCCCATCTAGTGGGGCAAGTGGGAGGAGCTGGGGTGGAGTGTGCTCGCCGGAATCGAGCTCGTGGCGGCGGCCGGAGTTCGGGCGAGGTCGGTTTCAACGCTATGGTGCACGAGAGGGAGAACTGGGGGTGGCTACGGGTTCCTGGTGCTGCACTGAGCACGGTGAGGCGCTCCGTTGTGGGCTTGCTGGGCTGTGGCCACGGCTGCGCCATGGCCGGCGGCTAGAAGCTCTCGGCCGCGATGGAGAATGGAGCTAGGGGACGATTGTGAGCATGAGAGAAGAGGGGAAAGGAAGTGGAGCTCACAGCAGAGTCGGAGAGGGGGTCAGCGGGCTCGGGGAGGTCCTGGCAGCGGCGAATTCGACCAGAGATGGCTCGGGTGCCCGAGGTTGAAGACGAGGGCGAAGGCGGCGATGCAGGGCCTCCGGCGATGCGTGGCTCGGTGGGGAGGACGAGGGAGTCGAGGCGGAGCTAATGGGCTCGTCGGAGGGGCGAGGGAGTGGCTATGGTGACAACTGCAGCGATCGGCGGCGAGGGACGCGCTCGGCCGTCGCGGGAGAGAGAGAGGGACACGAGGGGGAGAGTGAGCGAGTGCGAGAGGGAGACGTGGGGGTCGCGTGGCACTTCAGGGCGTCTCCCGGGCGTCGGCGGAAGCAGGAGGTGGCCGGCATGTGGCCGCGGGCGCCGGCCACGCGCTCCACGTCCTTCTGGCGCGAGGAGGACGACGACTGGCAGCGCCAGCAGGCTGGGCCGAGCCAGGTGGCTGGGCCAGCACAGGTAAGGCCCAGGTGGGCTTCTTTCTCCTCTTTTTTTATTTAGTTTCTGTTTTCTATTTAACTGCAACTGTTGGGGTTTAAATAAAATACTAAGACGTTTCCAAAAATCCTGAAAATAAATGTGGCCTCTGTTTAGATTTTTTCCAACAGGAAACATTTATTCCTAGAATTATTTGAGCATTTAGATTATTTTATAGCATTTAAATGCCCAAATTCAAATACTTATGATTTAATTCAATGACCTTCTGTTGACCTAGAAAATTGTGCACCAATGTTGCCAGAGGTTCTAACCTAAGACAAAGAGGGTGAACTTTTTAGAATGCATTTCAGGTTCATTGAAAATATTTTTAGTAAACCCTAGTTGTTTCCAGGGGGGTGTGTTGGGGGTTCTGTCTTCCCCAATTCAAATTTAAGAGGAATTTAAACATGATGCACATTCTAATGCTTGAACTAGCTAGGGTGTGACAACTCACCCCCACTCAAAAGAATCTCGTCCCGAGATTTAGGATCCTCCGGGAAGAAGGTGGGGTACTCAAGTCGAAGACGATCCTCCCTTTCCCAAGTGGCTTCTTTCTCGGAATGGTGTGACCATTGAACCTTGATAAACTTGATATTATGACGTCGAGTGGTACGCTCGGCTTGATCAAGGATACGAACGGGATATTCCCGATAAGAGAGGTTATCTTGTAGATCAAGCGTTTCATGGTCCACTCCATGGATAGGATCCGCGAAGCAACGCCTGAGTTGCGAAACATGGAAGACATCGTGAACTCTAGAAAGATGTGGAGGTAGTTCCAACTGGTAGGCAACTTCTCCTCGTTTGGCAAGAATGCGAAAGGGTCCAATGTAACGAGGAGCCAATTTGCCTTTGATACCGAAACGATGGGTTCCCTTTAACGGAGTAACCCGAAGGTAAGCCTTCTCGTCAACTTCATAAGTGATAGGCTTATGTTTACGATAATATTGACTCTTTTGACGAGATTGGGCTGTTTTCAATTTCTCACGAATAACGCGAACCTGCTCTTCTGCTTCCTGAATCATATCCGGGCCAAAGAGCTGTCTTTCCCCGGTTTCTGACCAGTTAGAGGCGTTCGACATTTTCGTGCATAGAGAACTTCGAAAGGAGCTTTCCCCAAACTAGCTTGATAACTGTTGTTATAAGCAAACTCCGCGAATGGAAGGCATTTCTCCCAACTCATTCCGAACGAGATAACAGAAGCTCGGAGCATATCTTCCAGAATTTGATTGACTCGCTCTACTTGACCACTTGATTGAGGATGGAAGGCGGTACTAAAGGAGAGACGAGTTCCCATAGTATTTTGGAAACTTTCCCAAAATCGAGAGGTGAAAAGACTCCCATGGTCTGAGTTAATTTCCAATGGAACACCATGAAGAGTCACTATTCGGGAGATGTATAAATCGGCTAGCTGGCTAGCGGTGATACTCTCACGAACAGGTAGAAAGTGGGCTACTTTGGAAAGTCGGTCGATCGCAACTAAGATGGCATTATTCCCTCTCTTGGTCCTAGGAAACCCAATGATGAAATCCATACTGATTTTATCCCATTTCCATTCAGGAATAGCCAAAGGTTGAAGGGTGCCAGCAGGCCATTGATGCTCTGCTTTAACACGGCGACAGACATCGCAGCTAGCAATGTATTGAGCGATTTCTCTCTTCATCCTAGTTAACCAAAACCTCTGGCGTAGGTCTTGATACATTTTAGTACTACCGGGATGAATGGTGAGAGGGGATTCATGAGCTTCCTTAAGGATCAACTGGCTCAAATGTTGTTTCTTGGGAACCACCAGACGGTTCTCGAAGAAGACAGTACCTCGCTCATCCATGGAGAAACATTTAGCAACTCCGCTAGCGATGTTTTCCTTAATCCGGGATATGCCCTTATCACGCTTCTGGGCAGCTATGATTTGATCCATAAGGGTAGGTTTCGCCACCAGGGTGGATAGGAATCCTCGAGGAACAATGTGAAGGTTTAGCTTACGAAATTCCTCATGGAGAAATGGTTGACTTTGTTGTAACATCAGGTTGTTACAATAGGACTTACGGCTTAGCGCATCAGCCATGACATTGGCTTTGCCCGGAGTGTAAGTTATTCCTAAGTCGTAATCCAAGATCAACTCAACCCAACGTCTTTGCCTGAGATTCAAATCTGGTTGGGTGAAGATATATTTCAAACTTTGGTGATCGGTGAAGATCTCGCAACGATTACCGAGAAGGTAATGTCGCCAGGTTTTAAGTGCATGGACTACAGCTGCAAGCTCTGGATCATGTGTGGGATAATTTTCCTCATGTGGGTGTAATTGTCGTGAAGCATAGGCAATTACCTGACGATCTTGCATGAGTATGCAACCTAGTCCTTGTTGCGAGGCATCGCAATAGATAATAAAGTCTTTGGAGAAATCTGGTGGTACCAGTACGGGAGCAGATGTCATGCGTCTTTTCAGTTCCTGAAAGCTGATCTCGCACTGTGGGGTCCACTCGAACTTTTTATCTTTCTTGAGGAGTTCAGTTAGAGGTTTAGCAACCTTGGAGAAATTCTCGACGAAGCGGCGGCAATAGCTCGCTAAGCCAAGGAAGCTCCGAACTTGCTTAACCGTCTCAAGTGGAGTCCAATCAAGGACGGCTTGAACTCGCTCGGGATTGACAGCAATACCCTTGCCAGATATTACATGGCCTAGATAGGTCACTTCTGGCAACCAAAATTCACACTTGGAGAATTTGGCATAAAGGCGATGCTCTCGAAGTTTCATCAATACCAGCCTTAGATGTTCGGCATGTTCCTCTTCATTCTTGGAGTAGATGAGTATGTCATCGAGATATACTATGACGAATTTATCCAAGTACTCCATGAAAACCGAGTTCATTAACCGAGAAAAGGTGGCGGGGGCATTGGTTAAACCGAAGGACATGACGGTGTACTCGTATTGGCCATAACGAGTAACGAAGGCCGTCTTGGGAATGTCCCCATTTCTGATTTTGATTTGATGGTAGCCCAACCTCAAATCCATCTTGGAAAAGACTGAGGATCCAGCGAGCTGATCATACAGATCATTGATCCTGGGAAGCGGATATTTTTTCTTGATGGTGACCAAATTGACAGGTCGGTTGTCAGGACCCCGACTCAATGTCACATCGATCTAGCCTGTAACACCTCATATCACTTTGCGTCTTCATGCACGGTATTCCCACGGGTGTCGCCTTACCTTTGCCCGGGACCGTTTGCGCCTTTTGGCTCACGTATATGATGATGTCGCTAGCATCCATATGATAAGGAGCCCGGGCTGACATGACTAGTCGTAAACCCAAAGTGGCACAGACTTACAGGGACAGGCATCCATGACCCAGCATCGAACGTGTCGGTCATAAGCAAGTGGGTCCGGGCTGTAGCACTGGGCTAGCAGGACTCCGGTAAACCGGGCTGTAGCGGGCTAACAGGGCTCCGGTACTCAATGCGTGACATTTCCCCGAAGGGACAGACACAGGAACGAAGAAGGACACATGCCGGCCAGCCTAAGTGTTCCGGAGCAGTAGCAAGCTACCATGGCTCAATGGAAACACTAGGAGACATTTCCCTGTAAGAGAGGCTACTAAAGATAAACAACTAGATAGTCAGATCCCACACATACCAAGCATTTCAATCATACACACAATATGCTCGATATGTGCAAATACAACAAGGCATCACAACATGACTCTACGACACAAGTACTTTATTTAAAGGCTCAGAGAGCCATACATAACATACATACAAGTACGGGTCACACGACCCACATTCAAGTCATACAGTCATACAAACCAACAGCGGAAGTAACTTGTCAGAGTACAGACAACTAGTAAAATAAAAGAGGCTTGGAAAGCCTGGCTATACTATGTGGACCTTCACAAGCTCAGGATTACCACCTGGTCCTTAGTCTACTCGTCGATGTCAACATATACGAAGAACCGATCAGAAGGGGTTGCAGCGCCTTCTGTAAAATGTAAATTATAGCAACATGAGTACAAAGGTACCCAGCAAGACTTACGTCAGATCCTACATACATGCACATTATCAAGAAGTGTTGGTGGAGTTATTGCAGCAAGCCAGCTTTGACTCTTGGCTAAGCTATCCTACGAGACTCCAACTTGAAATGGTTTTGCGCAGACGAGTCCACTACTCACCACTTCAATACACCACCGAGGATCCACCTCCGTCATCCTATGGAAGAGCCATCCTCGGCACTCACGCTTATCTTGAGATTTTTAGTAGTATCCATTCACTTGTCTATGAACTGTATAAGCAACCAAGTAGTCCTTTACCGCGGACGCGGCTATTCGAATAGATCATGTTAACCCTGCAGGGGTGTACTTCTTCATACATGTTTCCACCACTTAGCGTCTGCACACGACATGTGCTCGGCAGACTTCAAGCGAAAGCCAACGTGGGTGTAGACCACAACCTACCTAAACACCTAAGTCTCTAGTCTAGGTTTATCGCCTATTCAGGTTCCATCCGCAGGGAGTCCGGCCGAGGTTTCCCATACGGCCCCGAACGATGTGTACAGGGTTCCCGAGATACCTAACGGGTATTCGATACACCGTGCCACGTACCTACTGCATCACAGCCCACCCCGCGGGTCAGCACTGTCCACGGCCTCCAGTAAGCTACAAACACCAGAAACTACTTGCAACTCCTGGACAGAGGACTAGGGTGAATAAGAAGTCGAGCGGGGTCATATTTCAGGGCCCAATGCATGGTAGTGGCTAAATCTTAAATCACGCATACAGATCTCAGTTCTTAAGGTCGGCTTCAATGAAACAACCCACCATGTACTCCTACATGGCCTCTCATCGATACCTTTACCAAATCGTGTTCACCACATCACTCTCATTACCGACATGATCATTTCACTCTAGCCCATCACCCAGATGAACCAGACCTGACACGACTCTAATCATAGCAGGCATAGCAAGGTAGGAACAACACATACATATGGCTCAATCAATTCCTACACATGCTAGTGGGTTTCATCTAATTACTGTGGCAATGACAGGTCATGCAGAGGAAATGGGTTCAACTACCGTAGCACACAGCAGTTTGAAACGCGTTGTCTTAATGCAGTAAAAGAGAGCAACAGCAAGAACATGGGATTGTATCGATATGATCAAATGGTTGGTTGCTTGCCTGATGGATCGATGCACGGATACGGTTCTTCGCTAGGGTAATCACGGTACTCCTCGGAGGCAGAACCTGCCGCAAAGAACACCGATACACAACTATCACCAAACAATGTGCGACAATATGATGCATGCATGAAACATGGCAATATGAGTGTGTTGGGCTAATGCAACTAAAACCAGATGGGTTTGAATAAATTTGAACCAAAGATTCAAATTTCAAACTCATAAATGGCCCTTTAAAGTGTTTTATCTTGTTCTGCACTAAACCTCAAGTTAGCTTGTTCAAACATGCATGAAACTAGTACAGATGGATAGATTGGATTTTTCTGATCATTTTTCATATATAATTTGTTTGATTTGGAGCTACGGTTGAATTTATATGAATTTTTGAAGTTTGGGTTATTTTCTGGAATTTATAAATCATTTTAGATTTATTTTAATTCCAGAAAAGGTTTACTGCGTCAGCATGAGGTCATGCTGACCTCAGCAAGTCAACAGACCCGGTCCAGGTCAAACCTGACGCGTGGGTCCAGGGTGTCAGTGGCTAATTAACTAATTTAATTTAGTTTAAACTAATCTGGATAATTAGCAGAAGGGGGCCCCACCTGTCATTGACTCAACATAGTCAACCAGGGCCCACCCGTGGTCAAAGTCAAAATGACTGCACCGGCGTTTAGCCGCCGGCGAGCCCGACGCGGCGGCGGAAGTGGTTTTGGCCGTTCCGGCCACCAAATGGGGCGCGGAAGGCATCTACGTGGAGCTGGGGACGAACCGCAGCTCTTGGTGGAGCGAGTTGAGGTCGGGGTGGCCGGAGTTGGCGCCGGCGACGACCTAGGCGGTCACCGGAGTTCGGGTGAAGGCGAACTCGGGGCTAGGGTGTGCGGTGAGGTGCGGGGAGTGCACGGTTGGACTCAACGCAACGTGGTGAGTGCGTTGGACACCGTGAGTTGGCCGGAGGATGGCCGGGAGCACGTCGGCGACGAGATCCGCGGCGGTGCGTGCGGGTGATCTTCGTGCGGTGGCTACACGGCTCGGGGGCGAGAGAGGAAGGGTAGGAGGGGTAGCTAGGCTCACAGAGTACCCGTAGAGGCCACCGGCAGGGTCGGGGACGAGCTGATGCGGCGACGGCGTTGAAAGGGATCTCCGGCGACGGCGAACTTGGGCGAGGTCGGTGCGGTGGACTCGGGCCTCACGAGCACGCGGGGCTCGGTTAGCTCGACGAAGTGGACGGCGGCGGAGCTCCTGGACATGATGAGACGACGCACGAGCGGCGGGGAGCGCGGCTACGGCGATGGAGCGGCGGCGGTGGCGTCGGCCATGGCTGGGAGCGCGAGGGGGAGGAGCTGGAGAGGAGAGGGGACGTCTGGGGGGTTCGGGGGAGAGAGTGGGGTCGATCCACGACGTTAGCCGGGTGAGTGGAGCGGCGAGGCGGCGAGCAGGTGCGTGGCACCCATGCGGTGCTCGCCGTCGAGCACCTGCCTGCCTGCCTGGCCGGCAAGCAGCTCGCTGGCGCGGCGCTGGGCTGGGCCGGCAGGTGGGCCGGGTTGCAGGCGCAAGGTAAGTTTTCCTTTCTGTTTTTTTTCTTTTCTATTTTTCTGCAGCTTTGTTGAATTATTAAAAATACTTAGGCAACTCCTAAAATCACGAAACTGCTTCTGGTCCATAGTTGGATTATTTCCAACATGAAACATTTCAGTTTAGGAATATTTGAGCATTTGAAAATTTTTATATAATTTTAAATGCCCAAATTCAAATACTTATCATTTAATTCAAAGACCCTAAGATGACCTAGAAAATGGTGCAACACTTTTGGCAGAGGTTCTGAACCAAGACAAAAATGATGGACATTTTAGAAGGGCATTTCAGGTTCATTGAAAAAGTTTTTAGTAAACCCTAGTTGGTTTCAGAGGGGGCTGGGGGTTCTGACATCCCCATTTCAAGTTTCTGATGAAAGGATAGACATGATGCCACACTCTAATGCATGAACTAGCTAGGGTGTGACATCGGTAATCCACAACCATTCGATCCGTTCCATCCTTCTTCTTGACGAAGAGGACGGGGCAAGCCCAAGGAGAGGAACTAGGACGGATGAAACCCTTTTTCAAGGACTCATCGAGTTGATTCTTAAGCTCGGCTAGTTCTAGGGGTGCCATCTTATAGGGTCTTCTAGAAATTGGAACGGTTCCTGGGACAAGGTCTATCACAAACTCGACATCCCTGTCAGGTGGAACACCTGGCAGTTCTTCTAGGAAGACATCTGGAAAGTCTCAGACTACCGGAACATCCTCAAGGTCTGGAGGAGGGTTGGCATTTAGTGAGTAAAGCTGGCGCTTGGCCACTCGAGTTAAGACATTGACTGTCTTGCCCGATGGGTGAGTAAGTTGAACAGTTCTAGTGGCACAATCGATCTTAGCATAATGAGCTGACATCCAGTCCATACCCAAGATGATGTTTATGTCCGAGGACTTGAGAGCTATTAAGGACGCAAGGAAGACAAGTCTATCGACAAGAATTTCATTCCCATGGCTTACTCTAGAAGTTTGCCATTTGGAACCCGGAGTTTGAATTACCATGGAAGTGGGCATGTCGCTGAATGTCGTGTTATGCGATCGAGCATAGCTCTCGGATATGAATGAATGAGATGCTCCAGTATCAAAAAGAACAGATGCCGGATGGCAGTTAACAAGGAGCGTACCAAGGACGACGTTAGGATCCTCATGAGCCTCCTCGGCTGAAACATAATTGACATGGCCACGTGCAGTGGTGGCCGACTTGGCGTAGAAAGTCTTCCCCGCTGGCTTACCACGGCCAACGGACTTTCCAGTTTGATTGGGGTTGTTGTTTTGGGGACACTCTCGGCTATAGTGACCTTGCTCTCCACACTTAAAGCATGTCACCACATTGGGGCGTGGAGCAGCATTAGCAGCGGGGCCACCATAGGGCTTGGGCGGTGCAAGTTGCTGGTTGGGACGAGGTGCCTCAAAAGATGGCCTCGGGATGAACCTGGGTGGCAGTGTCGTGCTTGGGATCCACACCCGGCGCTTATGACTTCCAGAGCCGGATGAAGAGCCAAAATCACGTGAGTGCTTGCGTGAAGCGTCATAATCAGTCTGGCCCGTCTCAGCACTGATGGCTTTATTGACCAACTTCTGAAAGGATGTGCACTCGTGCAGACGGAGATCGCGGCGAAGCTCAGGGCTAAGTCCCTTGCGGAACCTTGCCTGCTTCTTAGCATCAGTAGAAACCTCTTCAGGAGCATAACATGCCAGATTCCCAAATTCACGACTATAAGCATCCACAGTCAGTCTTCCTTGGGTGAAGTTGCAGAATTCCTCCCTCTTCCGATCCATGAGACCTTCCGGAATGTGATGCTCACGGAAAGCCTCACTGAATTCAGCCCAAGTAGTGATTTGGCCGACCGGGCGCATAGCTTCGAAGTTTTCCCACCAAAGGCTAGCAGGGCCTTCGAGATGGTAGGCAGCATAAGTAACCTTGTCAGCTTCAGCTACGTTGGCAGAACGTAGCTTGTGGGTGATGCTGCAAAGCCAGTCATCCGCGTCGAGGGGCTCGACGGAATGGTTAAACTTTGGTGGGTACAGCTTGATGAAGTCATTGATCGACACCAAGTCATTTCGTGGGTGGCGTGCAGTGTTCTGCTCAATCCGCTCTAGCAGGCGGTTCGTCTCACACTTGTTTCTTTCCGCCTCCAGCATTACTTCGGCCAGAGAAGGCGGGTGAGGCAGATTTTCACCTCTAGCTGCACTGGCTTCCCCCTGCTCCGGGACAGCAGGGTTGTCGTGGGTGTTGACCATCCTAGGAGAAAACAAGACAACGGTTTAGACAAGGATGGCTCAAACTTAGCAAGGAAGTGCAGAATGTAATGGATAACACGGGATGCAAAGATGTTCGTTCGTATGTCATGGTAATATAAAACTGCCATATATATAACAACGATCATACACATCATACATAGTTCAGTACAAGCCCAGGCTATAGTACAACTATGATGAAAGACATTACATCTCATCGGAGGCATTCCAAGCTCCTATACATTATTTGTCTACACCTCTGGAATCGATTACACGCAAAGTCATATTCCACAAGTCACACAGGACAGTGGAGATACGACTACTACAATACCAGTGGTACTACTACTAACTCAGACAGCTCCGTAGTAGTTCTCATAGAAGTCACCTCCGTAGCCTGGAAGTTCAACGTGACCATCCGGAAACAGACGGTCCTGAGGAGCCTGTGGACCATAGGGGCTAGGATGAGGTCTTGGACCAACAAACGGTGGCCTGCGGGGACCACGGGGTGGGGTGATGCCTCCCACATCACGCCAATCCACCATGTCTGGCAGAGCTGATCTCACAGGATACAGATCCCTTGTATCCATACATCCAGCTTGCACCGCAGGTGCAAACCGAGTCAATGTGGCCCAATGATCAGCACGGGTATTGGAAAGCTCCAGCCTCAAGGCCCGATTCTCTCGGTCCTTATCTTCAAGCAACTCGGCAGTGGTACGAGTTAATGAGTCCTCCTGAGTGGATTCAGCATAGATAGCTTGAAGATACCCTTGCGCTCCCGGAAGTGAAGCTGGCATGTAACGGAAGTCGGTGTTCCGAAGCAGGCCAGTCCGGACTCGCAAGATGGTCATCATGGAATAGGCAGCATCCTGCACAGCCATCTCAACAGTAACCCCGAGTCCATAGGAACAGTGAAGGGGCTCGGTAGATCCAGGATAAGAAGGAAATATCCTGACGGTGCAGAGATATTGGCTTTGATTAAAGTCGTGGAACTTCTCTTCGACGGTGTATTCGGGGTACCAACGGTAGCCCGTCTTGATCATGACCCGGACTAACATAGCAGTATGACTGGGCACGTCGAGGCACCGGGTCAAGCGAACCACTTGGTTTTGAGCATGGTTGGCCATCTGAAAGCACAACCACAATGCAAAGACATCAGAATTCCTAGGGAAAATTGGACAGCATAACAACTGTAAATGCTCTGAAAAAGATTTGAGACATCCACAACAGTTCGGAATACCACTCAACAACATCATATCAAGATTCTGATCCAATTAGCAACATACTAGAATAGTATAAACTGAACTGGGGCTTGTAGCATCAATCATATAAGCTAATACAGATTAGTGACACGTGAACCTGATAGAGGAAGAGAGCCTAGTCCTTAACCCACGTTGAATGAGAAGAGAATGACTCAGATCAAAGGCATAGGGTAAAGGAGTAAAAGAACCTTATGTTCCCTCCCACAATCAATTCCCCTACATATAACTAGAGCATTTCTAGACTCGACATCGACCAGTTTGGCTCAACGAACCTACAGGCAGTCCGACTCTGATACCAACGCTGTCAGGACCCCGATTCCAAGTCACATCGATCTAGCCGATAACACCTCATATCACTTTGCGGCCTCACGCACGGTATCCCATGGGTGACGCCTTACCATGGCCCGGGACCGTTTGCGCCTTTTGGCTCACGTATATGATAGTGTCGCTAGCATCTATATGACAGAGAATCCGGGCCGACATGGCTAGTCGTGAACCCAAACCGGCACAGACCTATGGAGACAGGCATACATGAATCACATCGAACATGTCGGTCATCAACGAGTGATTCCGGGCTGTAGCACTAGGCTAACAGGACTCCGTGGAACCCCGGGCTGTAGGAGGCTAGGCAGGACTCCGGAAGTCACCGTGTGACATTTCCCCGAAGGGACAGACATAGGGACGAAGTGAAACACATGCCGGCCAGTCAAGTGTCCTGAACAGTAGTGCTGGGCTAGCAGGACTCCGGTGAACCGGGCTGTAGCGGACTACTATGGCTCGAGGAACACTAAACTACATTTCCCCATAAGAAAAGCTGCCAAGGATAAACAACTAGATTGTCGGATCCCACTCATACCAAGCATTTCAATCATACACACAATATGCCCGATATGAGTACATACAACATGGCATCACAACAAAACTCTACAACTCAAGTACTTATTTAAAGGCTCCAGAGAGCCATACATAACATGTTCATACAAATAGGGGTCACATGACCCGACACTCAAGTCATACAAACATACAAGCACATGCGGAAGCAACTAGTCTGAGTACAGACTCTAGAAAGAAAGAAGGCATCTCGAAGCCTATGTATCTACATAGGGCCCTCCATGGCCAGGATCACCACCTGGGTGGCTAGTCACTCGTTGACATCAAGGTCTACGTAGAACCCATCGAAGGGGGCGGTGTTGTCGTCTGAGAACAGTATTTAACCAAACATGAGTACAAAGGTACTCAGCAAGTCTTACATCAAAACCTACTATACATGCTTATTCTCAAGAAGGTGGTGGGGTTAAAGCAGCAAGCCAGCTTTGACTCTTGGCTAAGCTATCCTACGGAACTTCACCAGCAAAATAGTTTTCGCACACGAGTCCACTACTCACCAACACAATACTCCACTGGGGATCCTCCCTCGTCATCCTATGAGAGGGCCATCCTCGGTACTCACACTTATCTTGAGTCTTTTAGTAGTATCCATTAACTTGTCTATGAACTGTATAGGCAACCAAGTAGTCCTTTACCGCGGACGCGGCTATTCGAATAGTTTTATACCCTGCAGGGGTGTACTTCGTCACACATGCTTTCACCACTTACCACCGTTTACACGACATGTACTCGGCAACCTTCAAGCGGAAGCCCAGCGAGGGTGTCGGCCACGGCCTACCTAAACACTTAAGTCTCTAGTCCAGGTTTATCGCCTATCTAGGTTCCATCCGCAGGGAGTCCGGCCAAGGTTTCCACGTACGGCCCCGAACAATGTGAACAGGGTCCCGAGACGCCAAACGGGCGCCCGGCATACCCGGCCACGGTGTATCTACCGCAACATAGCCCACCCCTAGGGTCAGTGCTACGCACGGCCGCCAACACATAACCTACAAACACCAGAAACTATTTGCAACTCCTGGACAGAGTACTAGGGTGATTAAGAAGCCGAGAGGGTCAATTAAGGATCCCAATGCATGGTAGTAGCTGAATCTTAAAATCACACATACAGATCTCAGTTCTTAGGGACGGCCTCAATGAAACAACCCACCATGTACTCCTACATGGCCTCTCATCGATACCTTTACCAAAACATGTTCAACACATCCCTCACATTACTGACATAAGCATTTCACTCTAGCCCATCACCCAGATGAACCAGACTTGACACAACTCTAAGCATAGCAGGCATAGCAAGGTAGGAATCACATACATGGCTCAAACAACTCCTACACATGCTAGTGGGTTTCATCTAGTTACTTCAAACTATTTGTGTGTTTCCAGCACAAGTCTCGTAGTGCAACGCCGAACACCTTTAGAGATTCGGCAAAAAACATTCTCAGATATTTCTATATATGCATCGGTTTCTAGTTGGGTCTTCGGTCAATAGTTGGGTTGCCCGGCTCCTGCGCTTGCCTCCTACGTTCCGCTTTGTTCGGCTAGGTGTGCAAAGGGCGAACCACTGCAATTGTGCTTCCAGCTCCCATGGTTAAGCACCTCAGTGGAGAAAGCCGAAAACTGATTGTCACAATAAGCGTAAACTGGTCAGCGATCCGATGACTGTGTTAAATGACAGGCCATTCATAACATTGGCCAAAGTGTTTACGGCTTGACCTTGACTGTCGCCGAGCACTAACGGGGGCTAGTAACTGGCCTCCCAAACTAAATCCTCAATATTTTGCTCTTACATTAGAGCTGAGGCTTCATGATCATGCTTAGCATAACAACCCTAAGAAAGGAACCGATAGCGGGACTATTTTCTTTGGAAGACATTTCTTATGTTTAACAGTAATATAACATATCTCTCTGCGTACCTTTGTTTATAAAACCGTATGGTCAAATTTCCTTGTTTGTCATAAATCTTTGCCCTCATAAAGGCTTTATAAAGTAAGACAAACACTCCTCGGCTACTGGTCAACAAAGTTTTGTACAATGCGGATCCGAGCATTAATGACGTAAAGTACTTGGATACATAGAGTCATTACACATAATTTGTGATTTTACTATGGATATCGATCCTTAATTTGGCCACCCGTGCCTGCATTAAGGCTCGGGGGCTACTGGGCTTCGGGCTTATTATTTACAAATATTAAAGGGGCACATCGATCCCCTGATCTAGTGTTGCCACCCGACCAGTGTATCAGGGGCTACTGCATTGCCTGTCCAATGCAGAAAATTTTAAGTGCAATATAGTTTCCGAGGAGATTTTGATCCTCAGGTTGGTCGGCCGCACCCAACCCAACTCTCAAGGACTGAGCACGCCACTTTTTGTGTCCCGAAGTACTCTGCCGAGCTAGGACTTGATCCTCAGGCCGATTTTGCAAATCAACCTGAGTCTCAGCGGCTACTGGGATCAGCATTCTTACGTCATCCTTCAGGTGCATCTCGGGTTTTAGACCGACACACACCATGAGGGCTACTAGCTATATATCTCGGCAGAGAATAAATTGCACCAATAAAAAATATTGAAAAAAAACCGACCCGCAGTCGGGGTGGTGCACCACCTCAGAAGCAGACCGGCATAAAGCTCAGGCGCGAGTGGCTGGCTCCATAGAGGGCATTTCCAGCATTAAGCTCGGCTAAACTCCTTCGACTTTTTTGAACCAAGGTGATATGACACCTCGGATATAGTCCGGCATTGGAGCCCGGCTACAGTCCGGCGTTGGAGCTCGGATACATTCTGAAGTTGGAGCTCAGAAAGCGGTCCAGCGTTGGTGCTCGGCTGCAAAAGATACCTTGAATGCAGTCCGGTGTTGGAGCTCGGACGCAAGAGGAAGCTACCGCCCGGGAACAACTTCAAACTCGAGGTGTGGCATAAAAATAACAAGGCATTGATAAAAGGCCGAAGACTGAAAGGGCTCCTCGGATACCCGATGTGTGAGGTCTTCAGATTTAGCTCGGCAATCCTCAAGATATAAGATGGGAAGATTTGTTGAACCAGTTTTCAAGACCGACGACCGAAGACAAAGAACATTTCGGAAGAACTGAGGAGCATCCCCAACTTGAAGACCGGTTCAGGGGGCTACTGACGGTGTCCTGGACTAGGGGGTACTCACCACGTCATCTCTCGGTCAGTTAGATTGGGCCGGGGACCCCCATGGCCGTATACTCATGGGTCAGTTCGGACAGCTGCCGCATACGAGGAAGATTCCACAAGACTTGGTGGTCAAGACAAGGACTCCTCCCCCACCGGCGTATTTGGCTAGGACTCTTGTTATCCTAGGCCGCTCGTGCATTATATAAACCAGGGCTAGGCTAGTCGATAGATATACATACAATCATACCATAGGCTAGCTTCTAGGGTTTAGCCTCTTTGATCTCGTGGTAGATCAACTCTTGTAATACTCATATCACCAAGAACAATCAAGTAGGACGTAGGGTATTACCTCCATCAAGAGGGCCCGAACCTGGGAAAACATCGTGTCCCCCGCCTCCTATTACCACCCGCCTTAGACGCACAGTTCGGGACCCCCTACCCGAGATCCGCCAGTTTTGATACCGACAGGCACCATCTGTACAAACAAGCACATTGCAGCTCTTGAATTTCCACAGAAAACACGGACATAAAAAGGCATACAGTAAGATGTATCTTCTACCTTGCGCCTGGTCAACCCGCATGTTAAAAAGGACTAGGTCCTCCTCGGCTCGCTCCAGTTTCCGCTTGAGTTCGGAAATTTCTGCAGATTGGGCAGTGGCCGCTAACAGCGAAGCCTGTTTTAATCCAAAGAAAACAGTGTGTTACCACCTGATAATTGATTACTGATCCTCTGCTCGCTTTTCTTTCCAAAACCGAACAGAGTCTCAGGGTCTACTATCTATGTACAGGAATGTAGTTCACAAAGATGGTCAAAAACATTACATTGCCTACCTCGAAGCCTACTAGCAGGCTGGAGAAGGCTTCATTCATCCTGCTCTTGCCGGACTGAATCTTCTCAGACACCGTGCCCAGCAGGATACGGTGCTCGTCTAGGACGAACGCATTTTGAAGTGCACCCGTCATTGTATTCGGCGCCTCCGGATTAGTAGACGTTGCCGCTCCCTCTTCGCCTGCAGGAGATCGTCCACTAGACCCCGGGGCCATGTGGGTATCCGGAGTAGTCTGCGGTTGGGGGATGGAGTGACCGGGGCCCTCGTCGTCGGTTTCCACGAGGACCATCCTCCCCGGCCCTCCAAAAGCCGAGGTATTACCCTCTGGCACCGTTAAATCACGCCCCGCATCTTTTCAAGGCTTGGGGAGGGCCTATGAGATGACACCTCGGCATCATCCGCCTTAGACGGCAAGGAGGCCAATGGAGGCGACCTGTTCTCCATAATCTCCGGTGGCAGATCGCAGGCCGGACTAAAAGAAAGAACTTAGAGTTACCATCACAGTTCATTGATTGAATAGGTGCAAAAAAATCCCGGACCACTTACAAGTCGGCTTGGGGCTTACTCCGGCGCCGGTGCTTCGAGACAACCTCGTCGTTTGACTCCGAGTCATCGACGAGGGTAATTTTGTCCCTCTTGGACGCTTCAGCTTCCAGGTCTTCGGAGGCCTCTCTCTTTTTTCCATTGCAGGGAGGATCTTCTTATTCCTCCTCCTCATCATCATCATCATCACCCGCGTGCAAGGATTGGGCATCAGCATCTTCGGACATTGCGTCCGAATTGCTCTCCTCTCTTTTCTTCTTCTTGTCCTTCTTTGTCGGCGCCTGGTATGGTGCTGGAACCAGCATCCTCATTAGAAGGGGATTGACTGGGTCTTCGGGGAGCGGAGCCGGACACCGGATCTGCTCCGCCTTCTTAATGCAGAACTGTTTGGGGATGGATTACTTAGCACCTCTCCCGTGGGTTGTTGAAGCCTGTGGGTGTTCGGAGTTTTTAGAATTTACCTTGGAGGACGGATGGTTGCAATCGAGGCCGGTGTCGTCTGAGGACCTTGGCCACGATTTCTTCTTATTAAAAAGCAGCTTCCAGATCCCGTTATGCGTTGTGCCTTAGAACCATCATAGGGTCCGCGGACCATCCGGATTGAACTCCCATATCTTGAGGGGTCGCCTTTGGTAGGGAAATGCTCAGTGGATCAGCATCACTTGGACTATGTCAGCAAGGGTAACGTCCTTCGTTATCATGATCTTCATGCATTTCTGCAACCGCAGCACCTCAGGGACGGACCCCCAGTCCGGACTCTTGTCAGTCCAGGATGTAAGCCTTAGCGGTGGTTCGAATCTAAAGGCTGGTGCGGCCACCCACTTGGAGCTGCAGAATTCTGTAATATAGAACCATTCATGTTACCATATTTTGATGGTGTCCACAAAAACTCCCTTTGGCAAATTGACTTTGGGAAGCTTGCTCACCATGGAGCCACCACATATCGCGTGTTTCCCACTGACCACCTTTGGTTTTACATTAAAAATCTTGAGCCATAAGCCGAAATGTGGAGGGACGTGGAGGAAGGCTTCACACACGACGATAAGCGCCGAGATGTGAAGGAACGAATTTGGGGCCAGATCATGAAAATCTAGCCCATAGTAGAACATGGGACCCCTTACAAAGGGGTGGAGGTTGAATCCAAGTCCACGGAGGAAGTGGGGGAAAAACACCACCCTCTCAATGGGCTCCGGAGTGGGGATGACCCGCACCGGATTGGGAAGCCTGTGCTAGATTTCCGCGGTCAAATATCGCGCTTCCCGCAGCTCCTTGATGTTCTCCTCCGTGACGGAGGAGGGCACCCACTTGCCTTGAGAGCCGGCCATGGTCGGAGGAGTTGTCAGGGAGAGAAAAGCTTGGAGTTTGGGCGGTGGAGCTCGGGGACGAAGAGGCAAAGAGAAGGAGGCAAGGGGTGGTACAGATGGGTTCTATCCACTTATATGGACTGCGAATATCAAGCGTCCCCTCCCTCGAGCCTTAAAACTCGCCTGTTCCCAAGGGGTCATGCGAACCGCACGGTTAGGTTACTGAAACTCGTATTTATGAGAATCCCGTAATAAAGGGGCATGATCTCTACTTTGACAAGACGTGTCGCCAGAGGTTGCGTCTCGAAGCACGAAACAGGAGGCCGAAAAATGGTTCGAAGTAATAAAATGACTGGATGCAACGTCTCGAATCATCAGAAGGCAAAGCCGGATATAGTGCTGGTGGTCAACAACTTTGAAGTGTTCAGAGCCGGATATAGTGCTGGTGGTCAACAACTTTGAAGTGTTCAGAGGAGGAACCCGCCATGCAATGCCGAAGACAATCTACGCGCCAGACACATCGTCATTGAAGACTAGTTCAGTGGCTACTGAGGGAGTCCAGGATTACGGGGTCCTCGGGCGTCAGGGCTATGTGATATGGGCCGGACTAATGGGCCGTGGAGATACAAGATGGAAGAATTTCCCCGTGTCTGGATGGGACTCTCCATGGCGTTGCAGGCAAGCTTAGCGTGCGGATATGAAGATTCCTTTCTCTGTAAACCGACTCTGTACAAGCCCTAGCCCCCCCGGTGTCTATATAAATCGGAGGGTTTAGTCCGTAGAGGCAATCATAATCATACAGGCTAGACAATTAGGGTTTAGCCATTACAATATCGTGGTAGATCAACTCTTGTAACCCCTATACTCATCAAAGTCAATCAATTAGGAAGTAGGGTATTACCTCCATCAAGAGGGCCCGAACCTAGGTAAACACTGTGTCCCCTGCCTCCTGTTACCTTCGATCCTTAGACGCATAGTTCGGGACCCCCTATCTGAGATCTACCGGTTTTGACACCAACAACTACCACTCGGCATTATCCATCACACACATGCAATCTTTTTCTTCAGGTCGGTCTGCCAAGCATGCACACACACACCTCCCCCTCTTCATCACTTCGGGCATTCCTTATCTCTCACGTGAATGTTCCTCTACATGTGCATATATATAGCTAGGTCTTTCCCGGTTTTCCACACAAACTGACCGATATATATATCTCTAGTGAGGGCTCACCCTCTTTCCCACATACACATCGATCAATCTACCTCTCTATATAGGACTACATAGCTAATAAACACAGATTATCTATCCATTATCTCCCTCTCATCATCAATGCCTTCCGCTTCACCTCTCAGATGCGCGCACAATGGTGAAGACAGGGGACCAGCATGAGAACATGATTAACAGCACCAAACTCAAGAGTAGAACACAAGATATACGTTCTTCAAGGGACCAACATGCAACACAAGAGGACCAAGACTAAGCCAAGGAAGCAAGACACTGCTAAGGGAGAAACCTCCCTTGCCGGGCATGTGAGCCTGGCAAGGATGGAGCCACCCCTGGAAGCAAGGCTTCGGGTCACCCCAGCAGACCTGTCGTGGCTTACGGAGGCAGAACCACCTCAGCGCACCACCTCATCATGATGCACATCATCGATCGGTGCGGTGTCAAGCTCCGAAGTGACTAAGTGGCTGCTATTTGCCACATGGAAGCCACTTCCTACAGAAAACACCTCCAAGCAACACATGTCCTATGAGGTTAGCAAAACAGCCTGGAAGTGCCTGTTGGGCGAGCTTTGATGTGACATTGAGCGACACATTTAATGCGCTCTGTCAGCCTGCAGAGTTAGTATGATAGCACTGTTTGCTATCTAATCAGTGCATAATGACTGATTTGCCAATGTGGTGAACCCTTTTTCTATAAAAGGAGGCCAAGGCAGATGTAGAAAGGTATGGCTAATCCACTCCCTCACACATTCATACGCACGTAGCCATTCTTTCCCCGAGGCAACCCTGCTCGGCAAGCGTGTAGAGTTTTACGCCTGACGGCGGCCCAGACCTGGGTAAAGACTTCTCGTATGATCTCGGTCGTGTTGTTCCATGATCCTCTGCTCTTTGTGCAACGTGCCATCCCGCCTGCTGAACCAGCAAGGGACCCTTGGCGCTCCATGTAGGGGGATCACTTGCGCGAACCTGAAAGGGTGAGTACTGCGTCGTATCCATGGCAGCCAGCCAAAGCTTTTGGCATTAGTGGCGCCCGTGGAGATATGAAGACAAGCGGGGGAGCAAAGACATCCCTGCACCTGCTTTGTTCGTCATCTCATCCCCACCACAGCCATAGCCGTAGTGAAGATTAGTGACGGTGCTGATATGCTCCTCCCATGAAGCCCAGGCGGCGTGACCGCCGCTTGGGCACCGCTCGGGGAAAAGAAGCAAGGGGGCGGGCACGAGGTTCCTCTTTTCCATCTCTCTCCTTTGTCAACAATCAAGCTGCTCTGGCCTGGCATTGTCAATGTCGATAAGAACCACGCGATGCTTAGTTCAGCATTTCCCGTTTTTCGGGGAAACCTTGAGTAAAATGTTGGTACGAATCCATTGATCAATGCCTTGGAAAGCATGCTCCGGCAACGCCGTCTGCACTAGCGTGACTCTTGCGCCAGCCGTTGTTTCATTATTTGACAAGAGTGGGGAGGAGAAGGACGTACCGGCAAAGCCCGACACCATATTCCACCACTCGCCAGACACGCATGACGTGTATTGGTCTCTGCCGGGAACTAGAAAGTTATTTTCTTGACCTCCGTCTTTCCGAACATCATGAGCACACCAAATGCACGGAGTCGGAAGGGATGGGAAGGAACAAGAACAAAAGCTAAGTCCACACAATCACTCCTTCTTAATGCATCTTAGATTTTTGCATTTGTTTATCCCTTGGCATTAGTAAGTGTTCGTACCATGAAATCCTTCCTGTGATGGTACCCTAGCTAGGTCTTTGTCTGCACCCTCATTCTGTCCAGAGCCTCGCTCGTAGAATGAGCGGCTGCGTCGAGAACTACCAAGGAAAAACTTGCCGGGACGCATCCACACCAAGATGAGTGTTAAGGGCCGGACCCTTATGACAATTGCGGCAATATGATACCGGCAAGCAACCAGAACATACATAAGGACCAATCGTACGAACACAAACATAAAATCTCAGGTGGATAAATTGTAATGTCGAGGAAAATAAACAGGAGTATATATTTTCCCCTGACTCGTGTACAGACGATGAAGCCCGTAGGCACGAGAGCAAGATAACAGCTCCAAGGTCAGACCGAAGCACAAGAGATCAGTTCTTCAAAGGACCAGCATGCAGCACAAGAGGACCAAGACTAAGACAGAGAAGCAAGGTGTTGCTAAGGGAAAAGTCTCCCTTGCCAGGCAGACGAGCCTAGCAAGGATGGGGCCACCCCCGGAAGCAAGCCCTCAGGTCGCCCCGGCAGGCCCTCCGAGGCTTACGCGGGGAGAACCACCTCACCGCACCACCTCACCACGATGCATATCGTCGATCGGTGCGGTGTCAAGCTCCAAAGTGACTAAGTGGCTGCTATTTGCCACATGGCAGCCACTTTCTATAGAGGACACCTCCAAGCAACACCCGTCCTGCGACGTGTCGAGCGAGCAGGCGCGAAGCTAGGAAAACAGCCTGGTAGGGCCTGCCGGGCAAGCTACGGTATGACGTTAAGTGGTGCATTTAATACGCTCTTTCGGCCTACAGAGTTAGGTATGATAGCACTATTTGCTATCTAATCAGTGCATAATGACTGATTTGCCACTATGGTAACCCCTTTGTCTATAAAAGGTGGCCCAAGGCAACCATAGAAAAGGTTGGTTGGCTGATCCACCCCCACACATGCTCATACGCATGTAGCCGTTTCTCCCCTAGGAAACGCTGCCGGACAAGCGTGTTACGCTCACCTCCATTTTCCACCATCAATCAACCAAAGCAAGAGTAGGGTTTTACGCCTCACAGCGGCCCGAACCTGGGTAAAGACTGCCTGTGTGATCTCCGCCATGCTGTTTTACGCTCCTATGCTCTTTGTGCAACGTGCCATCCCCTCCGAACCAGCAAGGAACTCTTGGTCCCATAGGTGGTCGTGGTTTCCCGCGACATGTGCATTTAAGATTAAGCAAATGACATTAGTTCCACGCAAGCATTAAACAGTACGGTACGTAAATACAAGGCATAACTGTGTGAAGCCGTTGGGACGTGGAGGACCTTGGCGGCCCGAGGGGAAGCTTTCTCCTTGGCAGCTGAGACATCGGCACCCGCCGGCGGCTTCCTGAACCCGTCATCAAGGTTGAGATCCGGATGGTGGCAGGCGATGTTGCTCAAGATCATGAGGAGGGCGTCGTGGGCGAGCTTCCATGACTCGGTCGCGAAGCGCTTGGCCCTCCCCTCTTCATGCACCTTCAGCTTATCGATCATCTCGTTGAAGAAAACTCCCAGCTTGATGCTGGGGACCTCATGCCTGTTGACCGAAAAAACTAGCCCATCCATGCCGATCACTATGGTCTGGGCAGAAAGATGCATTGCTATATCAATCAGGCTCCTGATACAGAGGTTGAGTGGCTCAGATTGATTCGCCAGCTTGTCTTCTGCATCCTTCCAGAGATGATGGGCATTGTCCAGATCTCTGGACAGTTGCTGCTGGCGGCTTCCCTTGGACTCTGCCGCGCTTTCCAAGGAACCAACCCTGGCCTTCAGATCAGTGATGGTGCCATTGGCGGTTTCAAGACTGTGGGTCCTGGAGGAAAGCTACAACTGCACGTCGGATAGGAGAACCTCCGTCTTTCACGCTTCCTCCTTGAGGGCCTCCACCTCCTTGGTGCTCACGACAAGCTCTTTGGTTTTCTTGGTCATCTGTTGGTCGAGATCAGTCTTCCCAGTGGATGTAGTAGCTAGATGATCAGTGAGCTTCTTCTACGAGCGACAAAATCAGTCGTGAGGGCATCCAGGGCAGGTTTGTGCTTGTCTTCCGGCTCCTTGGTACATTGATGTACGAGGGCTTCCAGATCATCATCTTTGGCACGAGGAGCGGCTCCAAGCTTCTCCTCTCGGAGAGAGATCTCTTGCTCTCTGGTATCCAGGCATGCCTTGCAGTACGCCAGGCGCACCTCGCGGGCCATGATATCTTCCCTCATCATCAGGAGCACCTATTGCTGCCTCATAAGCACCTTGAACTGCTTGCCGTGCCATTCGCGTAGCTCCAGGAAGTTTTCCTTCAGCTTCAAGTCCACCCTGCGAGCACACTCGCGCCGCTTCTTGAGCACCTGCCAGTTCTCGTCATGTCGGGCCTGCATTTCCTTAAAACCCGTCGCCATGGACTCCAGGAAAGACGAGGCAATTGCAATGGCAACTGAATCATCCGCCTCTCCAACACCTTGATGCAGCGGTGCCAGGATGCGCTGAAGCTCTTAGCTGAGCTCCGCACCCGTCGCCATTGACGGGCTGGGGGCTCTAGTCCCAGGCCGCGCCAGCACTAGTGCCAGCTGACTTGAGGGGGATGGTGAGGTCCCCATAATGGGCTCAGGGGAGGGAAGGGGATCCATGGTTTGGAGAGGAATCTTCCCCTCAACCACCACTTCCACCTCTGGGGCGTTCTCCGAAGCATGCTCCACCACTGCCGAGGAATCATGGGCACTCTTAGCAATGAGGCCCTGTCCCTCCGCAGTGGCAATATTGACGGCCTCGTCCGTGGCAGCTCTCCCTATGATGGCCACTTCTTCCAGTAACTCTGGTTCTTCGCCATGAAGGACTACAGGAGAGAAGACAAGCGAAAGGCAAAAAGGCAGAAATTTTAGATTGCCGGGATATATGGAGAGGCGATATGCACAAGGAAGAAGGAAGAAGAGAAAAAGTTAAGTACCTGGTGAAGTCTACCAGGTAGGGGCTTCAGTTTCCCCGGCAACATCAGCTGCCGGGCCATGAACTTCACCCCCTTCCGCGGCAGTTGCGGTAGCACTCTGAGCGGTCTCATCTGCTGAGGGCCTCGCCAGCGGTTCTTCGACTGGGGTAGTGGGAGGAACCTGCCCTTCTAGGGGAAACTCTTCTTGCGTCGTCTCGCCGCCTCCTCTAGCTGAGGGGATGGGGAGCTTGTTTCCGTCATGTATGCTAGAGGGGACCTGCCCTCCACCTTCAGGCCAGGGCCTGGGCTGGGGACTGGGTGTGGGATCTCCCATAGTGCTCCTCGCCAAGCCCAGGCTCTCGACAGTCTTTGACGACCAGGTGCACTGGGCCTCTTAGACTGGTGGATGAGGGTTTCCGTATGCTCCTCCACCTCTCTGCCAGCGACAACAAAACAAGAGGTCAGTCAGCAAAGATAATCAAGTATACTGAAGCTATTTACAAGAAAGGAAATCTTCCTTACTTCTCATCAATGAGAATGGAGTTCAAATTGAACTCCATGGGAGGTAAGGATGCCCTGCTTCTTTTCTGGGATGGAGGAGCGGAGCTCTCTGGCAGCCCCAACTCTAGCTCGGATGTCGGGGGCTCCGATGAAGACGAGCTCTGTGAAGAGCTCAAGCCAGAATGAGAGCTGGAATTGAATTCCATATTCGCCAATTGCTTGGCGGGGGAAGCTTTGATCCCGACAAGGCAAGGAGACTAATGACACACCACATCAGTCTTGGTGATTTTGGTGGTGGTCTTCTTCACCCTCTTGGCGGCAGGTGCGAGATTTGGAGCCACCGCTCCTCGGTTAGCAGCACGCCTACGGGGACTCTAATTCAAAATCGGCTCGGGGGCTTGAGGTCCAGCCACGAGCCAATCCGCCTCGAGCTTTGCTACCTCACCAACTTCATCCTCCTCTTGGAGCTCTGCTACCATGATGGCTAGTGCATCGAGCTCGGAAGTCCCGTCCCCGGCAAGATCTACCCCGGTAGCCTCTTCCATGGCATGCGTCTCACCGCCACCATGAGAGGAACCCGGACCCTCAATTTTCCCTTTTCCCTTCCCGGCCTTCGCGGCCCTTGTCATCTCCATGATTCGGGCGGACTTGTCCTCCTCAATCCTCCTCCTGATATACGCCACCTCCACCAAAGAGATGCATTTGTACATACCGGTCTCAACCCTAGTGACCTTCTCCACCAGGGCACTTGACCACTTGAGTTCTTTGTCGAGAGTAGGGAGCCACCAATCACCTGCCACTCCATGAGCGTTGCAATCCGGCATCCACTTCAGCATCTGATCATGGGAAGAATTGATAATCAGAGGGATGACAGTTGCCGGGAGCTTGAACAACTCAAAGCAGCCAAACAACTGGTCACACAACCAGGCGTGGCCAGAAACAGACAAGTTATTGGCTAAACCTAGGAGTAGCCTCATCCTATCCTCAGCATCACCATACAACCAGGTAGGTCTGTCCCTCTTCTGTAGTGGCGAGATGTGGCGAAGGAGAAAATCTACCCCCACGTGCTCAATGGTTAGCCTGGCAGCCTTCAGGCGTGTGATCCTATTTACTGTCGGGCGCAGCCTATCATTGGTGAGGCCGAATGCGCTCCATTCCTTGCTGTGCTTGACGCACACTGTCCGTGCTTCGCAGAACTCTGGAGCTTCCTCATCCAGGATCCACCACCAGTATCCTCTCCACTCATCCCACCTCTCACGCTGCTTACCAGGGATATAATCCCAGACCTTCCTTGCCATCCGTGGTAACCAGCTGATGTTCCCGGAGCGGTGAGCTTTCTTCTCCACCCGTGGTACGAAGTAATGCCTGAACAAATCAATATTTGGGGTTACTCCAATGAAATTCTCGCACTTATGAACAAAAATGGCCATAGTCGCCATTGCATTCGGCATGAAGTCGAGAAGGTGGAATCCATAAATTGCCATAATCGCCTCAAAGAATTTAGAGAAAGGGGACAGAGGCCACAGATAAACTAGCGCGCGAAAGAATCAGTATCAATTGGGCAGATCCTCTTCCCCCTTCGCCAAACCCTTAGGCGCTCCATGCCCTTTCGGGACTTCCCTCCCCCACAGGTACCTGTAACTTGCTTGCAGAACCGGGCCATCCAAATTCGACGGGAAGAAGACGACGCCTCCCCTCTGCTTCTTGTCCAGCTTCGTTGCCCTCTTGCTTCCCTTGGCAACCACCTCCTTCGCCGTGGTCATTTGCTTCCCTTATACTGCAGATTTCTTCCCCATTTTCGCAGACCGCAGTGTGAATGGGAGAAGGAATCCGGTGAGGGGGGCGGCGGCGGACATGGGATAGAAAGAAGGGGAAGTTGTTGGGCTTGCGGAGGAAGATGATCGGAGGTTAGGACAGGCGACAAGTGAATCGTGCCGCTCCGCCTTTCCATGTATTAGTGGGAAAAAGTGTGGAGCGGGGGCGCCACGCTTCAGAAATTTACCATTTTACCTTAACTGCAACAGTCCCACGACCCCACAGCTCGCAGTATTTACGCGAAGAGGACGTTGGATTGACTGGTCATCATGGCAAACCGACATGCACAACCTTCTCCTGCCACGTGTCCGTGCACTGTTTGGGGCCTAACCCAACGCGCCGCGCGACACGTATGGCTCAGGCCCGGGGGCTTACGTCGGGGAAACTAAATATGGGCATATATTTTCCCATTACTCGTGCATGGACGATGAAGCCCACATGCACGAGAACAAGATTAACAGCACCAAGCTCAAGAGCAGGGCACAAGATATCAGTTCTTTAAGGGACCAGCATGCTGCACAACATGACCAAGACTAAGCCAGGGAAGCGAGATACTGCTAAGGGAGAAACCTCCCTTGCCGGGCATGCCATCCTGGCAAGGACGGGGCCACCCCAGAAGCAAGCCTTCGGGTCACCCTAGCAGGCCTGCCGGGGCATACGGAGGCAGAACCACCTCACCGCACCACCTCATCACGACGCAACTCGTCGATCAGTGCGATGTCAAGCTCCAAAGTGACTAAGTGGCTACTATTTGCCACATGGCAGCCACTACCTACAGAAAACACCTCCAAGCAACACCCGTCATGCATCGTGTCGAGCAAGCAAGTATGAAGCAAGCAAAACAGCCCGAAAGAGCTTGCCGGGCGAGCTTTGATGTGACGTTGAGAGGCGCATTTAATGCGCTCTGTCAGCCTGCATAGTTAGGTATGATAGCACTGTTTGCTATCTAATCAGTGCATAATGACTGATTTTCCACTGTGGTGACCCCTTTGTCAATAAAAGGAGGCCTAAGGTAGCCATAGAAAGGGTTGGCTAATCCACTCCCTCACACATTCATAAGCGCGTAGCCATTCTTGCCTCGAGGCAACCCTGCCGGGCAAGCGTGTAGCGCTCACCACCATTTTTCCGCCATCAATCCACTAAAGCAAGAATAGGGTTTTTATGCCTCACGGTAGCCCGAACCTGGGTAAAGGCTGCCCGTGTGATCTGTGTCGTGCTGTTCCACTCTCCTCTGCTCTTTGTGTAACGTGCCACCCCCCACCAAACCAGCAAGGGACCCTTTGTCCCATAGGTGGCTGTGGTTTCCCGCGACACAGTGATGCGCTGCTGATTCTAGAATAATGTACTCGTCCTCTCCCATGCACACTGGTGGAGTACGTCCATGAAAAGTGAAGATGTGCATGCACACACTCATTCCCTTGCACGCACAGGAGGGTACACGGTGGAACACATTTTTGTACGAAGATCCACCCGATGTGATAATTTGACGTGTGTAAAGTCATTCACTTAATGGATGGTCAATTAATACAGCACATGCAATTTGAGCGGAACTGAGGGAGGAAGTTGGGAATGACATTACTACTCCACTGCGTGCATGCGAGTAGTTAAATCATGGAGTGCTACTTCCATTGGTCTCCTTCGAATTTTGTGCCAAATTTTGACCATAATTTTAAGTTGCACAATATTTATGCATGTTATAAAAAGCAATATCATTGAAAACTATGTTCAAATGTGATTCCAATGATATAATTTTTGGTCATATGCATTAACATTTTCTTAGTTCAAATTTTTGTCAATTTTTGGCACAAAATACAAAGGGGGCCAATAAATTAGGATGCATGCAACATGATCAATTTTTTCCCGGGTTACTGTTGGTGGCCTTTGTATTTAAATATGGACAGAGTGGAGTAGTACTATGGATCCCCGCCTCGCGCACCAGATCCCGCCATGGGGGATCCCGCCCTGGATAATCCCTTAGATCCCAGCATCTCGCGGGCTGCCCTCTCACTGTGGCTCGCAGCACTACCTCCTTTGAGTGAAACCCACATGTGTTTCAGAGAGGATCCATTGTTGTGGAATCATAGATCGGTGGCGCCGGAGGACATGCCGGGGCTGCTTTGCAGGTGGAGGGCAGTAAGGGAAAATCAGATCGAGGAAGCATCGCATCTATTGGAGAGAAGTTCAAAGGAGCTACGCCTGGCGAAGCACAAGGCAGAGGCACAAGTCGATCTCAGGGGAGAGATGCTAAGGGATGTCAGCAACTGGTAGCGTCGCGTTGATTTCGAGCTGGGGCTAATGGGAGAGATCATTTTCACGGAGTCGACTGCGAAGTAAAGAACACGCATGCCTGCGGGATGGGATGAGCAGCTGGTGCAACTATTCAAATGAGTGGTAGGAGAAGCCAAATCGTGGAGCCAGCTATGGCAGCGGCGCCGCGGATGCATCGTAGGCGAGGTGAGCTGCCCTCCTTCCCCGCCAATGATGCAGTGACCTGCTCGGTTGCTGCTGGAGTGAACTTGCGGCGTCATGGCGGTATTGTATTTGTGAGAAAATACTTGGTCATTTGGAAAAAGATGGTAATTAATTTATCACGAGTTTTTGAATGCTTGGTCGTGACGATCACTCGAAGCCACAACCACAAGTCTCCGTCGCGTAATACTTGACGGTCGGTCGCACCAACAAACTGTCAGTCGGACTCGTGTCTCATCGAAGGGAGACACATCGGCTTGGTCTGACATGTACGACTAGTTACATCACTGACTTGTGCGACCGCATTTGAGAATTAGTACTTGAAATTTGTGTTCCAGGAAACTCATCGGGAGCCATTTCGGGCCTCGAAATGTCACACCCTAGTTAGTTCAAGCATTAGAGTGTGCATCATGTTTAAATTCCTCTTAAATTTGAAATGGGGAAGGCAGAACCCCCAGCACCCCCTGGAAACAACTAGGGTTTACTAAAATAATTTTCAATGAACCTAAAATGCCCTTCTAAAAAGTTCACCCTCTTTGTCTTGGGTTAGAACCTCTGGTAAAATTGGTGCACAATTTTCTAGGTCAATAGAAGGTCATTGAATTAAATCATAAGTATTTGATTTTGGGCATTTAAATGCTATAAAATAATTTAAATGCTCAAATAATTCTGGAAATAAATGTTTGCTGTTGGAAATATTCTAAACAGAGCACACAATTATTTTCAGGATTTTTGGAAACGTTTTAGTATTTTTAATAAAGCCCAACAGTTGCAGAAAAAATAGAAAACAGAAACAAATCAAAAAAAGAGAGAGAGGGAAACCACCTGGGCCTCACCTGTGCTGGGCCAGCCCACCTGGCTCGGCCCAGCCGACTGGCCTTGCCAGTCGTCCTCCTCCTGTCGCCAGGAGGACGAGGAGCGCGTGGCCGGCGCCCGCGGACACACGCCGGCCACCTCCTGCTTCTGCCAACGCCCTGGAGACGTCCAGGGGTGCCACGCCGACACCCACGTCCCCCTCTCTTCCTTCCTCACTCTCCCCCTCGTCTCCCTCACCCTCTCCCGTGATGGCCGAGCGCGATCCTCGCCGCCGTTCCCCGTAGTCGTCACTAGGGCCACCCCCTCGCCCCTCTGACAAGCCCATTAGTTCCGCGCTGTCGTCCTGGACCTCCTCATCGACTCACGCGACGCCAGATGCCTCCAAGCGCCTCCCCGACGCCTTCTTCTTCCTCGGTCCACCGAGATCGCCGACAACGCCCCGACGACCTCCGACCTCCCCCGAGCCTCCGGAGATGCGCTCTGCAACCGCCATGAGCTCCTCTATCGATCCCCCCTCTTCCCTGCTTCGTTTGCTCGCCGTAGACGCCGCCCCCTTTCTCACCGTAGGACGCCGCCGTGCGAGCTCGACGCTGGCGTCACTCCGGTGGCCATTTGGTCAAGCGCGGGTGCTTAACGCACTCCCCGCACCTCGCAGCGCCTCGCTAGCACGTCCGTTTTCCCCCTAGCTCGCTGCTGCAGCAAAACCACCAACGGCCGAGCTCCGGCCGCCGCCACGAGCTCGACTCCACCCCAGCTCCTCCCACATGCCCCACTAGATGCGCGCGAGCTCCAGCTACGCGTAGGACCAAACCGCGGTCGATTTGGTCGCCTGTGGGCGATTTCCGAAGCCCTCCGCCGTCTCGGCCTCGCCGACGACTCAACTCCGGCGGGATTAACCCCGCTGACCAGGGGTTTGACCCGAGTTTGACTTCGCCTGAGACACTGATTGGTGGGGCCGGCTCCTAAATAATTTAGATTAGTTTAAATTAGAGCTAATCACTTTGTTAGAGGTTAATGACGTCGTTAACTACCCCTCTCTCCCTGACATGTGGGCCCAGAGCCTAACTTACCCAGTTTAGTGCTAACTAAACACTAACCAACTCTATTAGTTAGCTGAGAGACTGACAGAAGGGGCCCACCAGTCAGGTTTGACCTGGGCTGGCGCCTTTGACCCGCTGACGTCATAGTGACGCAGTGCTGACGCATTAATTCAATTACTGGATTTATTCTTTAATAGGAAATTCTAGAAAATAGTCAAAACTTCTAAAAATCATAGAAAATCAACCATAGCTCCAAATGCAAAGATTTATATATGAAAAATGATCAGAAAAATTCAATCTATCCATCTGTAATGGTTTCATGCATGACAAAACAAGTTTACCTTGCTGTTTAAGCAGAATAAGGTAATGCACTAATAAGGCCATGTTTAATGAGCTAATATTTGAATCTTTGATTCAAATGAGTTCATTCCCTTCTGTTTTAGCTTGCATTAGGCCAAGACACTTTCATCTTGCCATGTCATAGCATGCATCATATTGTTGCATATTGCCATGAGTTGATTATGTTCGATGTGTCTTTCGTGGTAGGTTCTGCCTCCGAGGATAACCCCGAGTATCCGTCTGAAGGGCAGTGCCCTACTACCTCTACAACAGGCAAGCAACCCACTGATCATTCCGATACAAACCCATGTTCTCGCTTCTGCTCTTGTTTACTGTATTAAGAGAACGCGATTCAAACTGCTGTGTGCTATGGTAGTTGAACCCTTATCCTCTGCATGACCTGTCATTGCCACAGTAACTAGATGAAACCCACTAGCATGTGTAGGAGTTGATTGAGCCATGTATGTGATTCCTAGCTTGCTATGCCTGCTATGCTTAGAGTTGTGTCAGGTCTGGTTCATCTGGGTGATGGGCTAGGGTGAAATGCTTATGTCGGTAATGTGAGGGATGTGTTGAACATGTTTTGGTAAAGGTATCGATGAGAGGCCATGTAGGAGTGCATGGTGGGTTGTTTCATTGAGGCCGTCCATAAGAACTGAGATCTGTATGCGTGATTTAAGATTCAGTTAGTACCACACATTGGGCCCTGAAATATGACCCCTCTCGACTTACTGACCCATCTCGTCCTCTGTCCAGGAGTTGCAACTAGTTTCTGGTGTTTGTAGGTTATGTGTTGGTGGCTGTGCGTAGCGCTGACCCTAGGGGTGGGCTATGATGCGGTAGATACACCATGGCACGGTGTACCGAGTCGCCCGTTTGGTGTCTCGGGAACCATGTACACATCGTTTGGGGCCGTTGAGGACACCCCGGCCGGATTTCCTTGCGGATGGAACCTGAATAGGTGATAAACCTGGACTAGAGACTTGTGAGGTTAGTCAGGTCGTGGTCTACACCCACGTCGGTTTTCGCTTGAAGTCTGCCAAGCACATGTCGTGTGCAGACGCTAAGTGGTGGAAACATGTGTGACGAAGTACACCCCTGCAGGGTATAAAACTATTTGAATAGCCACATCCGCGGTAAAGGACTACTTGGTTGCCTATACAGTTCATAGACAAGTTAATGGATACTACTAAAAGACTCAAGATAAGTGTGAGTACCGAGGATGGCCCTCTCGTAGGATGACGAGGGAGGATCCCCGGTGGAGTATTGTGTTGGTGAGTAGTGGACTCATGTGCGAAAACTATTTTACTAATGAAGTTCCGTAGGATAGCTTAGCCAAGAGTCAAAGCTGGCTTGCTGCAATAACCCCACCACCTTCTTGAGAATGAGCATGTATATTAGGTTTTGATGTAAGACTTGCTGAGTGACTAGCCATGTTTGCTTAATTACTGTTTTCAGACGACAACACCGCCCCCTCCGATGGGTTCTATGTAGACCTTGACATCCACGAGTGACTAGCCACCCAGGTGGTGATCCTGGCCATGGAGGGCCCTATGTAGATAGACAGGCTTCGAGAAGCCTTCTTTCTTTCTAGAGTCTGTACTCAGATTAGTTGCTTCCGCATGTGCTTGTATGATTGTATGACTTGAGTGTCGGGTCATGTGACCCCTATCTGTATGAACATGTTATGTATGGCTCTCTGGAGCCTTCAAATAAAGTACTTGAGTTGTAGAGTTCTGTTGTGATGCCATGTTGTATGTACTCATATCGGGCATATTGTGTGTATGATTGAAATGCTTGGTATGAGTGGGATCCGACAATATAGTTGTTTATCCTTGGCAGCCTTTCTTATGGGGAAATGTAGTCTAGTGTTCCTCGAGCCATAGTAGTCCGCTACAGCCCGGTTCACCGGAGTCCTGCTAGCCCAGCACTACTGCTCAGGACACTTGACTGGCCAGCATGTGTTTCACTTCATTCCTATGTCTGTCCCTTCGAGGAAATGTCACGCGGTGATATCCGGAGTCCTGCCTAGCCTGCTACAGCCCGGGTTCCCCGGAGTCCTGTTAGCCCAGTGCTACAGCCCGGAATCACTCGCTGATGACCGACATGCTCGATGTGATTCATATATGCCTGTCTCCATAGGTATGTGCCGCTTTGGGTTCACGACTAGCCATGTCGTCCTGGGTTCTCTGTCATATGGATGCTAGCGACACTATCATATACGTGAGCCAAAAGGCGCAAATGGTCCCGGGCCATGGTAAGGCGACACCCGTGGGATACCGTGCGTGAGGCCGCAAAGTGATATGAGGTGTTACCGGCTAGATCGATGTGGCTTGGAATCGGGGTCCTGACAGCGTTGGCATCAGAGCCAGACTGCCTGTAGGTTCGTTGAGTCAAACTGGTCGATGTCGAGTCTAGAAATGCTTTAGTTATATGTAGGGGAATTGATTGTGGGAGGGAACGCAAGGCTCTTTTATTCCTTTACCCTATGCCTCTGATCTGAGTCATTCTCTTCTCATTCAACGTGGGTTAAGGACTAGGCTCTCTTCTTCTATCAGGTTCACGTGTTACTAATCCGTAGTAGCTTATAGGATTGTTGTTACAAGTCCCAGATCAGTTTCTACTATTCTTAGTATGTTGCTAATTGAATCAGAACCTTGATATGATGTTGTTGAGGGGTATTGTGAACTGTTGTTGATGTCTCAAATCTTTTTCTGAGCATTTACAGCTGTTATGCTGTCCAATTTTCCCTAGAAATTCTAATGTCTTTGCATTGTGGTTGTGCTTTCAGATGGCCAACCGTGTTCAAAACCAAGTGGTTCGCCTGACCCGGTGCCTCGACGTGCCCGGTCATACTGCTATGTTAGTCTGGGTAATGATCGAGACGGGTTACCATTGGTATCCCGGAGACACTGTCGAAGAGCAGTTCCGCGACCTTAATCAAAGCCAATATTTCTGCACCGTCAGGATATTTCCTTCTTATTCTGGATCTACCGAGCCCCTTCACTGTTCCTATGGACTCGGGGTTACTGTTGAGATGGTTGTGCAGGATGCTGCCTATTCCATGATGACCATCATGCGAGTCCGGACTGCCCTGCTTCCGAACACCGACTTCCGTTACATGCTAGCTTCACTTCCAGAAGCGCAAGGGTATCTTCAGGCTATCTATGTTGACTCCATTCAGGAGGACTCATTAACTCGTACCACTGCTGAGATGCTCGAAGATAAGGACCGAGAGAATCGGGCCTTGAGGCTGGAGCTTTTCAATACCCGTGCTGATCATTGGGCCACATTGACTCGGTTTGCACCTGCGGTGCAAGCTGGATGTATGGATACAAGGGATCCGTATCCTGTGAGATCTGCTCTGCCAGACATGGTGGATTGGCGTGATGTGGGAGGCATCACCCCACCCCGTGGTCCCCGCAGGCCACCATTTGTTGGTCCAAGACCTCATCCTAGCCCCTATGGTCCACAGGCTCCTCATGACTGTCTGTTCCCGGATGATCACGTTGAACTTCCAGGCTATGGAGGTGACTTCTATGAGGACTACTACGGAGCTGTCTGAGTTAGTAGTAGTATCACTAGTATTGTAGTAGTTGTATCTCCACTGTCCTGCGTGACTTGTGGAATATGACTTTGTGTGTAATCAAATCCGGAGGTGTAGACAAATAATGTATAGGAGCTTGGAATGCCTCCGATGAGATGTAATGTCCTTCATCATAGTTGTATTGTAGCCTGGGCTTGTACTGAACTATGTATGATGTGTATGACCGCTGGTATATATATGGCAGTTTTATATTACCATGACATACGGATGAACATCTCTGCATTCCGTGTTATCCATTACATTCTGCACTTCCTTGCTAAGTTTGAGCCATCATTGTCTAAACCGTTGTCTTGTTTTCTCCTAGGATGGTCAACACCCGCAGCAACCCTGCTGCCTTGGAGCAGGGGGAAGCCAGTGCAGCTAGGGGTGAAAATCTGCCTCACCCGCCTTCTCTGGCCGAAGTGATGCTGGAGGCGGAAAGAAACAAGCGTGAGACTAACCGCCTGCTAGAGCGGATTGAGCAGAACACTGCACGCCATCAGCGGAATTACTTAGTGTCAATCAATGACTTCATCAAGCTGTACCCACCAAAGTTTAACCATTCCGTCGAGCCCCTCGACGCGGATGACTGGCTTCGCAGCATCACCCACAAGCTACGTTCTGCCAACGTAGCCGAAGCCGACAAGGTTACTTATGCTGCCTATCACCTCGAAGGCGCTGCTAGCCTTTGGTGGGAAAACTTCGAAGCTATGCGCCCGGTCGGCCAAATCACTACTTGGGCCGAATTCAGTGAGGCTTTCCATGAGCATCACATTCCGGAAGGTCTCGTGGATCGCAAGAGGGAGGAGTTCTGCAATTTCACCCAAGGAAGACTGACTGTGGATGCATATAGTCGTGAATTTGGGAATCTGGCACGCTATGCCCCTGAAGAGGTATCTACTGACGCTAAGAAGCAGGCAAGGTTCCGCAAGGGACTTAGCCCTGAGCTTCGCCGCGATCTTTGTCTGCACGAGTGCACCTCCTTTCAGAAGTTGGTCAATAAAGCCATCAGTGCTGAGACAGGCCAGACTGATTATGATGCTTCACGCAAGCACTCCCTTGATTTTGGCTCTTCATCCGACTCTGGAGCTTAGAAGCGCCGGGTGTGGATCCCAAGCATGGCACTGCCACCAAGGTTCATCCCAAGGCCATCCTTTGAGGCGCCTCGTCCCAACCAGCAGTTTGCACCACCCAAGCCTTATGGTGGCCCCGCTGCTAATGCTGCTCCACGCCCCAATGTGGTGACATGCTTCAAGTGTGGAGAGCCGGGTCACTATAGTCGAGAGTGTCCCTAGAACAACAACCCCAATCAAACTGGAAAGTCCATTGGTTGTGGTAAGCCCGTGGAAAAGACATTCTACGCCAAGCCGGCCACGACTGCCCGTGGCCATGTCAACTATGTTTCAGCCGAGGAGGCTCATGAGGATCGCAACGTCGTCCTTGGTACGCTCCTTGTTAACTGCCATCCGGCATCTGTTCTTTTTGATACTGGAGCATCTCATTCATTCATATCCGAGAACTATGCTCGATTGCATAACATGACATTCTGTGACATGCCCACTTCCATGGTAATTCAAACTCCGGGTTCCAAATGGCAAACTTCTAGAGTAAGCCATGGGAATGAAATTCTTGTCGATAGACTTGTCTTCCTTGCATCCTTAATAGCTCTCAAGTCCTCGGACATAAACATCATCTTGGGTATGGACTGGATGTCAGCTCATTATGCTAAGATTGATTGTGCCACTAGAACCGTTCAACTTACTCACCCATCGGGCAAGACAGTCAATGTCTTAACTCGAGTGGCCAAGCGCCAGCTTTACTCCCTAAATGCCAACCCCCTTCCAGACCTTGAGGATGTTCCGGTAGTCCGAGACTTTCCGGATGTCTTTCCAGAAGAACTGCCAGGTGTCCCACATGACAGGGATGTCGAGTTTGTGATAGACCTTGTTCCAGGAACCGTTCCAATTTCTAGAAGACCCTACAAGATGGCACCCTTAGAACTAGTCGAGCTTAAGAACCAACTCGATGAGTCCTTGAAAAAGGGTTTCATCCGTCCTAGTTCCTCTCCTTGGGCTTGCCCCGTCCTCCGTCAATAAGAAGGATGGAACGGATCGAATGGTTGTGGATTACCGACCTGTCAATTTGGTTACCATCAAGAACAAATATCCGCTTCCCAGGATCAACGATCTGTATGATCAGCTCGCTGGGTCCTCAGTCATTTCCAAGATGGATTTGAGGTTGGGCTACCATCAAATCAAAATCAGAAATGGGGACATTCCCCAAACGGCCTTATTACTCGTTATGGCCAATACGAGTACACCGTTATGTCCTTCGGTTTAACCAATGCCCCAGCTACCTTCTCTCGGTTAATGAACTCGGTCTTCATGGAGTACTTGGATAAATTCGTCGTAGTATACCTCGATGACATACTCATCTACTCCAAGAATGAAGAGGAACATGCCGAACATCTAAGGCTGGTATTGATGAAACTTCGAGAGCATCGCCTTTATGCCAAATTCTCCAAGTGTGAATTTTGGTTGCCAGAAGTGACCTATCTAGGCCATGTAATCTCTGGTAAGGGTATTGCTATCAATCCCGAGCGAGTTCAAGCCGTCCTTGATTGGACTCCACCTGAGACGGTCAAGCAAGTTCGGAGTTTCCTTGGCTTAGCGAGCTATTGCCGCCGCTTCGTTGAGAATTTCTCCAAGGTTGCTAAACCTCTAACTGAACTCCTCAAGAAATATAAAAAGTTCGAGTGGACTCCATAGTGCGAGTTCAGCTTTCAGGAACTGAAAAGACGCCTGACATCTGCTCCCGTACTGGTACCACCAGATTTCTCCAAGGACTTTATTATCTATTGCGATGCCTCACGACAAGGACTAGGTTGCATACTCATGCAAGATCGTCAGGTAATTGCCTATGCTTCACGGCAATTACACCCACATGAGGAAAATTATCCCACACATGATCTAGAGCTTGCAGCTGTAGTCCATGCACTTAAAACTTGGCGACATTACCTCCTCGGTAATCGTTGCGAGATCTTCACTGATCACCAAAGTTTGAAATATATCTTCACCCAACCAGATTTGAATCTCAGGCAAAGACGTTGGGTCGAGTTGATCTCGGATTACGACTTAGGAATAACTTACACCCCGGGCAAAGCCAATGTCATGGCTGATGCACTAAGTCATAAATCCTATTGTAACAACCTGATGTTACAACAAAGTCAAGTACTTCTCCAGGAGGAATTCCGTAAGCTTAATATTCACATTGTTCCTCGAGGATTCCTATCCACCCTAGTGGCGAAACCTACCCTTATGGATCAAATCATAGCTGCCCAGAAGCGTGATAAGGGTATATCCCGGATTAAGGAAAACATTGCTAGCGGAGTTGCTAAATGTTTTTCCATGGATAAGCGGGGTGCTGTCTTCTTCGAGAACCGTTTGGTGGTTCCCAAGAAACAACATCTACGCCAGTTGATCCTTAAGGAAGCTCATGAATCCCCTCTCACCATTCATCCCGGTAGTACAAAAATGTATCAAGACCTACGCCAGAGGTTTTGGTGGACTAGGATGAAGAGAGAAATCGCTCAATACATTGCTAATTGTGATGTTTGTCGTCGTGTTAAAGCAGAGACCAACGGCCTGCTGGCACCCTTCAACCTTTGGTTATTCCTGAATGGAAATGGGATAAAATCAGTATGGATTTCATCACTGGGTTTCCCAGGACCAAGAGAGGGAATAATGCCATCTTCGTCGTGATCGACCGAGTTTCCAAAGTAGCCCACTTTCTACCTGTTCGTGAGAGTATCACCGCTAGCCAGCTACCTGATTTATACATCTCCCGAATAGTGTCTCTTCATGGTGTTCCATTGGAAATTAACTCAGACCGTGGGAGTCTCTTCACCTCTCGATTTTGGGAAAGTTTCCAAAATGCTATGGGAACTCATCTCTCCTTTAGCACCGCCTTCCATCCTCAAACAAGTGGTCAAGTAGAATGAGTTAATCAAATTGTGGAAGATATGCTCCGAGCTTCTGTCATCTCGTTCGGAATGAGTTGGGAGAATTGCCTCCCATTCGCGGAGTTTGCTTATAACAATAGTTATCAAGCCAGCTTGGGCAAGGCTCCTTTCGAAGTTCTCTATGGACGAAAATGTCGAACACCTCTTAACTAGTCAGAAACCGGGGAAAGGCAACTCTTTGGCCCGGATATGATTCAGGAAGCAGAAGAGCAGGTTCACGTTATTCGTGAGAAATTGAAAACAGCCCAATCTCGTAAAAAGAGTCAATATGATCGTAAACATAAGCCTATGACTTATGAAGTCGGCGAGAAGGCCTACCTTCGGGTTACCCCGTTAAAGGGAACCCATCGTTTCGGTATCAAAGGCAAATTGGCTCCTCGTTACATTGGACCCTTTCGCATTCTTGCCAAACAAGGAGAAGTTGCCTACCAATTGGAACTACCTCCGCATCTTTCCAGAGTTCACGATGTCTTCCACGTTTCACAACTCAGGCGTTGCTTCGCGGATCCTATCTGTGGAGTGGACCACGAAACGCTTGATCTACAAGATAACCTCTCCTATCAGGAATATCCCGTTTGAATCCTTGATCAAGCCGAGCGTACCACTCGACGTCATAATATCAAGTTTCTCAAGGTTCAATGGTCACACCATTCCGAGAAGAAGCCACTTGGGAAAGGGAGGATCGCCTTCGACTCGAGTACCCCACCTTCCCCGGAGGATACTAAATCTCGGGACGAGATTCTCTTGAGTGGGGGTGAGTTGTCACACCCTAGTTAGTTCAAGCATTAGAGTGTGCATCATGTTTAAATTCCACTTAAATTTGAAATGGGGAAGGCAGAACCCCCAGCACCCCCCCGGAAACAACTAGGGTTTACTAAAATTATTTTTAATGAACCTGAAATGCCCTTCTAAAAAGTTCACCCTCTTTGTCTTGGGTTAGAACCTCGGGCAAAATTGGTGCACAATTTTCTAGGTCAATAGAAGGTCATTGAATTAAATCATAAGTATTTGATTTTGGGCATTTAAATGCTATAAAATAATTTAAATGCTCAAATAATTCTGGAAATAAATGTTTGCTGTTGGAAATATTCTAAACAGAGCCCACAATTATTTTCAGGATTTTTGGAAACATTTTAGTATTTTTAATAAAGCCCAACAATTGCAGAAAAAATAGAAAACAGAAACAAATCAAAAAAAGAGAGAGAGAGGGAAACCACCTGGGCCTCACCTGTGCTGGGCCAGCCCACCTGGCTCGGCCCAGCCGACTGGCCTTGCCAGTCGTCCTCCTCCTCCCGCCAGGAGGACGAGGAGCGCGTGGCCGGCGCCCATGGCCACACGCCGGCCACCTCCTGCTTCTGCCGATGCCTTGGAGACGTCCAGGGGTGCCACGCCGACCCCCACGTCCCCCTCTCTTCCTTCCTCACTCTCCCCCTCGTCTCCCTCACCCTATCCCGCGATGGCCGAGCGCGATCCTCGCTGCCGTTCGTAGTAGTCGTCACCAGAGCCGCCCGCTCGCCCCTCCGACAAGCCCATTAGCTCCGCGCTGCTGTCCTCGACCTCCTCATCGACTCACGCGACGCCGGACGCCTCCAAGCGCCTCCCTGACGCCTTCTTCTTCCTCGGTCTGCCGAGATCGTCGGCAACGCCCCGACGCTGTCCGACCTCCCCCGAGCCCGCAGAGACGCGCTCTGCAACCGCCGTGACCTCCTCTATCGATTCCCCCTCTTCCCTGCTTCGTTTGCTCGCCGTAGACGCCGCCCCCTTTCTCACCGTAGCACGCCGTCGTGCGAGCTCGACGCCGGCGTCACTCCGGTGGCCATTTGGTCAAGCGCGGCTGCTTAACACACTCCCCGCACCTCGCAGCGCCTCGCTAGCACGTCCGTTTTCCCCCTAGCTCGCTGCAGCAGCAAAACCACCAACGGCCGAGCTCCGGCCGCCGCCACGAGCTCGACTCCGGCGAGCTCGCTCCACCCCAGCTACTCCCACTTGCCCCACTAGATGCGCGCGAGCCCCTGCTACGCGTAGGACCAAACCGTGGTCGATTTGGTCTCCTGTGGGCGATTTCCGAAGCCCTCCGCCGTCTCGGCCTCGCCGGCGACTCAACGCCGGCGGGATTAACCCCGCTGACCAGGGGTTTGACCCCAGTTTGACTCCGCCTGAGACACTGATTGGTGGTGCCGGCTCCTAAATAATTTAGATTAGTTTAAGTTAGAGCTAATCACTTTGTTAGAGGTTAGTGACGTCGTTAACTACCCCTCTCTCACTAACATGTGGGCCCAGAGCCTAACTAACCCAGTTTAGTGCTAACTAAACACTAACCAACTCTATTAGTTAGCTGAGAGACTGACAGAAGGGGCCCACAGTCAGGTTTGACCTGGGCTGGCGCCTTTGACCCACTGACGTCACAGTGACCAGTGCTGACGCATTAATTCAATTACTGTATTTATTCTTTAATAGGAAATTCTAGAAAATAGTCAAAACTTCTAAAAATCATAGAAAATCAACCATAGCTCCAAATGCAAAGATTTATATATGAAAAATGATCAGAAAAATTCAATCTATCCATCTGTAATGGTTTCATGCATGACAAAACAAGTTTACCTTGATGTTTAAGAAGAATAAGGTAATGCACTAATAAGGCCATGTTTAATGAGCTAATATTTGAATCTTTGATTCAAATGAGTTCATTCCCTTCTGTTTTAGCTTGCATTAGGCCAAGACACTTTCATCTTGCCATGTCATAGCATGCATAATATTGTTGCATATTGCCATGAGTTGATTATGTTCGGTGTGTCTTTTGTGGTAGGTTCTGCCTCCGAGGATAACCCCGAGTATCCGTCTGAAGGGCAGTACCCTACTACCTCTACAACAGGCAAGCAACCCATTGATCATTCCGATACAAACCCATGTTCTCGCTTCTGCTCTTGTTTACTGCATTAAGAGAACGCGATTCAAACTGCTGTGTGCTACGGTAGTTGAACCCTTATCCTCTGCATGACCTGTCATTGCCACAGTAACTAGATGAAACCCACTAGCATGTGTAGGAGTTGATTGAGCCATGTATGTGATTCCTACCTTGCTATGCCTGCTATGCTTAGAGTTGTGTCAGGTCTGGTTCATCTGGGTGATGGGCTAGGGTGAAATGCTTATGTCGGTAATGTGAGGGATGTGTTGAACATGTTTTGGTAAAGGTATCGATGAGAGGCCATGTAGGAGTGCATGGTGGGTTGTTTCATTGAGGCCGTCCATAAGAACTGAGATCTGTATGCGTGATTTAAGATTCAGTTACTACCACACATTGGGCCCTGAAATATGACCCCGCTCGACTTACTGACCCATCTCGTCTTCTGTCTAGGAGTTGCAACTAGTTTCTGGTGTTTGTAGGTTATGTGTTGGCGGCCGTGCGTAGCGCTGACCCTAGGGGTGGGCTATGATGCGGTAGATACACCGTGGCACGGTGTACCGAGTCGCCCGTTTGGTGTCTCGGGAACCATGTACACATTGTTTGGGGCCGTTGAGGACACCCCGGCCGGATTTCCTTGCGGATGGAACCTGAATAGGCGATAAACCTGGACTAGAGACTTGTGAGGTTAGTCAGGTCGTGGTCTACACCCACGTCGGTTTTCGCTTGAAGTCTGCCGAGCACATGTCGTGTGCCGACGCTAAGTGGTGGAAACATGTGTGACGAAGTACACCCCTGCAGGGTATAAAACTATTTGAATAGCCGCGTCCACGGTAAAGGACTACTTGGTTGCCTATACAGTTCATAGACAGGTTAACGGATACTACTTAAAGACTCAAGATAAGTGTGAGTACCGAGGATGGCCCTCTTGTAGGATGACGAGGGAGGATCCCCGGTGAAGTATTGTGTTGGTGAGTAGTGGACTCGTGTGCGAAAACTATTTTACTAATGAAGTTCCGTAGGATAGCTTAGCCAAGAGTCAAAGCTGGCTTGCTGCAATAACCCCACCACCTTCTTGAGAATGAGCATGTATATTAGGTTCTGATGTAAGACTTGCTGAGTGACTAGCCATGTTTGCTTAATTACTGTTTTCAGACGAAAACACCGCCCCCTCCGATGGGTTCTACGTAGACCTTGACGTCGACAAGTGACTAGCCACCCAGGTGGTGATCCTGGCCATGGAGGGCCCTATGTAGATAGACAGGCTTCGAGAAGCCTTCTTTCTTTCTAGAGTCTGTACTCAGACTAGTTGCTTCTGCATGTGCTTGTATGATTGTATGACTTGAGTGTCGGGTCATGTGACCCCTATCTGTATGAACATGTTATGTATGGCTCTCTGGAGCCTTCAAATAAAGTACTTGAGTTGTAGAGTTCTGTTGTGATGCCATGTTGTATGTACTCATATCGGGCATATTGTGTGTATGATTGAAATGCTTGGTATGAGTGGGATCCGACAATCTAGTTGTTTATCCTTGGCAGCCTTTCTTATGGGGAAATGTAGTCTAGTGTTCCTCGAGCCATAGTAGTCCGCTACAGCCCGGTTCACCGGAGTCCTGCTAGCCCAGCACTACTGCTCAGGACACTTGACTGGCCGGCATGTGTTTCACTTTGTTTCTATGTCTGTCCCTTCGGGGAAATGTCACGCGGTGGTATCCGGAGTCCTGCCTAGCCTGCTACAGCCCGGGTTCCCTGGAGTCCTGTTAGCCCAGTGCTATAGCCCGGAATCACTCGTTGATGACCGACATGCTCGATGTGATTCATGTATGCCTGTCTCCATAGGTCTGTGCCGCTTTGGGTTCATGACTAGCCATGTCGGCTCGGGTTCTCTGTCATATGGATGCTAGCTACACTATCATATACGTGAGCCAAAAGGCACAAACGGTCCCGGGCCATGGTAAGGCGACACCCGTGGGATCGATACCGTGCGTGAGGTCGCAAAGTGATATGAGGTGTTACCAGCTAGATCGATGTGGCTTGGAATCGGGGTCCTGACACGAAACCAAAACCATCAATTAATCTTTAGCTTGTTCCCATCACAATCAAAAGTAGTACTACTTACCATGCTATAATTAAGTGCAAACCTGTTCACACCTATGTATCAAACCTGAACATGTTCCCACTATGCAGGTTTCAGTACTAGTGCTAGTAGGTTATAAAAAGGGGAACTACCTAGCCGAAAATTACTCTACCTTCCGCATAAATATTTCTTGTTCGTCCGTCCTTGCCATGGCCGGTGTGCAGAGCTCTAGGCCGAGAACTACTAGTAACAAGGGAGTGGTGACCAAGGCTGCGGAAAGAGAGAGAGAGGGCTCGCTGCTTCACAGAGGCCTCAAAAGATCTCTCATGGGCGGGCGAGGGCTCCCAGGAGCGCACTAGCCGCGGAGGCGAACATGTTGAGCTAACGGTGCTAGAGTCATTATCCCTCGACAACATGCCCGCTCAGCTCAATAAGCAGAAGGAGTTAACCAACGGCTTGGTCAAGCTGCTGAAGGAGAGCCTCGACGACATGCCCACTCAGCTCAATAAGCAGGAGGAGTTGACCGCCAGTTTGGTGAAGCTGCTGAAGGAGAGCATTGCCTCATGTAAGAAGGCGACCGGCAAAGTCCTGCAACTTCAGGAGGAAAAGGCGAAGCTCCGCCATGAGCTCGACCTATTAAAGGAGGAGAACGCCAACTGGAAGAAGATACATGAGAATAGGAGTACCTTAGTGAAGATGTTGAATGCTCTCATCATGGAACAAAAGGAGGAGTTGGCGAAGCTATGCATCAAGCACCCGACTGCTGTTAAGCCACGTAATGCGGTCGTGGAAGAGATGATGAACACTCGCCTCGAGAAATCCCATGTCATTGACAGTATGAAGAAGATGGCGGAGGAGAGCCGCCGCAAGATGAAGGTCGTGGAGGTGATAAAGAAGCAGTTAGGACTCTGCGGCTAGCAACCCTTCATGAAGTAGAGAGTAGCGCCCCAGACTTGTGTATGTGTCTTATTTTTTTCGGGGAGGGGTAACCTTCCTTCTTCTTTTGCTCCTGTTTTTCTTCTTTTGCTTCGGGTGTTTCGCTGCATATGTCATGCTCTCTGCGAGTCACAAATAGAACAATGCTAATGAGCGGCGCCGTGGGATCGATGACTAGCAAATTAGATCATTTCTATCGCCATATCGCACTGGGCTGCCGTGTTTCATGCTCCTCCATTGTACTAGTCCTCTAGTGCAAAACTAGAGTATACCACATGGTTCTTTGCTCCTCCTGAGGTCGTCGGCAACAATTATGCAAGCAGTAAAATCACAAGGCCCCACCTTCCAGTAGTAATGAGCCGTCAAATCACAAAAGCCCTCGCCTCTCTGTCAAACCGACTAGGCGAGACTGCCCCGCCCTCGCCTTCTAAATGTACTTTTGTACAATAGAATTATCGATGGATTGCACTATGGAGCAAAACTAACAAGATGAAATTAAAGAAAAAAGGTGGTACATATATAAAGCGCTCGTTGCCAAATTATGCATAGTACTATTAAAAAGCTAGTACGTGCTTAGATGGGGCCCTAAAGTCTATTAAAGAAATTATCATACCTCTTTAAATCTTTGACAACTAAACTCCTTCATGCTTTGGGTAAACTTCTCTCATTAAGTTTTTTTAGAATTACTTATCTCATTTAAGTGTTTTCTTTATGTGGCATGCTTAGAGCATGGTTAATAGTATAGCCAACTATTTGGGAATGTAGTAATTGAAAATTTTTCCTTTGATCATGCAAGATCTAACTAGGATATGCATAGCAACGAGAGGGGAGAGTGTGTCCACATACCCTCGTAGACTAAAAGTGGAAGCGTTTAGTAATGTGGTTGATGTAGTCAAACATCTTCATGATCCAACCGATTCAAGTACCGAATGTACGGTACCTCCGTGTCCAGCACACGTTCAGCACGATGATGTCCCTCGAGCTCTTGATCCAGTAGATGGTCGAGGGAGAGTTCCGTCAGCACGAGGGCGTGGTGACGGTGTTGGTGATGTGAACCGCGCAGGGCTTCGCCTAAGCACTACGACAATATGACCGAGGCGGTAAACTGTGGAGGGGGCAGCACACACGGCTAGTCCAATTAGTTTTGGGCTTGGGGGAACCTCTTGTGGCAGCCTCCCTCTCTCCACTATGGCCCGAAAGGCCCATTAACTTCCGGAAGGGGTTCCGGTAACCTCCCGGTACTCTGAAAAATTCCAGATCTTCTTCAGAACCATTCCGGTGTCCGTATATAACCTTCCAATATATCAATCTTTATGTCTCGACCATTTCGATACTCCTCGCCATGTCTGTGATCTCATCCGGGACTCCGAACAAACTTCGGTCACTGTCGGTGTCAAAACCGGTGGATCTCGGGTAGGGGGTCCCGAACTGTGCGTCTAGGCCGGATGGTAACACGAGGCAAGGGACACGAAGTTTTACCCAGGTTCGGGCCCTCTCGATGGAGGTAAAACCCTACGTCCTGCTTGATTAATATTGATGATATGGGTAGTACAAGAGTAGATCTACCACGAGATCAGAGAGGCTAAACCCTAGAAGCTAGCCTATGGTATGATTGTTGATGTGTATGTTGTCCTACGGACTAAAACCCTCCGGTTTATATAGACACCGGATAGGGTTAGGGTTACATAGAGTCGGTTACAATGGCTGGAGATCTTCATATCCGTATCGCCAAGCTTGCCTTCCACGCCAAGGAAAGTTCCTTCCGGACACGGGGCGGAGTCTGTCCAGGAGTCCGGCTGAAGGTATAGTTTGGCTATCCGAACACCCCCTAATCCAGGACTCCCTCAGTAGCCCCTGAACCAGGCTTCAATGACGACGAGTCAGGCGCGCAGATTGTCTTCGGCATTGCAAGGCGGGTTCCTCCTCCAAGTACTTCATAGAAGATTTTGAACACAAAGATAATGTCCGGCTCTGCAAAATAAGTTTCCACATATTGCCATAGAGAGAATAATATTTACACAAATCTAATCTGCTGACGTACTCCGTAGCGTGACATCACACCATGGCCAAGCTTTTATTCAAACCGTTTTACTGTCCCATCTTAGCGCATTATGTGAGGCGGTTTCCTTGGCACGTCTTGTTAAAGCAGAGATCGTGTCCCCTTATTCTGGGATTCTCATCAATACGGGCGTGGGTAACCCAACCGTGCCTTTGATTACGGCGCTTGGAGATAAGCGAGTTTTACCAGGCTGGTCGGTACATGTAGTCACGTCCACCCATATAAGGGGATAAGGATCCACCTTTTCACCCACGCCTTCTTCCTCCTTTGCCTATCCGTTCTTGCGCACTCGAGCTCCAGCGCCCAAGTCTGCACTACCACCTCAACCTTCTCCAGTCATGTCCGGAGCGGGAGGCAAGTGGATGGTCTCCTCCGTCACAGAGGGACACATCAAAAAGCTGAAGAAGGCCGGATATCTGGCTAGCGACATCGCGCACCGGCTTCCTGAAAAGGGGCAGCTCATCCCCACTCCTATGCCCCATGAGAGGGTGGTATTCCTCCCCCATTTCCTCCGCGGACTGGGCTTCCCTCTGCATCCATTTGTCCGAGGGCTCATGTTCTACTACGGCCTGGATTTCCACGATCTGGCCCCGAACTTCGTCCTCAACATCTCGGCATTTATCGTCGTGTGCGAGGCTTTCCTCCGCATCCGCCACCATTTCGGCCTATGGCTTAAGACTTTCAACGTCAAGCCGAAGGTGGTGCGCGACAGCCAGGCGGAGTGCGGCAGTACCATGGTTGGCAAGATAGCCAACATCCTGTGGCTCGAGGGCTCCTTTGTGGAGACCCTGAAGGGGTGGCAATCATGGTGGTTTTACATCACCGAGCCGCGCGATGCCGAATGGGTCACACCCCCTGAGTTTCGATCCGCCCCCCCTACGCGGCTCACCTCCTGGAAGGAGACAGGCCTGTCTGGGGGTAAAAAAGGAGAGCTGACCGGACTCCAAACGTGCATCCAAACCCTGGTGGACAAGAAGCTCAAGCTTCTCAACGTAGTCCAGGTTATGCTCATCCGCCTGATCCTCCCGTGCCAACGATGGGCCTTCAATCTGTGGGAGTTCGACCCGACGCAGCATCAAACTCTAAACAGGCTCTTCGACATGACGTACGAAGATGCCTGGAGGATGCTTTTCAAGGGCGCCGAGGCTCCTGTGTCCGCGACCGAGGATCGCGGATTCAGCGCACAGCGTCACGCGCTCGCGGTAAGCTGTTTTTTCCTTTTAGAGGGTATCAGTTTTCCATAGTTTGACTCTATGCGGGATCTAAGCTCCCTTTCCTCTGACAGGATTGGTAGGTGACATCCGGATAGATCAACTATCCGGCCACTTTGCCCGAAGGCCCAGCGGACGCTCTCTTGGCGAGGCTGCTGGTTCCGGTGCCCTATGTGGTGCCGGAGAAGAAGCCCACGAAAAGGGCCACGGGGACTCGAAAGAGCGCCCGGCGCCAGGAGGTGTCAGATTCATCATCCGACGGTCCCAAAGCGCCTTCCTCTCGCAAAGACGAGGAGGAAGAAGAAGAGATCTCTCCCCCTCCAGCGGGAGGAGAGAAGAAAAGGAAGGTCGCCCTCTCTGAGGAGGCCGGAGGGTTCAAGAAGGGGAAAACCCTTCCTCCGGACTACTCCGCCGACGCCGACGACGGCGGAGATGAGTGGCAGCCTAGGGCCAAGCCCCTGGCAAAATTGTAATTATCCAGATACCGGAGTAGTTCATAGTATTCGTTTATTGCACAGCTTTCCCTTATGTCGAATATGCTTATGCAACCCACCCAAAGACCGGCTCGATGCATCGTCGAGCGGCTCACTGGACTAGTCGGATGTGAACTCGCTTCCGACGGCTTCCTCCCCCCGCCCTACGAACAACACCGAGGTGTTGTCCCAACAGGTTACAAGCAGGGAGGAGGTGGTCCCGGAGGCGCCGCAAGGCGACCTCCCGGACTCCAGGAGTAAAGGGGATGAAACCCCCCAGGGCTCCAAGTCCGGCTCTAGGCCGGACACCGCTCAGGAACCTTCAAAGGTTCCGGAGTCCGGCGGGGAACCTCCTTCCAAGAGGAGCAAGTCCACCATGCCGGCGGCCTCCGTCCAACCGGAGGCGCCGGACAATATGCTGGAGGCGCTCCAAGGCGCATCCATCGACGAGGAGCATCGTGCTATTATGAGTGCGGTGGTCCAGAAGGTTCAGTCCGCAAAAAACGGACTGACTGAAGCTTGTACTAGCCTTTTGAAAGGCTTCGAGGTAAATAAAGAAAGTGTAAATAATAGTACCGCATAGACAGTAGCCCCTGATGCTCTGTTTGGCGTTCGGGAAGAAAAAGCCGAATAGAGGATCAAATAGAATTCGCAGGAGTCTAACAAAAATGAGTCAATATGCGTGTGCAGGCTACCCTGCTTGCGTCCGCCGCACTGACTGCGGAAGTGGACACGCTAAAGCAGTACCTCGAAAGGTCCGAGCAAGAGCTCGAGCGTGCCAAGAAGCAGCTCGAGGACAATGAAGGTAAGAAATACCTTGTTAAAAATATATATATAAAAAAGGTGCAATTGCAAAAAATGACAGGATTATCATGGCTATTGGAGGGGCCACGTCTGAGGTGGCGACCCTTAAGCAAGCACTGGACGAGGCCGAGAAGAATTCGGCCTCGGAGCGCACCGAGCGGGAGAAGTATGAGGCCGAGGTTGGCAAGGTGCGGCAAGAGCTCCAGGCTCTCATGGAAAAACATGAGAGTTTGGAGCGTGACTCGAAGACGCAAGCGTCCGAGCTTGCGGTGGCTATTGAAAATGCCAAATCTGCCAAGGCCAAATCCTGGAAGACCCTCCAGGAGTTGGATGAGGTGAAGAAGATAGCGGCGGGTAAGGCATTCTTTATGCAAAGTAAACACATAAACGTGAGTTACATGATACTTACCCGAATCCGGAGCTCTCCAGGGGCATTTGCAGATCTTCCCCAGAGTGTATCCGATGCCGCCGCATTCTATCGAGCCGAGGAGGGCAGCTCGACGGAGAAGGTGTTCTGGTCTCAGTATGTTGAGGCCGGACACCCCGTGCCCCTGAGCGACCAGCTGAAGCAACTAGTCGAGCTCCACAAGGCGGCCGAACAGGCCATGAAGGGCCTCCTAGTTCGGCTGTGGCCTGGAGAGGCTCTGCCTGGGAGCTATTTCAGGCTGGTGCGGCGGCTGGTGGAGGCCTGTCCAAGGCTCGAAGTCGTCAAGCGCTCCATCTGTATTGAAGGTGCCCGTAGGGCCTTTGCCCATGCTAAGGTGCACTGGGGCAGGCTGGATGCGGAGAAGCTTGTGAAGGACGGGCCACCAGTGGGGAAAGAGCATCGCAAGCCCGAAAATTACTATAAGGATGTTCTGAAGGGTGCCCGCCTTGTCTTCGGATTTTTATCAATACTGAGAGATGGCAAGTTTGAAACCATCGGGGATTTGATGATCCATTATTTCGTCTGTAAAGCACAGTGGGTGTGCGGCGCCTCTATACTGGGCGATATCATGACGTAGCTCCAATGAGCATTGTCTACTGTGTTCGGCCCTGCCGAATGTGTGGCCGGCGTGACATTTACCGTCTCGAGCCGTGGGGTGCCCACGCGATCCGTAGATCGATCGTGTTTGCCTTGCCTTGTCCTCCAACATGTCTCATAAGTCCGGCGCATATTCCCGTGCCTTGGTACGGGGTGCGGCTTGAGTGGAGGACCGGAGGCCTCTCTGTCGCGGCCACGAGGTGGCCGTTCGGCTGCATCAAGTGCTTCCTCCTCTAATCAGGGTAGCAACCTGCGCTTTGGGTAACTCTTGGAGGGACGTTCAAGTTTATGCTCTTTGGCCGCAAGGACTTCAGTCCATCTGTCAACCAGCAAATCTTGATCAGCTCTGAGTTGTTGCTGTTTTTTCTTGAGGCTTCTTGCCGTGGCGATAAGCCTGCGTTGGAAACGCTTTTGCTCAACAGGATCCTCTGGTACGACGAATTCGTTGCCGTCGAGGCTTGCCTCGTCTTCGGAGGGAGGCATATAATTATCGTCCTCAACCTCTTTGTCTGCCGCTCTCTCATGAGGGCTGGTTTCTCCATCCTCCTGTGCTAAACCTTGCTGGAGGGGGTTTTCTTCGGCACTTGTAAGTGCATCTAGTGCCACCCCTAGTTGGTTTTGGAGTATTGACGACAAACCTAGTTGAGGGACTAATGTGTTTGTGAGAATTGCAGGATAACACAGGTAGAAGTCCCTCATTGATTCGGTTTTCCTACCATAGATGACCCCTAAAAATGTATGAAGACATTGAAGTCAAAGGTGGTATGTGAAGACATTCACATTGAAGACTATGACAAGAGAAGACATCGCATGAAGACTATGGGGCGCGAAGACTTAGATCTTTCGTAGTTCTTTTTCTTCTTTGTTGAGTCATAGGAACCACCGTACTGTTAAGTGGGGTCCAAGAAAACCAGTCAGAATGACTGAAGTGATGCTTAACCAAAATCCTATGTCTTCGAGTGAAGACTATGAGAGCGAATCTTGTTCAGAGTTGGACAAGTTAGCTTTGCTTGTAGCCCAAGTAAAGTTGCCGTGTGTGTTTGAAATCTGACCGTTGGAACATGTGTCAGTTACTTAGTGACCCAGAGTCATTTCGGACAAATCAGGTCGGGTTGCCTAGTGGTTATAAATAGCCCACCCTGTACAACCATAAACGGTTGGCTGCTCAGAGTTAAAGTACGGCTTTTGTCGTTTGAGGGCAACCCACCTCGAAGCCTTTGAGAGAGAATTCCTTGAAAGGATAAAGCCCTAACCACCCAGAGCCAAAGAGTGTTAGGCATCACTTAAGTCTTCTTGTCTGTGTGATCTGAAGACTTGTTACACTTGAGGACTGTGAATCCTCCAGCCGGGTAGGCGTCGCGTTCTGAGCATCCAAGAGTCATTGTGGATCGCCGGTGAACGAAGTCTGTGAAGGTTTGGAAGTTTACCTTGAAGACTTACCAGAGTGATTGGGCAAGCTTTGTGTGACCTTAGCTCAAGGGGAATACGGAGAGGACTAAGTGTTCTGAGCTGTGTGCTCAGGACTAAGTGTCCGGGACTGAGTGTCCTCAGGTTTAAATACCTATCCGCCCTAAGCAGACGTACAACTGTCACAGCAGTTGGAACTGGTCTACCAAACCTTTGTCTTCGTCACGCACATTGGTTCTATCCTTCTCATCTCTTTATTTACGGTTGGCTCTTGTAAATTCAGTGCCTATTTGCTTTATCTATTTGGCTTCACTGAGTGATTACTTGTTCTGATTGGCTTTACAATATCTTCCTACCTGATCCTTACTGCCTAGCTGCTATTAGTCATTGCGCTTTCACTTCATTGAATACTTGACTATGGTTTGCCTAGTGTAGTCTACCTTCCGCTGCATGGTAATAGGTTTATTTCCATCATTTGTTTTCGAAACTTCCATGTTTTGAAGACTTTCATAAAAATCGCCTATTCACCCCCCCCCCTCTAGTCGATCACTAGCACTTTCAATTGGTATCAGAGCAAGGTACTCCCTTGTTTTGTGTGACTCGGTTTGACCACCTGGAGTTTTAGCTATGTCGACTGCAGGGATAATCAAAGTCTCCGCTGCGTGCCCCGTCTTCGATGGAACTGAATATCCCTACTGGAAGAATAAGATGCGCATGCATCTTGAAGCCATTGATGTCAACCTATGGTATGTCGTCAAGAACGGCGTTCCCAAGGCTGGAGAAGGTGTCACTGCTGCTGATGTCAAGAAGTTCGTTCAACTGGACTCTACTGCCAAGAATATCATCTGTGGTCATCTGACCAAAGGACAGTATGGCCACGTGAGTGCTTTGGAAACATCTAAGCTAGTCTGGGACTGGCTCTCCAAGGTCAATGAAGGCGTCTCAACCCAGAGAGATCACTCCTTCGCAACCTCTTCAACCGCTTCAAGAGAAATGACAATGAGAATGTCCAGCTCACGTTTGATCGACTCACTGACATCACAAATGAGCTTCAAGCCCTCGGCGCTACTGAGATCACCAAGCATGAAGTCGCCAAGACACTCCTGAGATCACTTGACAGTTCGTTTGACACCCTAGCCCTGATGATTTAAGAACGTCCTGATTTCAAGACACTCGATCCGTCTGACATACTTGAAAGACTCAACACACACGAGTTTCAGTTTTCTGAGAAAAGAAACATCTACGGTCCCAACTATGGGCCAACTCGTGCCTTCAAGGCAAAGGTTGTCTCCTCATCTAAAGAAGATTCTGACAGCAGTTCTGATGATCCTGAAGACATTGGAAGGGAGCTTGCTATGCTTGTGAAGAAGTTCCAAAAATTCACCAAGAAGAAAGGCTTCAGAAAGTCTTCACGATCAAGCTCAAGGAATGATGAAGCTTCTGCTCATGACTACAAGAAGAGAACATGTCACAAGTGCAAGAAACCTGGTCACTACATCTCTGAGTGTCCACAGTGGGACAATGAGAACAACAACAAGAAGAAGAAGAAGAGCAAGGAGTATGACTCTGACGACAAGAAGAAGAAGAAATACTCAAAATCTTCTTCCAAGTCTTCCTCCAAGTCTTCATCACACAAGAAGAGCCCATCTGGCAAGGCACGTGCGTTTGTTGGCAAGGAAGTGGACTTTGAGGACGAGTCCGCTTCATAGGAGGCGGAGGTGGAGTCTGAGGAGGAGTCCGATTCTGGCGTTGCAAGTCTGGCTACAGCATACATTGCCAAGTCCATCTTCAACACTGAAGACAATGAGCTCATCACCAACACCGATGCAAATGACAAGGACTACTCCGCTCCTTCCTACTGCTTCATGGCATGTGGTGCTAAGGTAAACACACGCACTACTCACTATCAAACATCTAGTGACGATGACTCTGATTGTGGTTCCAAACCCAGCTACAAAACACTTGCTAAAATTGCAACTGAACAACAGAAAACCATGGAACACATTCAAAAACTGTTAGACAAAAGCGATGATCTGTTAGATGCTGAAATGACTCGATCTCAGTCCTTAATTGAAGACATAAAAAATCTTCATGTTAAGTATGAGGAACTTGAAAGTCGTCATGAAACGCTCTCAACAGCTCATGAAAGGCTTTCCTATGATTATCTTCAAAGGAAGCAAGATCTTGATAAATTGAGAGCGGCTCATGAAGATCTTCAAAAGGAAAACGAGTCACTTCGCGCCGAACAGATCAGTTCAGCTCAGGAAGGATTTGAACCACCATGTCTTAAATGCATTGAGCGTGATAACACTACTTCTGTTGCTGAATGCTCTACTGTTGCTACTGTTGCAATATCTTCAACTATTGATGTGGAAACTAACCCCTCTGCTAAGGACACCACTGTTATTGCTGATGAGAATGCTAGGTTGAAGACACTGCTTGAAACAGGGATGTACAAAAGTCTCAAAGGGCATCAGACACTTTGTGATGTCCTCAAAAGGCAGATCCTAAACCGAAACCCTAGGAAAGAGGGTGTTGGGTTCGTAAGGAAAATGAATGCTGATGGCTCTTACTGGAAACTTGAGCAGTACCCCAAAACCACATGGGTTGCTGCAAAGGAACCTTCAGCAGATCCATCCACTCTATCTGGCTTCACTTGTGCTAACCCCATTTTTATTGATGAATCCTTTGATGCAAACTATAAACTGTTTAAGAATTAGAATGGTGAAGTGTTTGCCAGGTACATTGGTACTAACTGCAGGAATGGACCGCCTATGAAGAAGATCTGGGTGCCGAAAAGGTGTTTGGAGAATCTTCCTGTGAATGTCACCATGACACCACAGGTGAAGAAGACAAACCCCAGACCATAGGCTTCATACGGTCCAAAGGCTTCATACAGATAGAGGACTCACCGGAGTCAAACTAACGCAAATGTTTTGCAGGGAAGCCATACTTAGGCCTATGAATATGAGCGCGATCCTTTAAACCGCCATGTTCATAAGACCAAGAACTATTCTGCTTATTCTTATGAGTACTACTGTCCACCTGCAAGACTTTTTGCTAGGGCTCCAAATCCAAAGTTCTCAGATGCTGCACTTAGACTCATTGCTTCGAAGCCACCCCTGAAGATGTGGGTGGCTAAGAAAGCTTAACTCTCTTTTGTAGGGAAAGGTCTCCAGCCGAAAACCAAAATCGTATGACACTATTGCTGGGGACCTTAACCATCTTGTAGGGCGCAAGATCAAATGCCCAAATGGTCTTACTATGTACTTTGTTTCTAAATCTCTTGCAATTTGCCCTATCAGTCCTAATCTCGACCTAAGCTTTAATAATCCACTGGTTCGTCAAATGTTTTTGCTTCACAATTCTCTTCGTGAAGCCTATCCCCCTAACTGCACTGTAGGGTACTACACCAGCTGCTTCAGAATGGATTATTGATAGTGGGTGTACAAATCACATGACTGGCAAGCGAAGCCTTCTCATGGACTCAACTTTACGTCCATCAGACAAAAGTCACATCACATTTGCTGACACTGGTAAAAGCAAGGTATTGGGTCTAGGTAGAGTTGCAATCTCAAAGGATCAACACATGGATAAAGTCATGCTTGTTGAATCCCTTGGTTTCAACTTAATGTCTGTCTCAATGCTTTGTGATTTAAACATGATTGTGATGTTTGGAAAATATCATTGCCTTGTACTAATGGAATTTGACAAGTCTATAGTGTTTGAAGGGTATCGAAAAGATGATTTGTATGTGGTAGATCTCTCAGCAGGACCACAACTTGTAGTATGTCTTCTAGCAAAAGCTTCTGAATGCTGGCTCTAGCATCGAAGGCTAGGGCATGCTAGCATGAGGAACCTCCACACCCTTGCAAGGAAGAAGCATGTCATAGGCATCGAGGGTGTCAAGTTCAAGAAGGATCACTTATGCGGTGCCTGTGAAGCAGGAAAGATGACGAGGGCCAAGCATCCCTCGAAGACAATCATGACAACGACTCAACCCTTCGAACTGCTACACATGGATCTTTTCGGTCCCACTCATTACTCAACTCTTACTACTACTGCTTGTCTCTATGGCTTTGTCATTGTTGATGATTATTCAAGATATACTTGGGTGCATATAATCCTTTACAAGACTGAAGTGCAGGATGTCTTCAGACGCTTCACCAATCGAGCAATGAACAACTATGGCACCAAGATAAAGCACATCAGAAGTGACAATGGCACTGAATTCAAGAACACTGGCCTTGATACATATCTTGATACTTTGGGCATCACACATGAATTCTCAGCTCCGTACACGCCACAGCAGAATGGCGTCGTCGAACGCAAGAACAGAACACTTATTGAGATGGCTCGGACGATGCTTGATGAATACAAGACTCCAAGAAAATTCTGGCCTGAAGCCATTGACACTGCATGCCACATCATCAACCGTGTTTATCTTCACAAGCTTCTGAAGAAGACATCCTATGAACTCCTTACTGGCAAGAATCCAAATGTCAGTTACTTCAGAGTATTTGGCGCCAAGTGCTGGATCAAGGATCCACATCACACTTCAAAATTTGCACCAAAAGCACATGAGGGTTTTATGCTTGGATATGGAAAGGATTCACACTCCTACAGAGTATTGAACCTCTTTCACTTTAAAGTGGTTGAAACTGTGGATGTGCGGTTCGATGAGACTAACGGCTCGCAAAGAGAGCACCTGCCAAATGTGCTAGATGAAGTTCCATCCAATGAAACCATCAAGCTTACGGGAACTGGAGAAATCATACCGTCTGAAGCTCAGCCTGAAGAGGAACTCATCATCTCTGCACTTGATCAACCTGAAGACAATGCTCAGCCTGAAGACAATCCTTCTAACAATGACAATGATCAGCAAGAGCAAAATCTTCATCCTGTTCATCCTCGTGTTGCAAATGAAGTACAGATTGAGAGAATAATTGACAACATCAATGCACCAGGTCCACTCACTCGTTCAAGGGCAACTCAGCTAGAAAATTTTTGTGGGCACTTCGCATTCGTCTCAATAACAGATCGCAAGAAAGTTGAAGAAGCCTTCATGGAACCTAAATGGATTCAAGCTATGCAAGAAGAGCTTCAACAGTTTGAGCTGAATAATGTATGGTAACTGGTTAAGCGTCCTGATCCTCGGAAGCACAATATAATAGGCACCAAATGGACATATCGCAACAAGCAAGATGAGCATGGTCAAGTTGTCAGAAACAAAGCTCGTCTCGTTGCTCAAGGATACACTCAAGTTGAAGGGATTGACTTCGATGAAACATTTGCTCCTGTGGCTAGACTTGAAGCCATACGCATACTGCTGGCCTATGCAAATCATCATAACATACTTTTGTATCAAATGGATGTGAAGAGCGCTTTTCTCAATGGCAAGATTGAAGAAGAAGTGTATGTCGCACAACCACCTGGCTTTGAAGATCCAAAACATCCTGACATGGTATAAAAGCTCAACAAGGCACTGTATGGCCTCAAACAAACCCCTCGGGCTTGGTATGACACACTCAAAGACTTCCTGAAGCGCAAAGGCTTCAAATCTGGTTCCCTCGACCCCACTCTCTTCCCAAAGACATATGATGGTGAACTGTTTGTTTGCCAAATATATGTGGATGACATTATCTTCGGCTGCACCAATTAGAAATACAGTGAAGAGTTTGGATATATGATGCAAGAGCAATATCAGATGTCCATGATGGGTGAGCTGAAGTTCTTCCTTGGTCTTCAAATACGTCAGCAACGCAATAGCATCTTTATATCTCAAGAGAAGTATCTCAAAGATTGCCTGAAGAAGTTTGTATGCAATACTGCAAAGGCTTCATGACGCCAATGCCAGCCAAACATCATATGGGTCCCGACGACAATGGTAAAGAGTTCGATCAAAAGGTATACCGCTCCATGATTAGTTCTTTACTTTATCTATGTGCATCTAGGCCAGATATTATGCTTAGTGTTTGCATGTGTGCTCGATTCCAAGCGGCACCAAAGGAATCGCATCACTTAGTTGTGAAGCAAATTCTTCGATATTTGGCTTACACCCCAACTCTAGGATTATGGTATCCAAAGGGCTCAGAGTTTGATCTGGTTGGATTCTCGGATGCTGATTATGCTGGTGACAAGGTGGATCGCAAGTCTACATCAGCCACATGTCATTTTCTGGGACGATCACTTGTATGTTGGTCTTCAAAGAAGCAGAACTGTGTATCTCTCTCCACTACTGAATCTGAATACATTGCTGCTGGATCTTGCTACGCTCAGCTTCTGTGGATGAAGCAAACCCTCAAAGACTATGGCATTCATCTGAAGCAAGTGCCACTCTACTGCGACAACGAAAGCGCCATCAAGATTGCCACCAACCCAGTTCAGCACTCGAAGACAAAGCATATTGAAATTCGTCATCACTTTCTCAGAGATCATGTTGTGAAGGAACATATTGATATCATACACGTCAACACTGAAGAGGAATTGGCAGATATCTTCACCAAGCCCTTGGATGAGAAGAGATTTTGCAAGTTATGGTGTGAGCTAAATATCTTGGAATCCTCAAATGTCCTGTGATCAGGCACACATCCTAACACTTATGCATATTGATGACTTAGATGTGCAACACACGAAGTAAAGTATATCTTCAATCAATGAAGACATACATTCTAAGTGTGAATACATTAATGTGGAATTTGACTTCGGAGCGCCACGATAATTGTGCGTCGTGTCTGGGTCTAATACTTCCTATACGGTGGGTAATGCCACCACCAAATTCTTCTGTTTGAAGTGTTTTACCCATGGTGTTACATTTTCTATGTCTTCACATTTTGTTTGTCTTCATTCTCAACTTGTCCTCATGATTATCTTCACTATATTGATTTGATTGTCTTTTTCACATATATATATATACATAGTGTTTTGTCCTCTACAACATTCACTTATAGCTATGTCTTCTTGTTGAATCTTTTGAACTAAGTGAATGTGATCGGACCCTAACCTCTCTATGCTTTCTATCTCAAACTCTATCTCTCCAAATCATATGCATTCTATTGAAACTGTCGAATGTCTTCTCTGCGTCCTTGTCAGCAGAAGATACAGAGATAAACATTAAGTCTGTTTTCAATGCTAATTCCTTCACCTGAAACCCAGAGAAGTGTGAACGACCACCCGACAATCCAGGCGTGCATGGGAACGTGGAACAACCTCCGATAGGTTGCATGATGGCCACGTGTTCTTCAGATGTGAATCGCCAAGGGCACCTGTGTAATAACGATGTGCCGTCCCTGTCCCTATAAATACACGCCTCACTATAGTCATTATCCTTCTTCCACTCTCGCACGAACCCTAGCGCCACCGCTAGCCCTCAACAACGCCGGCGACGAAGCACTTAGCTGTCGCGACCTCTCCGACGCCGTCTTCACGCCGGCCGCGGACATCGTCTTCTCCGCCGTCGCCATAGGAGTCCTCCGTCGCCAAGTTAGGGCACGGACGATCGAACTATTCGGCCTCCTCTTCCACTCCGTCTAGCAGTTTCTTGTGTGGTAAATAAAACTTCCTTTTTACGGCCTCTTTGATCCTATAGATTTGTCACTTTCTACCACAAGCAGTTTCTGTTCACACAAGTTGGATCCACTTCATACTGCATCTCATATTATGCCTAGTATGTTCACTTATGCTTCACAAAGTAGTTAGATTGTCACTTGTACTGATCTGTGGATTCGTACAAATCTGGAACCAACTCCTTATCTATGAGTGAATGTCTTCGCACGATGAGGTCAATGTCTTCTAAACTAATTTATCTTCAAAATCTTCTGAGAATGCATATGACCTCTTCCCCTTCCCTCGCACCTTAATGCTGTCACAGGTACATGTCCGTGGGAGAATCCCTTGGTTCTCATAGTCTGCATTCATTTGCAGAATTCTTACACCATCACATAAATTCTCCCGAAGCTAGTTCCTATTTGTCCAGCAAGTCAAAGCCCTTGAAGCCTTTGAATGTATTGAAGCCATTCATCTTAAAGTTCATGGCTGCAGAGAAATCAGCAAGGAAGGGTGGCAGAAAGCGTTGAGGTGAGACATCAAGAGATCTGCCCGATGACCTCTCAGAACTGTACAAGACAGATCCAGAAGAGGATTACAATCAGCGCAAGACACGAATCCAATGGATTCGACGATATTGGGCAGAACAGTGGTTCAAGTACAGATTTGTGACAAAGGAATATGCTGAAAAGAATGCCATCAAGCGACCATGGGGAGACATCCTATACAAAAATCTTGAACCCAGGTCCAGAGATGAAGCCATTGAACAAGGCTTCTATCCCTGCATGGTCCGTGGACCACAACCTGCGGATGCTGACCCATCATCACTGCTCTGGTGTGGTGATGACAATCTGTTCAAGCGCAACTTCCAGTTTGCCCAGAATTCGGCGAAGCAGAACAAGAAGTTATTGGGACTAGACTTCAACCCTGGTCCCTCTGCTCGCCGTGCAGATGGCACCCGCTATGCCGAACCCAATGTCGTCGGTCCGTTCTACAACCTGGATGGCCTCATCACTCACATCTCTGTTTAAGGTGCCAAAGTGGATCATTCTGATGATGATGCTGACACTGATGAAGCCCCAGCTCCTACTCCAAAGCCGCAGAAGCCAAAGCTGCCTAAAGCTTCAAAGCCTGCCTCAGCACCAAAAATCTCACAGGCGAAGCCACTGGCTACTGCACCTCCTGAAGACAGTGTGTAGTCTGAAGATCTATCACGCATATCCAAGCCCCCGAGAGCCAAGATGCCTCTGCCACATACTAGCCAAGAAATGACTGCTGCTGCTATTCTACGCAACGATACCATTGATCTATCCAGTAATGAAGATCTTGCAGATGACGCTCTTGAGCAACTGATCAAGAGCAAAGAAGAAGCAGAAATCTTCAACAATTTGCCACTCTTTGACGTGGCAATCATCCACGACTTCATCGATGAGTGGTTTGACACGCCCAACCTTAGCTTTGAAGATCTGCAACTTCCCATTGGCCTCAGTGTCGCTTTCCATGGCGCCATTGCTTCAGAGTTAGCTATAGCCCAGCGCATTGTTGAACTGAAGCAGAAGATTGACTTTGAGAAAGCTCAGTTCAAGAAGCATATGGCCAAGCTCAATGTGCAAGAGGTCAAGAACTTCAAGATCATGCTGCACGAGCTCAAAGAAGCCTTTCTCAAGAAGCGTGAAGAAGCTCAAGGTTCTCGTGAGGGCATGAAGAGCCTGGCTGACAAGTGTGTGCAAGCCTACAATGAGGCTGAGAAGCGCAAGGCTCTTGAGCGTCCTGGCATTGACCCCAGGATGGCTGCAAACCAGAAGAAGAAGAAGCCCGCTATGGCCGAACCTAACGCACCAAGGCCGGAAGCACATCCCATTGTCTTCCCAACCAGCATGACTGGCTCGAAGCCAAAGGCCAGGTCTACCGCTTCAGACCTGAAGAAGACAAGGACAGCTGAGGCTGAAGCCAGAAAGAGGAAACATCCTGAAGCCTCTGCTGCTGCTCCCTCCAAAAAGAAGCGCAAGACCAAGAAGGAACGGGCTGCTCCCACAGAGCCCTTAATTGTTGAACCTATCTCCATGGTTCGCCCTGCCGCTGAACATCAAGAGCGCCAACTGACTGTCCATGAGCCTGCTTTCATAGAGGCTCATGAAGTTGAAGACATACTAGCAGCTGATCCCACCGCCGCTGAAGACATTGGTCATCATGACCATGTTGAAGATGATGTAGTTCTACCTCAGATCGAGCACCAACAGGTATCATCGCCTGTGCTTACGCACAGCGAACTCATCAGCATTGGTCATCCTCTGACGCCAATTGCTCAGGATGCAACATGGGCTGATCACCCACAACAACAACAAGTCACACCACCCCGGCAAGAAGAAGAAGATGACTTTGAGGCCCAGCCAACTCCATCTCCAAAGGCGTCGCCTGCGTTATGCAGGCTTCGCAAAGGACCAAGGTCTAAAGTCTTCGAGTCTGAAGCTAAAACTGCTGAAGACATTCCGGCTGCATCAGCCGATGACACCCAAGAAGAAGAACGTGTTCCTACTCCCCCAACTACTAAAGAAGCTGTTCTCGAGGAGAACGTGTTTGTGCCCGACCCTCCAGCTCATCAAGTGGAGGTAGAAAATCTTGAGGCTGCCACCACCAACACCAATGAAGCCACTGACGTTGTCATGGCTGAAGCAAATGTGGAGCCTGCACCAACCCAAGAACCAGAAGTCAGCGAAGCCAATGATACTACTGCTTCTGTTCCTGCGCCTGCTGCTGGTCCTCAGTTTGACTATCATATTGAGCATAGGCCTCAAGTACAGAAGCCAATGCCAAGGTTGCCCAGGTTTCCAGGTCCTGCAACATCACCTGGATCCTTCAATGTCAACGGCTTCAAAGCAGACAACACCTTCTTCAATAGCTCCAAGAACCCCTACTCAAGGGAACGAATATCTTCTGATTAGTTCTGGAGCTATCCGCAGCGAAGCTATTACTCCTGCATTCTGTACAATCAAGGTCGCATCTTCCCACATATGCGTCTTGACACCGAAGCAATAGCTGGTCTGCCCTGTCTGGAAGAAGCTCTGGATTGCTTCAAAGAGGTTGGATTGTTGCCCTTCATCACCGACCAAGAGCACTGGAATGAAGAGTTGCTGCTCCAATTTTATGCCACACTTCACATACATGGTTACAACGGAGATCCGAAGACTTGGGTCCTGGAGTGGATGATAGGAAATGTTCATCACGAAGCCAAAGCCTTTGATATCATTGAGCTCACTGGTTTGCCCACTCCTGGAGATCTCTATGAACCTGGATGTCAACTTCACAGTGAAGCTATGGAAAGCATCTTTCAGAGGCCTGAACCGAACATGAGTCAGATGCTCAGTATGATGAAGCCTTTGCCACAAGATGCTGCATATCCTAAGGAGTTCTTTGTTGAAGACCTTGAGTATCTGCCAAGGACTATCTATCACATTATAAGGCGAACTCTCGGGCCCATCAAAGGACATTCTCCACATGCAAAGCTGGAAGGTGCAATGAAGACTTTGGTCTTCTATATTCTTCATGGCAAATGCTTCAATGCACAAGACTTCTTCATCCGCCAACTTGCTGCATCAGGATCTGATCTTTTTGGCTTGAAGTTCTACGCTCCATGGATAATGCGTCTGATTAAACTCCACTTAGCTATCTCATATCAGCCATCCGCTTGCAATCATCGGATCTTTCTGCCTGATGTGGATATGTCCGTTGAAGCCATTTATCCTGAGCCTGCCAAGGAACCTCTCAGTCTTCAGAATGCGGAGCATCAAAGTTTCACTTAGAACATTGAAGGAGTTGAAGCAGTCACTCGTGTTTATCCTCTGACAGGTACTACACGTGCACCTCATCGTGCTCTTACTGAAGCCACTGAAAGCACTATTGCCCAACGACCCAAGAAACGATCTCGTGTTCTCAATGACCGAGAGCTTCTGTTGCTCTTCATCAGAAACAGGATAGGCATCATGACTGGCTGAAGCGCCAAATGCAAAGCCTCTTGGTGGATGTCAACCGCATTCGCAATCTTGCCACCAAGAATGCCTTTGTAGCCCATGAAACTTGTCGGCGTACGTGGAAAGGGCTGACGCTTATGTGTCCTGAGGATGATCTTCAAGAGGATGGCTTCTCTGAACATTTCAAGTTTGACTCCACACCTCCCAAAAGGGCTGTGCTGCGACGAACCCCATCTCTTGAAGACTCTAAGTTTTCTTCCTCTGCGGCAACTGTGAATGCCAGAGTGATCGAGGACAAAGATGATGCCACTTCACCACCCCCTACTTCTGCACGCCTCGACACTGCCCCAAGTTCTTCTGCACCACCGAACACCACCGACGACCCTGCTGCCTCACCTACTCTTCGTGGGAACGAGTAGATGCTCTATGTCTTCAAACCTTTTTGGTCCTCACTAACAAAAGGGGGAGAAGCTTATGAGTTTGATAGTCTTCAAGCAGGTCCATATGGGCAGTTACTTTATGTTTTGCCTAGTGTTTACAACTCTCGTTTTGATACATTTGGTTCTTTAAGTTGTAACACTTAAACTCGATGGTCGTCTGCTACTTATTTGCTATTTTGTGATGCGATGATAAATTCCGCATGTGCGACGATACATTCCGCACTTAGATCATTTTGCGGACATCCATTTACCATTATGCATGTTCATTATCTTCACATACCTTTCATGCATGATGAATTGTCATCATAAGTTGAAGAGGATCTCCACAAGTACAACCTGCCATGTGCATTTGCATTCCAAAAGCAAATTACTTATATGCACATCTTCAGGGGGAGCCCTTGCAACTTATGAAGACAATTCCTTATCCTTTACAATTTCACATATTATATTCCCCATTGAAAACTTCAACTAGTTTGTCATCAATCACCAAAAATGGGGAGATTGTAAGTGCATCTAGTGCCACCCCTAGTTGGTTTTGGAGTATTGACGACAAACCTAGTTGAGGGACTAATGTGTTTGTGAGAATTGCAGGATAACACAGGTAGAAGTCCCTCATTGATTCGGTTTTCCTACTAGAGATGACCCCTAAAAATGTATGAAGACATTGAAGTCAAAGGTGGTATGTGAAGACATTCACATTGAAGACTATGACAAGAGAAGACATCGCATGAAGACTATGGAGTGCGAAGACTTAGATCTTTCGTAGTTCTTTTTCTTCTTTGTTGAGTCATAGGAACCACCGTACTGTTAAGTGGGGTCCAAGAAAACCAGTCAGAATGACTGAAGTGATGCTTAACCAAAATCCTATGTCTTCGAGTGAAGACTATGAGAGCGAATCTTGTTCAGAGTTGGACAGGTCAGCTTTGCTTGTAGCCCAAGTAAAGTTGCCATGTGTGTTTGAAATCTGATCGTTGGAACACGTGTCAGTTCCTTAGTGACCCAGGGTCATTTCGGACAAATCAGGTCGGGTTGCCTAGTGGCTATAAATAGCCCACCCCCTACAACCATAAACGGTTGACTGCTCAGAGTTAAAGTACGGCTTCTGTCGTTTGAGAGCAACCCACCTCGAAGCCTTTGAGAGAGAATTCCTTGAGAGGATAAAGCCCTAACCACCCAGAGCCAAAGAGTGTTAGGCATCACTTAAGTCTTCTTGTCTGTGTGATCTGAAGACTTATTACACTTGAGGATTGTGAATCCTCCAGCCGGTTAGGCGTCGCGTTCTGAGCATCCAAGAGTCATTGTGGATCACCGGTGAACGAAGTCTGTGAAGGTTTGGAAGTTTACCTTGAAGACATACCAGACTGATTGGGCAAGGTCTGTGTGACCTTAGCTCAAGGGGAATACGGAGAGGACTAAGTGTTCAGAGCTGTGTGCTCAGGACTAAGTGTCCGGGACTTAGTGTCCTCAGGTTTAAATACCTATCCGCCCTAACCAGACGTACAACTGTCACAACAGTTGGAACTGGTCTACCAAACCTTTGTCTTCATCACGCACATTGGTTCTATCCTTCTCATCTCTTTATTTACAGTTGGCTCTTGTAAAGTCAGTGCCTATTTGCTTTATCTATTTGGCTTCACTGAGTGATTACTTGTTTTGATTGGCTTTACAATATCTTCCTACCTGATCCTTACTGCCTAGCTACTATTAGTCATTGTGCTTTCACTTCATTGAATACTTGACTATGGTTTGCCTAGTGTAGTATACCTTCCGCTGCATGGTAATAGGTTTATTTCTATCATTTTTTTTCGAAACTTCCATGTTTTGAAGACTTTCATAAAAATCGCCTATTCACCCCCCCTCTAGTAGATCACTAGCACTTTCAGCACTCTCCGGAGTATTATTATCTCCCGTGTTGGAATCACCGTTTTTGTGTTGGCGGGATTTTGAGTGGCGCCGCTGATGCCGGCACTTTTGCTGTTTCTTGGAGGGTTCATCCTCCGTTGTTCCTTCGCCATCTCCCTCTTTTGGGGTGCCCACCAAGTATATGTCATATGATGAGGTGGCTTTCCAGGGCCTAGTAGGCGCTGGTTCTTCATCATCTCCTTCATCAGCGTCCATACCATCGATGTCTTCGGAGTCGTAGTCGAGCATGTCGGTTAAGTCATCGACAGTGGCTACAAAGTGGGTGGTGGGTGGGTTTTGAATTTCTTCATCGTCCGTACCCCAACCTTGCTGACCGTAGTCCGTCCAGGGCTCTCCTGATAAAGAGAGAGACTTCAGTGACTTCATGATATCGCCGAAAGGCGAGTTCTGAAAAATGTCCGCGACCGTGAACTCCATGATCAGCACCCAATCGGATTCGATCGGCAGGGGCGCGGAGGGTTCGGAGTCCGGCGAAGAATCCGGCCCCATGGAGTCACGAGTCTTGCAGAGTACGGGCTGGTGTTCGGCTCAACCGCCGTTGGGATCACAGCCCCCGAGGTGGTGTCCAACCGCCCATCCTCGATCGGTGCGGTTGGCTCCGAACTAAGGGTCGGAGCCGATGCAGGTGCGGCCTCCAGGGCACTGTTCGGCGGCAGGGATAGATCATGCTCGTCGTGATAGTGCGGCGCGCTCGGCAGTGGTTCGAATCCGTTGAAGATCAAGTCCCCGCGGATGTCAGCCGTGTCGTTTAAACTTCCGAATCTGACCTAACGGCCAGGGGCGTAGCTTTCGATCTGCTCTAGATGGCCAAGTGAGTTGGCCCGCAGTGCGAAGCCGCCAAAGACGAAGATCTGTCCGGGGAGGAAGGTCTCACCCTGGACTGCATCGCCATTGATGATCGTAGGAGCCATCGGGCCTGACGGTGACGGCACAGAGGAACTCTCAATGAAAGCACCAATGTCGGTGTCAAAACCGGCGGATCTCGAGTAGGGGGTCCCGAACTGTGCGTCTAGGCCGGATGGTAACAGGAGGCAAGGGACACGAAGTTTTACCCAGGCTCGGGCCCTCTCGATGGAGGTAAAACCCTACGTCCTGCTTGATTAATATTGATGATATGTGTAGTACAAGAGTAGATCTACCACGAGATCAGAGAGGCTAAACCGTAGAAGCTAGCCTATGGTATGATTGTTGATGTGTATGTTGTCCTACGGACTAAAACCCTCCAGTTTATATAGACACCGGATAGGGTTAGGGTTACATAGAGTCGGTTACAATGGCAGGAGATCTTCATATCCGTATCGCCAAGCTTGCCTTCCATGCCAAGGAAAGTCCCTTACGACGTGGGATGGAGTCTTCAATCTTGTATCTTCATAGTCCAGGAGTCCGGCTGAAGGTATAGTTCGGCTATCCGAACACCCCCTAATCCAGGACTCCCTCAGTCACCAAAACACATAACTCATAATACAAATTGTCATCAAACGTTAAGCGTGCGGACCCCACGGGTTCAAGAACTATGTAGACATGACCGAGACACATCTCTGGTCAATAACCAATAGCGGAACCTAGATGCTCATATTGGCTCCTACATATTCTAAAAATATCTTTATCGGTCAAACCGCATAACAACATACGTTATTCCCTTTGTCATCGGTATGTTACTTGCCCGAGATACGATCGTCGGTATTATCATACCTAGTTCAATCTTGTTACCAGCAAGTCTCTTTACTCATTCCGTAATGCATCATCCCATAACCAACTCATTAGTCACATTGCTTGCAAGGCTTATAGTGATGTGCATTACCGAGAGGGCCTAGAGATACCTCTCTGATTCTCGGAGTGACAAATCCTAATCTCAATATGTGCCAACTGAACAAACACCATCGGAGACATCTGTAGAGCATCTTTATAATCACCCAGTTACATTGTGACGTTTGATAGCACACAAAGTGTTCTTCCGATATTCGGCAGTTGCATAATCTCATAGTTAGAGGAACATGTATAAGTCATGAAGAAAGCAATAGCAATAAAACTAAACGATAGTTATGCTAAGCTAACGGATGGGTCTTGTCCATCACATCATTCTCTAATGATGTGATCCGATTCATCAAATGACAACACATGTCTATGGTTAGGAAACTTAACCATCTTTGATTAACGAGCTAGTCAAGTAGAGGCATACTAGGGACAGTCTTTTGTCTATGTATTCACACATGTACTAAGTTTCCAGTTAATAAAATTCTAGCATGAATAATAAACATTTATCATGATATAAGGAAATATAAATAACAACTTTATTATTGCCTCTAGGGCATATTTCCTTCACCAACGGCTGTCTATATGATGTTGGCCATATCATATACAGTACGTATATAATGTGAAGAAACGAGTGGTAGTACTACCAACTACAAGATGAACTGTAATAAATACCAATGTGTACGTACTGAAGAGTTAAAGTAACGAGAAAGAACTTAACATGGTGATACGTCTCCGTTGTATCTACTTTTCAAAACACGTTTGCCCTTGTTTTGGACTCTAACTTGCATGATTTGAATGCATACTGACGCTGTTTTCAGCAGAATTGCCATGGTGTTATTTTTGTGCAGAAATAAAAGTTTTCGGAATGACCTGAAAATCAACGGACAATTATTTTGGAATATATAAAAATACTGGAAGAAAGATTCATGTCAGGGGGCCCACCACCTATCCACGAGGGTGGGGGCGCGCCCTACCCTCTGGACGCGCCCCCTACATCGTGGGCGCCCTAATGCTCAACCGACGTCAACCTTGACTCCATATATTCCATTCGGGGAGAAAAAAACAGAGATAAGGATTCATCACATTTTATGATATGGAGCCGCCGCCAAGCCCTAAACTCTCTCGGGAGGGCTGATCTGGAGTCCGTTCGGGGCTCCGGAGAGGGGAATCCATCGCCATCGTCATCATCAACCATGCTCCATCACCAATTTCATGATTCTCATCGCCATGCCTGAGTAATTCCATCGTAGGCTTGCTAGATGGTGATGGGTTGTATGAGATTTATCATGTAATTGAGTTAGTTTTTCTAGGGTTTGATCCCTAGTATCCACTATGTTCTGAGATTTATGTTGCTATGACTTTGCTATGCTTAATGCTTGTCACTAGGGCCCGAGTGCCATGATTTCAGATCTGAACCTATTATGTTCTCATCAATATATGAGAGTTTTTGATCCTATCTTGCAAGTCTATAGTCACCTATTATGTGTTATGATCCGTTAACCCCGAAGTGACAATAATCGGGATACTTACCGGTGATGACCGTAGTTTGAGGAGTTCATGTATTCACTATGTGTTAATGCTTTGGTCCGGTACTCTATTAAAAGGAGGCCTTCATAGCCCTTAGTTTCCATTAGGACCCCGCTGCCACGGGAGGGTAGGACAAAAGATGTCATGCAAGTTCTTTTCCATAAGCACGTATGACTATATGTGGAATACATGCCTACATTACATTGATGAACTGGAGCTACTTCTGTGTCACCCTATGTTATGACTGTTACATGATCAATCGCATCCAGCATAATTCTCCATCACCGATCCAATGCCTACGAGCTTTCCATATATTGTTCTTCACTTATTTACTTTTCCGCTACTACTGTTACCATCACTATAAAACCAAAAAATATTACTTTTGCTACCGTTACCTTTTCCCACCATTACCACTACTATCATATTACTTTTCTACTAAATACCTTGCTGCAAATATTAAGTTTCCATGTGTGGTTGAATTGACAACTCAGCTACTAATACTTGAGAATATTCTTTGGCTCCCCTTGTGTCGAATCAATAAATTTGGGTTGAATACTCTACCCTCGAAAACTGTTGCGATCCCCTATACATGTGGGTTATCAAGAACATTTTCTGATGCCGTTGTCGGGGAGCATAGCTCTATTCTTCGAGTCACTTGGGATTTATATCTGCTTATCATTATGAAGAACTTGAAAGATCAAAGAACCTAGATTTTTTCCTCAACTACGAGGGGAGGTAAGAACTGCCATCTAGCTCTGCACTTGATTCACCTTCTGTTTTGAGTAAACTTGTGACACCTACACCTGCTATTCATTTTGATATGTCGCATGTTATTGATGATGCCACTTCTGCTTTGCATGATACTTATGATGAAACTACTTCTATGATTGATAATACTTTGCCAGTAGGTGAATTTCTTGATGAACAACTTGCTAGGGCTAGGGAAAATGAAATTATTGAAACTGGTAATATTGATGAAAGTGATGATGAAGATTCTCCCCCTAGATATGAATTGCTTGTTGTTCCTGAGGGTTATGTTATGGATGAAGAAACTGCTTGAGACTTTCTTGCCTGAAATGATAGAAGTGATCTTAAGAAACTATTAGCTAAGCTTAAAGAAAAAACTTTGAATGCTAGAATGCAATATGATCCTGCTTATGCTACTTCACCTATCTTTATTACTAATAAGGATTATGATTTCTCTATTAATCCTGAGTTAATTACTATGGTTTAATCTAATCCTTTCTATGGCTATGAATCTGAAACTGTTGTGGTAGATCTTACTAAATTAAATGATATAGCTACCTTGTTCACTAATGATGAGAAAACTCGCTACTATTATATCCTTAAATTATTTCCGTTCTCATTAAAGGGTGATGCTAAGATATGGTTTAATTCTCTTGAACCTGGTTGTGTGCGTAGTTCCTAGGATATGATTTACTACTTCTCTGCTAAATATTTCCCCGCTCATAAGAAACAAGTTGCTTTAAGGGAGATATATAATTTTGTGAAAATTGAAGAAGAGAGTCTCCCACAAGCTTGGGGGAGGCTTCAACAATTACTTAATGCTTTGCCTGATCATCCTCTCAAGAAGAATGAAATACTTGATATCTTTTATAATGGACTAACCGATGTTTCCAAAGATTACCTGGATAGTTGTGTTGATTGTGTTTTCAGGGAAAGAACTGTTGATCAAGGTGAAATTCTATTGAGTAATATGTTGACCAATGAAAATAATTGGACACTTCCTGAACCAACTCCTAAGCCAACTCCGAAGAAAAGGGGCATTCTATCTCTCAGTCATGAAGATATGCAAGAGGCAAAGAAATCCATGAAAGAAAAAGGTATAAAAGCTGAAGATGTCAAGAATTTATCGCCTGTTGAAGAAATACATGGTCTAAATTCATCACCTATTGAAGAAACAAACGATCTTGATAACCCAACACAGGTAGTAAAGGTAAATTATCTCTATAGATATGATAAAGCTGAAATCCCTCCTGCTAAGTTTGTTAGCCAATGTTTGGATGAATTTGGTAATTTTATGGTTAAGCAACAAGATTTTAATGCTTATGTTGGTAGACAATTGAAACACAATGCTTATATGATTGGACCCTTGAGTGATTATATGGCTAATGTTAAAGGTGAACTTAAACTTATTAGTAAACATGCTTATATGGTTACCACTCAAGTAGAACAACTACTTAAATCTCAGAATGATTTGCTCAATGAATTGAATAGTAAAGATAATGACTTTGTTGTTAGAGTTGCAACTAGAGGAGGTAAAGTGACTCAGGAACCTTTGTATCCTGAGGGTCATCCTAAGAAAATTGAGCAAGATTCTTATATAATTAATATTGATGCACCTAGTCCTTCTAAAAGGAAGAGAAATAAAAATGATTGGACTTTGCATGCTTCTAGTGAACCTGTTATTGACACACCTGAGAATCCCAATAATATCTCTATCTCCGATGATGAAACACAATCTGGTAATGAAGATGAACCTAGTGATAATGTTAATGATGATGCTCATGTTCATGCTCAACCTAGTAATGACAATGATGTAGAAATTGAACCTGCTGTTGATCTTGATAACCCACAATCAAAGAATCAACGTTATGATAAGAGAGACTTTGTTGCTAGGAAGCATGATAAAGAAAGAGAACATGGGTTCAGAAACCCATGCCTTTTCCTCCTAAACCATCCATGAAAAAGGATGATGACGATTTTGAGCGCTTTGCTGAAATGATTAGACCTATCTTTTTGCGTATGCATTTGACTGATATGCTTAAAATGAATTCTTATGCTAAATATATGAAGGAAATTGTTACTAATAAAAGAAAGATACCGGAAGCTGAAATTTCCACCATGCTTGCTGATGAAGACATGTACCTAGGGTAGGGGCACGGACCTGTCCAAGGAGCCCCACCCTAGGACATCCCTAGGAGAAGTCACCTTTCAATCTACTTGAAGGTATCCTACTCGACGGACACAAGACACTCGAGCAGAAAGCTATCACTCGACCATGAAGCCAACCACTCGACCGCCAGGAGACCTATAGTCACTCCGCAGGCAAACGGTCAGCTGTTAAGTAGTCTTTATGGTCGTTATAGCGCTTTATTAGGGGCGTTACCAGTAACGCCCAACCTTGAATGTACCTTAAACCCTGCATTACTGAGGGCAGGAGGGGGCCGGCGAACTCTATATAAGCCACCCCCTCCTTAGTATGGAGGGTTCGCACCCCTGTTATTCACACGCCAGCAATCCAGTCGACCGCCTCCGGGCACCGAGATGTAGGGCTGTTACTTCTTCCGCGAAGGGCCTGAACTCGTACATCTTGGTGTGTTTACAACTTCCCAATAGCTGAGATCTAGCCTCTCCATACATACCCCCCTACATAACTGCAGAGTCAGAACCACGATAGTTGGCGCCCACCTTGGGGACGGAATCTTAGCGCCTGATTGGAGAAGTTGCGATTTTTCCGATCCCTTTGATCATGGTTTCGTTCAGAGTTTTGGTGGAGGGTCGCAAGATCCGCCTCAGGGCACTCACATTCATCGCCGACGACTCCGCCTGGCTTCAGGAGGCACCACTCGACATCGACGCGCTCCCTGTCCGCGGTGCGACGCATTTCCGCGCATGCGTTCGTGGCATCCTCCTACGGCAGCCGTCGACCCAGTATCGGTCGGCCCCCGTATCGTCTCCCCGCTCTGTCTCCCACCGGCGCAAGCGCTCCGGTCGGTCGAGACTTTAGAGGCGGGTGAGGCATGCCGTGGCTCGCCAGTCGGCCACCCCGCAAGTCGCGGCAATCGAGCCCGACGAATCCCTCTGCGGCCTGTTCGACCTGTCGACTGGCTCCGTGGAGACCGCATCTGAGTGCGACAGCAGCGACCCCGCGGCTGAGGTCCTGGCGGTCGATGGAACGCACAGTCCTCCCGGTTTCCCTCGCGCTGATGGAGGCGCGGGTGGGGGTGGCCCATCGCATCCCCACGATGAGTATCTCCCCGAACCTCTCACGTCATCACAGCGAGAGGAGCTTCGCCACCGGAACACGGACGCCCTCTGCACCCCTATCGTCGGAGAGTCCCCCGAGGCCCGGGCCTTGGAGGACGCGCGCCTGGCTAATTTGGCCGAGCGCACTCGACTGGAGAATCTCCAGCGAGCACTCGACGAGCAAGCGCGTCAGCGGGCTCCCGAGTCTAGTCGACGCCAGCTCTTCCCGCCGACACAGGTATATCGAACCCCAGTTCTGAATTTGGCCGCTGCGGCCCGTATAGCAGAATCAGTTCAGCCCTCCCAGTCGGAGGCTGGCAGGGGCTTGTTGCAGATCAGAGCGTTGCTCCGGGCGGCGGGAAACCAGAATTTCGCCGTTTCTTAGTCGCGGAACAGGAACAGTCGATCTGTTGCAACAGATACAGTCCAGTCGGCTCACAGCCCGCGGTCGCCCCCGAGGCGTGAGGGACATGGCGACCGGCATGATCAGTACAGAAGGAATGAGCAGTATGATCACCGATTCGATCGTGATGATCGACGTCGAGTGCCAACCCCTCCCCCGAGGAGTGGGTCATATGCGCCTCGACATCGAGATGACAGACGCCCTCATAGCGTCGGGCAGAGGGTTCCCGTCGACCCCAGGGACCCAGGCTTTGATGCGAGATCTGTCCTCGTTCAAGGCTTGGTTGACAGGAACAGGGCTCATCGGGAAGGCCAGAACAAAGATGCGCCCTCCAGCAGCAGGATGCGTGTTTCAGGGCCAGAGTGTTTCAGTCGAGCCATCAGGGCCGCGGTGATTCCTCCCAACTTTCGGTTGGCGACTGGAGTCAGCAAGTTCACCGGTGAGTCTAAGCCTGACACTTGGCTCGAAGATTACCGAGTGGCTGTACAGATTGGCGGTGGCAATGATGAGGTAGCCATGAAGCATTTGCCTCTCATGCTAGAGGGCTCAGCCAGAGCGTGGCTAAATCAGTTGGCACCCAGCAGCATTTACACTTGGGAGGATCTCTCCCGAGTGTTTATCACAACCTTTGAAGGAACATGCAAGCGACTTGCAGGCCTTACAGAGCTGCGGTCTTGCGTGCAAAAGCCGAATGAAACCCTGAGGGAATACATCCAGAGGTGGATCACACTGCATCACTCGGTTGAGAATGTGCCAGACCATCAAGCAGTTTGTGCCTTCAAGGAAGGCGTTAAATACAGAGAGTTGAATCTGAAGTTCGGTCGAACCGGAGAGATGTCCCTGAATCGGATGATGGAGATTGCCACCAAGTACGCTAATGGTGAAGATGAGGACCGACTCCGGAGTGGCAAGCACAAGGCAGTCGCCCAAGAAACCGGAGGAAACTCCAGTCGGAAACAGAAGCGGAAGGCCGAGCCAGCCGCTCCTGGGGAGGCCCTGGCCGTAGCCCAGGGAAACTTCAAGGGAAAACCCAAAGGCCCCTGGAAGCCCAAGAAAGTCAAGGATCAGGATGGAAACGATGTTTTGGATCTGCCATGTCACATCCACACCAAGAAAGATGAAGAGGGTAATTTTATTTACCCAAAGCATACCACTCGACAGTGCCGGCTCCTAATCCAGCAGTTTCAAGGCAAACAGTCCAAGGATAAGGAAAAAGAGTCGGACAGACTCGAGGACAAGGAAGACAGTGACGATGGATACCCCCAAATCAATTCCACCCTAATGATTTTTGCTGATGTCGAAAGCAAAAGTCGACTGAAAGTCATTAACCGCGAGGTGAATATGGTTGCTCCGGCGACACCCAGTTATCTGAAGTGGTCTCAGACTGCCATCACATTCGACCAGTCCGATCACCCTACGCACATTGCCACCCCTGGGAGGCAAGCTTTGGTGGTCGACCCAATTGTCGAAGGCACCCGACTGACCAAAGTCCTGATGGATGGTGGCAGTGGCCTGAACATATTGTATGCTGAAACATTGAAAGAGATGGGCATTCCGATGTCCAGGCTCAGTGCCAGCAACATGAGCTTCCATGGAGTCATTCCTGGAAAGAAAGTCGAGTCACTCAGCCAGATTGCTCTCGATGTAGTTTTCGGTGATTCAAAGAATTACCGCAAGGAAAAATTGACATTTGAGGTTGTGGACTTCCAAAGTGCTTACCATGCTATCCTGGGCCGGCCGGCTTATGCGCGCTTCATGGCTCGACCATGCTATGTGTATCTCAAGTTGAAGGTGCCCGGCCCCAGAGGTGTGATCACCGTTACCGGCAATAGGAAGAAAGCTGAGGAGTGTTTTTAGAAAGGATCGAAGATTGCTGACGCTCAGATGGCAGTTGTTGAGCTGCAAGAGTACCAGAAGACTGCTGATCCGAGTGAATTGCTATGAGCCAAGAAGCCTGCTTCAGAATCTGCTTTTCAGTCGTCCGGTGAAACTAAGACAGCTCACATTCACCCGACCGACCCCGACGCTACTCCGACTCACATCTCGACGATGCTCGACTCCAAATAGGAGGAAGCGCTCATCCAGTTCCTCCGTGAGAACTGGGACGTCTTCGCATGGAAGTCTTCTGACATGCCTGGAGTTCCCAGGGGGCTGGCTGAGCACCGTCTACGAGTCAACCCGAAGTTCAAGCCCGTGAAAGAACATCTTCGACGGTCCACCGTCCAGAACAGGAAAGCTATTGGCGAGGAGGTGGCTCGGCTCTTAGCAGCGGAGTTCATCCGAGAGATTTACCACTCCGAGTGGCTCGCCAATGTTGTCATGGTCCCCAAGAAGGACAAGTCACTTCGCATGTGCATTGATTTCAAACATATCAATCGGGCCTGCCCGAAAGATCATTTTCTCCTCCCTCGCATCGACCAAATAGTTGACTCGACTGCGGGGTGCGAGAGATTGTCTTTTCTAGATGCCTATTCCGGGTACCATCAGATCCGTCTGTATGGACCCGACGAGATCAAAACAGCTTTCATCACTCCATTCGGATGCTTCTGTTACGTTACCATGCTGTTCGGCCTCAAGAACGCCGGAGCCACGTTCATGAGAATGATTCAGAAGTGTCTACTCACTCAAATCAGTCGGAATGTGGAGGCATACATGGATGATATTATGGTCAAGTCTTGTTCTGACCTGCGTGCTGACCTTGCTGAAACCTTTCCCAACCTCAGGAGGTATGATATCAAGCTCAATCCATCAAAGTGCATGTTCGGAGTTCCAGTTGGAAAGTTACTTGGTTTTCTCGTTTCCGAACGGGGGATCGATGCCAATCCTGAAAAAGTTGGCACCATACTCCGGATGAATCGTCCTGTACGCGTGCACGATATCCAAAAGCTTACAGGCTGCTTGGCCGCTCTAAGTTGATTCATTTCTCGTCTCGGTGAAAAGGAGTTGCCTCTTTACCGACTGATGAAGAAGTCTGACAAGTTTGAGTGGACTCCAGAAGCTGACGCAGCATTTGCAGAGCTCAAAGCTCTGCTCTCCACCCAGTCGGTGCTTGCTGCCCCAATCAGCAAAGAGCCTCTGCTGCTTTACATTGCAGCCACAGGACAAGTTGTCAGTACAATACTTACGGTCGAGCGGGAAGAAGAAGGAAAGGCCTTCAGAGTTCAGCGCCCAGTCTATTATCTGTCTGAGGTTTTGACCCCTTAAAAACAAAGATACCCTCACTATCAGAAGCTTGTATATGGGATTTACATGACCACGAAGAAGGTTGCACATTACTTCTCTGACCACTCCATTACAGTCGTCAGTGACGCCCCACTGTCAGAGATTCTGCATAACAGAGATGCAACTGGTCAAGTGGCCAAGTGGGCGATTGAACTCCTTCCCTTAGATATCAAGTTTGAAGCAAAGAAGGCTATCAAGTCCCAAGCAATCGCAGATTTCATCGCCGAGTGGATTGAACAGCAACTTCCGACTCAAGTTCACTCGGAGCACTGGACCATGTTCTTCGATGGATCTAAGATGCTGAATGGTTCCGGTGCTGGGGTAGTTCTAGTCTCCCCCCAAGGAGATAAGCTCAGATATGTTCTCCAGATTCACTTCGATTCCTCCAATAATGAAGCAGAATATGAAGCACTTTTGTACGGGTTGCGCATGGCCATTTCACTCGGCGTCCGTCGCCTCATGGTCTATGGCGACTCAGATTTGGTGGTTAATCAGGTGATGAAGGAGTGGGACTGGTTATTGCAATGCAGTGAGAAAGCTAGAAAAGAAATTCGAGGGGTTAGAGCTTCATCACATCCCCCGACTGAAAAATCAAGCAGCTGATGATCTAGCAAAGATAGGCTCCAAGAGAGAAGCCATTCCCAGCAATGTGTTTTTGGAGCACATCCGCTCGCCGTCAGTCCAGGAGGATCCTTTCACAGAAGAAGCCCCACAACCGAAAAGTGCCACAGATCCGACTGAAGTCGAAGTTCCTACTGTGGTCGACCTAATCATGGAAGTCTTGGCAATCACTCCCGACTGGACGATACCGTACATCGCGTATATCCTAAGAAAAGAGCTCCCAGAGGACGAGGAAGAGGCTCGACAGATCGTCCGCCGATCCAAGGCCTTCACAGTCATAAAGGGGCAGTTGTATAGAGAAAGCGCGACTGGAATCGGTCAGAAGTGCATAACACCAGAAGAAGGTCGGATAATCCTTGGTGATATCCACTCGGGGACCTGTGGTCACCATGCGTCCTCTCGGACCATTGTGTCTAAAGCATACCGAGCGGGATTTTACTGGCCTAGAGCAAATGAGATGGCAAAAGAGATAGTCGACAAGTGTGGAGGGTGCCAGTTCTACTCCAACATGTCACACAAGCCTGCATCAGCCCTGAAGACCATTCCACTCGTCTGGCCCTTTGCTGTTTGGGGACTAGACATGGTTGGTCCACTGAGAACAGGTAGAAGTGGTTTCACTCATTTGCTTGTGGCAGTCGACAAGTTTACCAAATGGATTGAAGCTAAGCCTATCAAGAATCTTGATGCTTGCACTGCTATCAGTTTCGTCAGAGGGCTAACATTCAGATATGGAGTCCCGCATAGCATCATCACTGACAATGGGTCAAACTTCGATTCGGACAAGTTCAGAGCTTTTTGCGCCTCTCAAGGCACTCGAGTCGACTACGCATCGGTCGCCCATCCCCAGTCGAATGGACAAGCTGAGAGAGCAAATGGTCTGATTCTTAAAGGGCTAAAGCCTCGACTGATGCGTGATCTCAAGCACGCGGCAGGTGCTTGGGTCGACGAGCTTCCGTCAGTTCTGTGGGGTTTGAGGACCACCCCTAACCGGTCGACTGGAAGAACCCCATTCTTTCTGGTTTATGGAGCCGAAGCAGTTCTGCCAAGTGATCTTCTTCACAACGTGCCCCGAGTCGAGCTTTACACCAAAGATGAAGCAGAACAGGCCCGGCAAGACGCAGTCGACCTCCTAGAAGAAGAGAGGGAGATGGCCATGATCAGATCGACCATTTATCAGCAAGACTTGCGCCGATTCCACGCCCAGAATGTGAAGAGTCGAGCCTTCTAAGAAGGAGATTTGGTCCTCCGAGTGGATCAACAGAAACCACACAAGCTTGCTCCTACTTGGGAAGGCCCCTTCATTGTCACCAAAGTCCTCCACAATGGAGCGTATCACCTCTACAATGTTGATCGCCAGATTGACGAGCCACGAGCTTGGAATGCGGAACTACTCCGCCCCTTTTACACTTGAGTTCTCCCTTGGACGAGATGTAATAAGAAAAATTTCTGCAGTTTATTTTTATCAAAGACAAGAGTGTTCCAATAATTGCTGTCACTTCTGTTTGCCTACGAAATCCCCCAGTGGGTGACTTAGCTGCCTAAGTTCGAAAAATCCTACCGAGTGGAGAGCCAGACTCCCACTCGGAGGCTTAGATGCAGCCCAGCGCTCGCCTAAGTTTGAAAAAATCCTACCGAGTGGAGAGCAATCCTCCCACTCGGGGGCTTAGCTGCAGTCCAGTAGTCACCTAGGTTCTCTCACTTAGAGACTTAGCTGCAGTCAGGCACTCGCCTAAGTTTGAAAAAATCCTACCGAGTGGAGAGCAATCCTCCCACTCGGGGGCTTAGCTACAGTCCAGTACTCGCCTAAGTTCTCTCACTTAGAGATTTAGCTGCAGTCAGGCACTCGCCTAGGTTTGAAAAAATCCTACTGAGTGGAGAGCAATCCTCCCACTCGGAGGCTTAGCTGCAGCCCAGTGCTCACCTAAGTGTTTAAAAATCCTACCGAGTGGAGAG